>NW_020664417.1:84184217-84335366 GCF_002925995.2 Terrapene triunguis | reverse complement strand
TAGATTTTTTTTTTTTTTTTGGTTACGTAACTGCACTCAAAAACAAAACAATGTAAAACTTGAGAGCCTACAAATCCACTTAGTCCTACCTCTTGTTCAGCCAATCGCTAAGACAAACAAGTTTGTTTACATTTACTGGAGATAATGTTGTCCACTTCTTATTTACAATGTCACAGGAAAGTGAGAACAGGCATTTGCATGGCACTTTTGTAGCCGGTATTGCAAGGTATTCACGTGCCAGTTATGCAAAAGATTTGCATGCCCCTTCACGCTTTGGCCACCATTCCAGAGAACATGCTTCCATACTGATGACGCTCGTTAAAAAAAAAGTTAATTACATTTTTAACTGAACTCCTTGGGGGACAATGGTATGTCCCCTGCTCTGTTTTACCCACATTCTGCCATTTATTTCATGTTATAGCAGTCTCTGATGATGCAGCACATGTTGTTTGTTTTAAGAATACTTTCACTGCAAATTTGACAAAACGCAAAGAAGGTACCAATGTGAGATTTCTGAAGATAGCTACAGCACTTGACCCAAGGTTTAAGAATCTGAAGTGCCTTCCAAAATCTGAGGGATGAGGTATGGAGCATGTTTTCAGAAGTCTTAAAAGAGCAACACTCCGATGTGGAAACTACAGAACCTGAACCGCCAAAAAATAAAATAAAAATCAGCCTTCTGCTGGTGGCATCTGACTCCGATGATGAAAGTGAACATGTGTCAGTCCGCACTGCTTTGGATTGTTGTCGAGCAGAATCCATCATCAGTATAGATGCATGTCCTCTGGAATTGTGGTGGAAGCATGCGCATCTGGCATGTAAATATCTTACGATGCTGGCTACAACAATGCCATGCAAATACCTATTCTTACTTTCAGGTGACATTGTAAACAAGAAGCGGGCAGCATTATCTCTTGCAAATGTAAACAAACTTGTTTGTGTTAGTGATTGGGTGAACAAGAAGTAGGACAGAGTGGATCTGTAGGCTCTAAAGTTTTTTACATTGTTTTATTTTTAAATGCAGTTTTTTATTGTACATAATTCTACAGTTGTAAGTTAAACTTTCATGGCAAGAAATTGCATTAAAGTACTTGTCTGAGGCGAACTGAAAAATACTATTTTTGTTTTTTTACAGTGCAAATATTTGTAATAAAAAGTAAATATAAAGTGAGCACTGTACACTTCGTATTCTGTGTTGTTGAAGTCAAAATATTTGGAAATGTAGAAAACATCCAAAATATTTAAATAAATGGTATTCTATTATTGTTTAACAGTACGATTAATCACAAATTAATTTTTAATTGCTTGACAGCCCTATAAAAAAGTTTCCTCTACTTAGTTTCCTCTAAATATGCTTCCTCCAAACTAGTTGCCATATCTAGCTTGTTAAGACAAAAGACAAAACACTAACACAGAGTGAGCAGTATAATCTAAAGAAAAATTTGGGCACATGAAAAAGTACTAGTAAGAATTTCTTCAGCATATAATAGATTCCTTTTGGAATAGTACATTAGTCATCTATGTATACCACACCCATTTTACTGTAATCTGCTTCCCTGCATCACGTTCCCCTTTCTACTTGTATTAGACTTGTACATGCAGAGAGAAATCCTGCCCCTATGAAAGTCAGTAGCAAAACTCCCATTGACTTGGAAGCTAGGTTTTCACCCTATGACTTTATAGAGTTAATCTGAGAAATGTTTTGCGCTTTTTTTGAAAAATACTGTATAAAAATACTTTATGGTTGTGTAACTTATAATAAGTTTCTGCTTTTAATTATGGATTGGGTTACTAAATTGGACTTTAGCACAAAGAATATACAGTTTGATAGGCATGAGTATAAGCTCATAGTACTCCTCATGAAAGATGAAGCCCTCGGTACATTATGTAAATTAACCTAAGATATTGTCAATAAAAAAATTATACCATGCCTTTACACATTTAAAATGACTGATGTAAATAGTTTATTTTCTTCCCCTTGAAAAGTGACCAGTGAAAAAAGTGGCACAAGGTTCTCTGTTTATTGTTTTTTCAATGACTTCTGGAACAACTCTACCCAATTTACAAATAAAAATATTTTTCTTCTAATAGTCAGGTTTGAAAACTCAGCATGGAATTTGAGAGTTGTGCTGTGTTCTTCTTCGGCAATGCATATTTGACAGTAAAGATTTTGAAATATACTTAATTTTGTTGAAGCCAGAATAGAATCCATCTCACTCTGACATCACTTGGTTGGCCTAGCAGTTTTATAAGGAGTGAAAAATAGTCAGTGGGAGTACTCATGTGGGTTGTCAGGATCGGGATTTAGATTATTAAGCATATAGATAAAATTAGTGGCTCATCAAATAGCAACTTGCAGCTGGCAGTCTAGAGATGGATTGCTAGTTTAGAATAGTGTAGAGGGAGTGAGACATGACCAGTAGTTTACTGGAGAGAAGCATGTGCAGTGGCTGAAGGGAGCTTGGCATAGGATGAAGAGGAGACTCTAGCTAGTGAATTAAGGCAACTGTCATCTCTGACATAAAAAATTACATCTGTGACAGACTACAGCCTGAATCTCAGATGCTGTAAGGCAGACACAGTATAGATGCAGAGCAAAATTTTAAACTGACTGAGAGTGGCTAATGTGAACTCAATGGGTGGTGCTTCTGTACCACCGACATACCCTGGTCATCGGTGGGCGGGATCAAACCTGGGAGCTCTGGAGTTTAGTGCATGAGCCTCTACTACATGAGCTAAAAGCCATGATTATAAAAAGCCATCCTTATAAAACTGCTGTTAGCTCATGCAGTAGGGCTCATGCACTAAGCTCCAGAGCTCCCAAATTCAATCCCGCCCACCGACGACCGGGGTCTGTCGGTGTTACTCTTCAATTGGTGCAACACAATCAGCTGAAGAAAAATTAGTTAAGGACTAATCTTGTAGGTCAAGAGTCCATGTCTACATTATTTGCTTTGTTTTTTCTCTCCTCCCTTCCTGCCCCCATGACAAATTGTCACAAAAAATTGCTTCCCTCTTTAGTTTAGGACTGATCTCTCTATAAGGCTGTTTTGTAGGCCTCTCAGTGCATTGTCTCCAATCCACATTCTTGAACCAAGCCTAAATGTGTTCCTTCTAGTATCCCTTTTTGGGAAGTCATCGTATAATGAAACATGTAAAGGCTCACTGGAGTGACATTATAACAGATTTTGTGAGGATAAAAATGTACATAAAATGATACGTTTCATAGAAATGTAGGGCTGGAAGGGAATTCGAGAGGTCATCTACTCCAGCCCCCTGCACTGAGGAAGGATCAAGTATACCTAGACTACCCCTGACAGATATTTTTGTCTAACTTGTTTTTAAAAGCCTCCAATTATGGGAATTCCACAGCCTCCCTTGGAAGCTTATTCCAGTGTGTAACTATCCTTGCAGTTGGAAAGTTTTTTTTCTACTGTCTAACTTAAGTCTCCATTACTGCAGATGAAGCCAATTACTTCTTGTCCTACCTTCATTGGATACAGAGAACAATTGATCACCATCCTCTTGATAATGTATTTGAAGACTGTTATGATTTGGTGGTCTATAGTGGACTCCTAACATGTCACCTCCTTCCCAGAACAGCGTCCCAGGGTCGAGGAGGCCAAAGCCCTCCCATCAACACCATCTGCACGGCCATGTTTTCCTCTCCAGGATGCGTGTGTTTAGAAGCAAATCGTCCCTTTGAGGAAGTAATTCCTTGCAAAATTACATTTTAGAACTTTAAGCAGCTTATAGCCTACAAATTGTTTCAAAAATCCAACATGCTAAATAATGAATGTATTTTTCCAATTTCTAAATAAAAATGACTGAACTGATCACAAATAATTTATTAAACCAAAATTTAAAAAGACTGTCTCCTGACAAAATTTCATTTAATAACAACTGATAAATCTTGAGGAACTAGGTTTATGTCAGAAACTCTGACAGAACCGTAACTCCTGGTTTTTCCTGTAAGCCCAGTTCTGGAAAGCATCTCTATTCATGAAAACACTTAGCATGGGTTTAAAGCCTATTTAAGTCCATTGGATTTTAGTACATGCTTAAGTGATTTCCTGAGTTAGAGCTGTTATCGCTAGCCAGGATTCTCTAATATTCACTAAATAAGTTTGTTTTGATACATCAAATATTTTGTAATTTTTAATCATAGATTAAAGAGACACAGACAGAGTTGATGGGCATCAAATTTTACCTACCTTAAAAATACCATTCTGCAATTGATGCAAACATTTATTATTTATATAACCTCAAAAAGTGTGCAAGCTGCTTCATACACGTAAGACTGTTACATTAAAAAAGGCCCAGTCTTGAAAATGCATATTTCCACAAGTAGTCTCAATGGCTACTCGCAGTAGTAAGTTCAATGCCCTGTAGTGAGCATTTGCAAGATTGGGCCCAAAATAAACAACATTAAAGATATAAAAGTAGTGGAAGAAAGAAGCAAGATTTTTTTTTGTACTTTACTTTTGCTCTTCCATTTTTATATTAATCCTTGCCTGTTTGCCTTGTTAATTATTTTTATTTCATGATTTCTCATTTTTTCCTATTTAAATCTTAACTCTTGTCTGATTTTAATTTACTTATTGCTCTTTTTTTTGTTTGAACTACTGCTTGTCTTATGTTTTTTCCTTTAATTGTCACCTCTTTACTCATGATTTCCTTCTAACCTCACTCAATTTTTAATTGACCTTTATCTGTTACCCTCCAGTTCCTTTGCCTTTACTTATTGCTATTATATTGTGACTATTAACCTTTTCCACAGAGTCCTCTCTATATTTTCCCTTCTTTGCATTCAAACCAATTTATGCCCCCCCTCAAATAAATTGTTAATTGAGATTTGTTCTGCAGTGCAGTTGGGTAAAAGCAAGCCCCCATGGTGCTACTACTGTCAAGAGTCACTACCTATTGAGGAGTTGGGCATCACTGCAAACCTACATGATAACTGAAACTGCCTAAATGACCATTAATGCTCACCAACAACATTTCTCTGTCAGTTTAAAAACACCAATGGCACCCATCTAGGACATTAATTGATGAAAAATTTCATTAGTGCAGAGTTAAGGTTGTCTGGTGATATCCTGTCCCTACCAGAATGTTGAATTCAGCAAAACTCAAACTTCTGAAAACCAGGAAATATTGAGTTAAGGTACATGCCCACACACCCTTAACTCAGCCCTCTTTGAGCGATGCTCCAATATGCCCATAACACACATACTTTGCATTGTACTGAATAAGAGCTACTTACATCTGCTGTACATTTAGCTTACCTCACTAAAAGAACACATCTGCTAAATCTTCCAACCCTTTCACCTTTATGCACACGATGCCATCTAAAACTATACTTTCCCTTTCCCATCATAAAACCTACAGTCCACACTCATTTCCCAGCTAACTGCTGACAATCCCCATAGCGTGAAGACACCTGTGCCCTGCTACTAACACAACCTACTCAAAGCAGTGCTGAAATGAGGCATACTGGGTCTCTCAAGTGTCCGAGAAAGGAATGCACCCCGCCCCCAAGAATACTATTTCACCTGGAACAAGATTCTTGTAAATTTCAATACCTTCCTTACTCAGAAGGACAGAGAGCAGAAAGGCAAGATGAAGTAAATGGCATAATATGCACACATGATTGCAATCATGAAGAAACATGCAGCTGCATGCCCAGAAACAGAAAGTTGCTCTAAGCTTAGTTATACGAATTTTAAGTGTCCTTTTTTAATTTAATGTTAATTTGTATCTGAAACATAATATTTAAAATACAAGTTGATGACCTGTTTAATTCATATAATGTTCATTTAAGAGGAACTTATTAAAAACAAAATGTTTAATTTGGAAGGGAAAATATTTGACTTAATACCTAAACAAGTTTGGACATACACGTTAAAACTGAGTCTCTTAGGCCTTCATTAAATGCATTTTGCAGTAGAAGCTTCTCCAGTGGCATCTTATCTTGACAGAAACTTTATTATTATGTATAACTTGCCTAAACAATGTTTTAAAAGCTTGAGCACAGGCAGTTTGTTCTTTAGACAGGCATATATACAGAACCAGTCCTGAGTCAGGGCGGGGAATGCACTGGGGAGGAGGAGAATGAGAGAGGTGGTATTAAGGACAATAGGTTGAAGAGCTTCATTTATTTTACTGGCCTTTCAAGAAGTAAATATGTGTTCAACTTCAGAAAGAGCTTAACAGTAAAGTTAAGGAGCCTGTTTCCTAACAATGAGAGAAACATTACTCAGGCACTATTTATACATGGAGAAAGCTTTTACTGTTAGTCAAGTGTCTGTAAGTATAAAGTTTTGTTTATCTAAAATGAACAGAAAGCAGGAATATGCTTTAAAGGATAGTTTTCAAAGCTAAGGAATTTTGTTAATGCAATACAAAGTATTTCTAAGAAGTTAGACTTTTAACAAGACAAAGTTTGTAAGTACTTATGAGTTGACTTTCTGTATGAGCTCTAATGAGAATTTAATAAATATACTTTATATAGATGTATTTTCAATATAGGTTGAGTAACATTAAGTTTTACATGTGTGGGAACTGTACACTAGTTGTAAAGATGTTTCTCTAGTGGGTTTTGTTTTTATTCCTTTTTTGTCATATTGGCAGTTACTTAATTTTTCTTCACACTGTAATGCTCTTGTATCCATGATATAAGGGTGCCTTTTTAAACTTAGAAAGGTATCTGTAAATTGTCACAGTTGTTTCCAAGGTGTATAGTTTAGATGATTTTCTGTGGTTTGGATATTTAGCCAGCAATTCAGATTACTGATGGCTTATTATTAATTACCAGATAAAAACTTATTACTGTATACAGTGTTTATAGAATATATAACTTCAGAGACTTTTTGGAGCTTAATTTTGTTTTCTCTTCTCTTAATCTCTTGCTAGTCAGAACACACAAATTTTGAAGATAATGGCAATATATATTACTAGGCTTTGGCTTTTTAAAGTCTCAAACTGTAGTTTCTTTTTGCTGATTCATTTTAGGATTAAAGAAAAGTCTCTGTTTTTTAAAATGAAAAGGGAAATGTGTATTTTAGAAGTGCTAGACTTAAAAAGAGAAGTGAGTACATTAGTTACATTACTAATGAGCAGTCATTTAATGCAGGGGCTGCAATAATCTGAATCTCTGAAACTCAGTTTGGGGGTAGGAGGAAGCTCAAAGAGGCTTAATATGTGTGGGTGATCTGTCACTTAATCATATCCTCCTTATGTGTAATTGAATTTAATTTTACTATTCGGCTGTAATTCACGTATGAAATCTTTTTTCATTCTGGACATGCAATTAACATTCACTCCTGGGTTGTTGTTTTTTTAAACAATTTTATCTGTCAAGGAAATTCAGATGGCTTAAACTTTATACATTGATCAGCACTTTACAAAAAAACTGTTGTATTTACAGAGCAATGATATGTTTTTGAATTATGAAAAAGGCTAATTTCAATAGTCAATTTATAATTAAAGGGGTCAAAAGACTTGTTCTAAGCATTTAAAATATGGCTTTGAGGACAAAATATTTGTTTTCAAACTATCTCTCTGTTTAACAAATGTCTGTTTAGATCTAAACTTTGAAAACGTGCACAAAAGTCTTGGTAAAACTTGCATTTTTTGTTGACAGAAGAGGGCACTCAACAACAATTTGAATTAGGCTTCTTCATTTTGTACATTGGAAAACTTAGTGTTTAACAAGTTTTGCAGTTGCCTAGTCTTTGAATTGTTTGTGTAAAGTGTAAATTCAAAAGGAGTATATATGCTAGCATATATTCTAGGAATAAATAGGAATTTTGCCTTCTGCTGATGTAGTTAAACTAAAATGCATTGGATGGGAGTCTCTTTTTCCCTTTTCTACTAGTGGAATGTATGTTCTCTTTTTACTGCTTAGGAGCAGGCAAAAACTTGCCAAAAAGTACTAGCTAATGGAAAACTTTTGAAAATCATTTTTAAAAAGTAATTTTATTTTTATATTATTGTATATGTTTCTTCCACCTACCTTTTTTTTTTTTATTTCAATAACTAAGGACATTTGAATTAAATGGGATGTTCCCAACAAAATTCTCTTGCTCCTTTTTTCATTCGAATGGTTAGTTTCTTTGTCTTGTAGTGAAGAATGAGAAAAGAGTGATATAAGGTGAATGAGCATTAAGATCTTTTAGCCAAACAGTGTTTTCTGCCTGCTCCAAATTTACTACGAGAGCTTTCCCTTTTCCTAGTTGCTTAGCAGCTTTTTTGCTTTCTTCTTTCTTTTTGCTCACTGACGTTCATTTTTTGTTCAGCCAAAACTAATCTTGACTCCCTGTCATTTCTGCCTTTCTCTCAGGCTTCTTTTCCTGCAACCATGTAGACAAAAGAAAAAATATCTTCTTCCAGGATGGGGAGAGAAAAAGAGACTAATTCTGGGTTTTATGCCCCTCTGCCCTTTTTAGTTTCAAAGCAGATGAATGTGGACTTACAAATGCCTCCATTGATGCATCTGAATTGGTCATTTTAGAGCTCCTATGTCATGATTTTAACATTTTTTCATTAGTAGCTTCTGTAAATTAATATGCTGGAGTATTATAGAGACTAGCCCCTTCCAAATTTGGGCTATCTGATTTTGATCTGGTGGTTTATAAATACAAACAGTTTCAAAATAATCTAACATTTTGAATACAGCAGCTGTTGAGATACTCTGGAAAAAATTAGAGAAATTAATTTTTAGAAGGGCTTCTTCGCAGCCACCATCATTAACAGGCTTTCTTTGTGAGCTAATGGAACTGCTAGATGGAAGAAAATGTGCACATGGAATGCAAGTTCATTTCAGTGAAATAAAAATCAGTGACTGTCTACACTATAGAATTATTAGGTTTCCTGCACCAAGTACAAGTGCCTGGAATCCTTATAAAACACTGCCCACACACAGTGTTTCTAATGTTAGTGTTTTATTGTGAGTACACCAGCTACAAGCAAGTCTTGCAAATGCCTTCAGCTGTATGTGTTTATTTCAAATCATTCTGGTGCTTATGTGGATAGGAAGCACGTGTGTTACAGCTGCACTAGTTCAATTGGTCTTTCCAGAGCAGGATACTTTCTGGGGTACTCTGGCTCACCAGTCAGTGGACATCGTGGACAAGAATCCTCTTAATTTGTGCTTCCTCTGAAGGGCTTTCACAGGAACATTCTCCAGGAAGTCTCTGACTTGGTTATGATGCCCTATCCTCATCTCAGGTAGCAATATCATGCACCTTGTCCCCAGCATCCATGTAAGTATGGTTGCTGTGTTCTTGTACAAGCTACTCGCTATTTTGTGATTTGAAGTCATGCCTTCTGCAGTCCAGCTGTTCTAGTGTCATGGTGTCAGCTTGCCCAGTATAGACATCAGGGCTCTTCTAAAGACCTGGTGTAATGAGGTAATGAAGTCCAAACTGAACTCCTTGACCTAGTTTGTTGAACAGTGTCTCAGTGTTGGCTGAGCTTAGCATAAATCGGAATATTAAGCAGTGTTGGGTGCAAAATTAAGAGCATTATAATAAGGCTATCAAAAATCACTACAGAACAAGCGCTGGATCTCATCCAGTGCCATCATGGTCTTTAGATCTTGTTCTCTGCCACACCTCATGCTCTGTTCAAAGTCACTTCACCATCTCAGTACAGTACCTGATGGAAAAAATCCAAACTGAGCAAACAGTCATCTCACTTTTTCTGGGAAGCACTCCATTTGGATAAGTGGAGGGAAAGGTGCTGATTCTTAGGGATACAATTCCCAGAACAAACTTGGCCCTAGAATACTTCGTAGGTTCTCCAACAAATCCTCACTCCCAAGGTGGTGTTCTTGGAACCAATGGAAAGGTGTTGTGACAGATTTATAATGCACTGAATAGAAATATTTGTATGTTTAATCATGTATGTGGGCCTTGGAAAAGTTAGTAATCTTGAAAATTGTTTGGTCACAAACAATGAGAAAAGAGGGAAAACTGAAAACTCATGAAATGATAAATGGGGAATAAAAATAAATTCCAAGGTACTGCTTTTAAAAACTATTTGGCATAGGAAAAGCAGATTGCAATCATACCGAATCATAGGCGATCTAAGTGTTTCAAGTTTATAGTCCTGAAGGAAAGACCCAGACTCAGTTACTTTCATGGAAAAGTTTTTTTTTAATAAGCTACATGAACTAAACATTAAGAATAATTCTACATATGGTGAGCACTCTCACAGAAGTCAGGAAGAACAACCAGAGTAGTGAACCAGGAACATAAATTGTGAATGTAACAGATCACAGAGATAATTATGAAATTTTTACAGCAGAAAGACTTGAAGTTTAAAGGATAGAAAAATTTCCTTTTCCCAGTGTGGGCCTCTACACTCACGAGGAGAGAGAGGTAACCCCAAGATCAGTTTCCCAGACCTAGATCGGTCACCATTTTGTACCCAGCAAAGTGAATGTTTTGTCTTCTGGGACAAAGTCTGCACAAAAAATATGTGGGAGGGTTGCGGGAGGTGATGGTAGTGGTGGGATGGTAAAATAAAATAGATACTGCAGAAGAGAACCAAAATTATTTGGAGTGAATCATGTTGTGTCAAATGTAAGGGAACCTCTTTTGTTTTACTATGCACTGGGTGGTGCAGGCCACACAAGATATTGTGCTGAAATCCTTACGTGCCATGGAGCAGTAGTCTGAGATGGTTCTTTCTGAAGCGGTGTTGTAGGATGGGCATGGCATGGCCAGTTCACTTGCAACTATAGAACTGACTACAGTTGCTGCACAGGCAGCATTACAGATCCTGCGGACATCAAGGGTTTCTGCCCTCATAGAGATCCCCTTGCAAAAAACTGTTTGTTCAGGCTTTGCACAGAAAACTAGAATTTGACACTTATTGCTAAATCTAAAAAATATTGGTGATTTTATAAACTGTTGTTGATTCTTTGAGAATAGCTTTACTAGTTTAATGTGGTTCAGAAAAAGCAATATGTAATGTTTAAACAAAAAACCTTTCCTGGTGATACTTACTTTAGTTTTTAATGCTTAATTGTCACATATGGTAAAATTAATATAGTTCTGACAAGACCATTTAGTTGATTGGCACGCTGAGCCCCTAAATAATGGAGGATGTAATATGTGTAACAAAGTTTCTTTCTTCAAATTTACTTCAAAGGCACTAGACACTTGCGCTGATACAATTTAAAGGATGAAAATTGAATCCAAACCAGTCCCAATTCACAGAATGTATATTGTTCAGTTACATACCTTATATCTGTGTTTCTGGAATGCTTGCATAATAAGACTTGTTACCTCTACTTTCATCTTGTGCTTGGAGTAAACTTTGTTCTCTAATCTCACTCTAAATGAAATCAGTAAGGGACATAAATGTTAGCTAATTGCTGTATTAAACAAAGAGTGCCTAGCGGTTAGAACATGGGGGGGAGGAGTAGTAGACCCTAGGTCATCTTCTGCCTCTGATGCTAACTTGCTAAGTGATCTTGGATAAAGGCACTAAACTTCTCTGTGCCTCAGTTTCTCCTTCTGTAAAAGGAGGTTTATACTTGCAAACCTGACAGGGATATTGTAAGGCTGAATTCATGTTTGTGAAGTGCTTTAAGGTCCACAGAGGGAATGCATTAGAAATGATGCAGTAGGCAATTCTAGAGGCGCTTAAAATAATATATTTGTATTATGAATGTTGCAGAAATAAAAGCAATTAAGTTTTTGATATTTTTGGAAATGGCAGCAGACTTCATGAAATTTGCTACTGTGGACAGATTTCGTCGCTTAAATAAAAACACTGATAAAAGACAAATTACTAGGCTTTCTCTGCTCTTAGATTCACATGATGGATTTCTTCTTCTGCTCTTCCTACAGTACATGCATATATCTGCCTTTGACATCAATGAAGCATGGGTAGTGTGTACAGTAAGTAGGGAGTGCAGAATATCAGTCAAGAGCTCTCCTATGATGATCTGAGAGCAGAATTTTGCTCTGAAATTGTTTGCTCACGAGTTGAACCCTGTATGCAAAGTTTCCTTATCATGTAGATCTTTACATGTGAGTTGTCGTGCTAACCACTTAAAAGTTTAATGTAACAGGCCATTCTGAGGGGGTTTTCTTTCTACTGGTCTGTCGGTGTAAACCTCTGAAAAATAGTGATTTATTATGGAAATGTTTCTACAACTATAATAAAGGTGGTTAACAGTAATGCTTTATTAAAAGCCAAGTTATTAGAAGCTGGTTTATTGTATAAATGATTATCACACAACCACACTTCATTTTATTTTCCTGATTTGTTATAGGATACACGTTAAATGAAATCACAGCATGATTTATATGAACTGATCTTGCATTTTTGTGAGAGATAATTGAGATCTAATCTGAATCCCTGACGAACCACAGCTTCCTGCAGTGTTCTGTTGCTATGGGTAACATAAAGGGAGTAAAATAGAACTTCATATGAAATGCCTTTAAACTTTACTGGCATGTACAGGCACGGAATAGGGCTGAATCGTATATTTTAATCTTTGAGAAGCTGATGGGTCAAGGAATTTTAATTTCAATCTTAAGGAAAGATGAATTTAGGAAGAGTATTGTTAGCAAAAATAACTGCTGTTTCTTTTGAAGAGCGGGTAAGTGATATGAATTATATTTAGCCAACACAAGGCAGTGTTGCAGTGAAAATTAGAGGAGAGTATTATAATCATCTTCAGAGTTATTGCATTTTTTGGCTTAGTTTTTGTCTCTTCTACATTAAAACAATGTTAGATCAGAAACTTTTGGAATAATATGTGATTTTCTTTAAAGCAAACTATGATTGGCATATATTTTATTTTTCCGTCATAGCTACCTAATGTTAAGGAAATTGTGTATAGAGAGCCTGACCATATAACCTAACATTCAGATTTACTCTGAAATTTAACTGAAAAACTTAATTGTGGCTAATATTTACAAATTCAGCTGTTCGTAATATATACCTTTTTATTAATGTATGTGCAGTATGTATTACAGATATCTTTTCTTTATCATAAATTGTACAATATTTTATTGGTATTTTGGTGAAAGCATGTATATAGTTTTTAATCACAATCATTTTAAGAATGGATTTTGTTTTTAGCCATTTGATTTAAATGTTATTTAATTGTTTTTGTTCATGAAAAAAAGTTGTTTTAATAGGAACACCTAGCTCTTAGAGGAATTCTGAATGTGGCAATAAAAGATTTATTCTTCTTTGCCAGATTTGCTTTGCATATTTTGTTTTTATGTAGCTTAGATAAAGTATGTGACAAGAAAACAATTTTAAAGGATATTCTGTAGAAAAAATATTCAGTTAAATCTCCATTGAGTAACAATGTGCAGTAGTTTAAACTGATTCTTTTTGCCTGTGAATTGTTACTTTTACAATGTCTTTCCCATTAGCTATTATAAATGCTCCCTTTCATAAGAGAGAACAGAAAGCAATAAGCTATTTAACATGCCTTATTTAATTGGCTTGGTGGTGAGGATCTTGTTCACAAAATCTTACATCAGAAAATCAGTAACAACCATTTTTTAAAAAGAAGGTAGAAATAATATTAATTACTGGTATTTAGGTCAAAAAACATATTTGAGACGACTAATTACAATGAAAATGCAAGAGTAACATTCTAAAATATATTTAACAAATATATAAATATAAATTATTATAAATATAATAAAAGATATATTTTAAATTTTGATTGTCAAATATATTTTAGAATAGGGTTTCCCAAATTATGGGGTAAAATCCCCAGAGGGGTCATGGGAGTACATAAAAACTGTAAACTTTTGCAAACACTCAAATTTAATAAATTTAAAATGATAAAAAAATAGATACATAATGTAAGCCTTCTGATGATGTGACGGAGGATCTGGGCAGCTGGCCATAATTCATGTATCTTGGCAAAAAGAAAAGGTGCTTGGGATAGT
The DNA here is from genome assembly GCF_002925995.2 of Terrapene triunguis. Taxonomy (NCBI): domain Eukaryota; kingdom Metazoa; phylum Chordata; order Testudines; family Emydidae; genus Terrapene; species Terrapene triunguis. The sequence continues at coordinate 84,321,432 of NW_020664417.1, read as the reverse complement.
TTATCAAGAGGTTGATCAAAACTAAATACAACCAGACAACCTCATGTGTGAAATGCATTCTCTGAGCTAGGTAGTTAAATGTTTGAAAGGTGGCTATTAATTGCAAGAGTCTTTGTATCCTCAGTGGTCCATCTCCTAGACAATGAAGCTAGTCCCCAGACGGTATTGTGTGTGTATAGGTATCTTGAGAAAAGTAGTTTGGAAAGTGGAGATAGCTGTCTTGGATCAGAGGAAACATGTTTACTTGCACACTGATCCCAATGTATGGGCTTAATAAGCAAGTCCCGAGGACATCAGTGAGGGAGAGCTCTGGACACAGCAAAGATTTGATGGTGCGGGGACAGCCAGAGAGGCTACCTATCTGGACATACATGATGAATACCTTATGTAGTTTAGCTTGGGAGATGTGTAAACCTGGGTCTGTTTTAACAAACCATTTATTTTTTTTAATTTCAATTTCTTTTACTCATCTTGTTTTTATTAAAATTGCTATTGTATTGGTAACTTCACACAGAAGTCCTCAAAAAGAATTGAACTACATAGCTTCTAGAAAGAGGTTCTGAACGGTAAATAGTTTCCGGAATTTACACCCTCCACTTAGTCTCAGTTATGGGACATGGACAGAGGAGTCTACTCTCATTGAGTTGCGTTAACACCAGGCTGAAATGGATGAACTCAAGGGGCAAAGCCAAAAGACAAATGAGAAGATGAGAGTTGGAGGCAGGTGCATGTGTCTGATATTTTCCCCATATTGTTGTAATCTGGAACCCAAATATTGATTCAGTTTAGAGGGCTAGATGTAGGAGGAAAGTAATGATGTATCCTGTTAAGGCTACTGTACTGTTGTCATCTTGGAACCCCATCACGTTTTATTGTAGCCTAGTGCATGATATAAGTGTTTACAAAACGTTCTAGATTTCTTTCTGAGATTTTTCAAAGGTGTCTAAGAGAGCTAGGCACTCAACTCCCATTGAATTTCAGGCTCCTTTGAAAATCCCAACCTCTGCTAAAAACATTATTATGGGCAAAACAATTGGATAGCTGATATGGGATTCAATAAAGAACTGAAGGAGGGTAATATAATTAGTATAATTAATGCCAATCAACATGGGTTTATGGAAAATAGATCTTGTCAATCTAACTTTATCTTTTTTTGATGTGAGTACATATTTGATTGATAAAGGTAACAGTGTTGATGTAATACACTTAGACTTCTGTAAGGCCTGGTACCGCATGACATTTTCATTAAGAAACTAGAATGATACAAAATTAACATGGTACACATTACATGGATAAAAAAACTGACTGACTGATGGTTATCAAAATGTAATTGTAATCATAATCTATTGGGTGTGTTGATAGTGAGGGCCCCTCAGGGATCAGTTTTTGGCCCTATGCTGTTGAACTTTTTTATCAATGACTTGGAAGAAGACATAAAATCATTACTGCTAAAATTTTCCAGATGACACAATGATTGTGGGAATGGTGAAAATGAGGAGGACGGGTCACTGATTCAAGGTGGTCTGGATTGTTTGTAAGATGGGTGCACACAAACAATATACATATATTTCATTATGACCAGATGTACGGTAATACAGCTAAGAGCAAAGACTTACAGGCCATTCTTACAGAATGGTGGGAAGCAGTGATGGATAATCAACTGAACATGGGAGCTGGGAGTTATTAACGTAGCTGAAGTTGCGTATCTTAGTTCGAAGTGGGGGGTTAGTGTGGACCAGCCTTAAGATAAGCTTTTCTTGAAACCAGCTGGAATCAAACTCCTGATGAACTTCAGGAATATGGTCTTCCTCACTTGCTAGGGCAGTAGTGCAAAGAGGAATTTCACAGAGTATCTCTCAGATGGAACTTAAGGCTATTGGATATGCCTTGAAGGAATTGCTCCTTTCCTTGAGGAATATGATAATTAGGAGGCCATGGCTTATGTTGCTGCCTCTTGCACTTTAAGTGCCTCCCTTTGATCATAGGTAATCAGGACTTTGTAGTAAGCTGCAAGGAAGAACCTTACAGTGTCCACCTCCTACGTGCATAGACATGCCAAGTGGATAAGCAGGAAGGATTCCTGCTGAGGAAGATGCTGCAAGATGTTTTTGTTTTTGCAGGCCTTTAATTCATTTTTTAAAAAAAATTCAGTTATTGATTACCACCACGCTCCTGGCATATGAGCATGTCTTTATTACTGAAGTTATTTGGAACCCAGGATCTCTTGAGTTCTAATCTGGATGTGAACATATTTTGAATGACGAATACAATTCAGATTTCTACTCTTGGCTATTCTCAAAATTTTTTAGCTAACTTAAATACTTTTGTAAAAAAACAAAATTGCATATCTGATATGAAATAGCAAAATAAAAGTCTACGGGTTTCTCAGAGTTCAAATAAACTGTAGTAACCGATTTTCTTTTAATAAAATATTTCAGTATGTTTAGAAATATTAAAGTTAGGTTCCAGGTGCTCTTGAGCAATAAATGAGAGTTGCCATGTGATTTTATGGTGCTTATCATTTTACCTGATGCAGGAATTGTGCAATTAATTGTGTAGGAATCAGAGAGGTGTGTAAATGTTGAATAAAATCAGTGATCTGTGCATGTATATTGGTTATGTGTTAGTTATTTCCATCAAATCATTTTTATACACATACTGTATCAAATATGTCCCATAAGTGCTCTGAGTAGTATTCTACAGAGACAACTGAGAGTAGAACGTGACCCATAAAGTATTGAAGTTTTAAAGTGAGATCACCATACTGCTTACAAAATCAGGTCTTGCAACTTCCTCTCATGGACAGATCTAGACAAGTTTTTACTGAACGTTTAAAGAGAGAAACTGCTGCCTTTGAATGCTGACTGCATACTGTTTCTGATAAAGGTAAATTGAGGGTTTTTTTTTAAGCATTCACAAACACATTTAAAACCCATTACTGTAAATTCAAATGCAATCATTAACAACTTTAACTAGTACTAAATACAACGATCAAAGACAGATTAGTTTAAATTATGGATTAGGCTATCTTAAAATGTGCTTATGTGTCTTGAAGAAGAGTTCTGTGGCATTTGAAAGCTTGTCTCTTCCACCAAGCATGTCTCTTTCAGTGGGTCACCTCTGAGCCATAGGCGCTGACTCTTTTTTTTTTTTTTTCTCCTGGGGGGCACCCCCCTCTCCTTTACCCCTTTCCCTTAGCCCCCCCCCCCCGCATACCCACCGCTTGCTCCTCTCCGCCTCCCCCAGGATGCTAAACAGTTGATCGGTGGCCAGCCCCAGGGCCAGAACCACTCCGGCTGGTTGGTGCTGTGCACCCCCCCCTTTTTTTTTCCTGTGGGTGCTTGAGCCCCAGAGCACTCACGGAGTTGGCGCCTGTGCCCTGAGCAACATAGCTATGTCCACCTATCTTTTAAGTGTAGACCAGGCCTCAGAAAATTTAAGATGAATTAACTGATGGTGTGAAGTTAATCTTCATAAATTAAATGCATATTAAACTCATGCATGGACACTCTCATTCAGAAATAAAGTGACCTTAATTTGCTGTAGCTTGAAGGAGGTTTAAACTACAGTGAGCTCAGGCTATTGCTGAATAGTGTGTCTACGCATTAATTGATGCACATTGAACTTCACACCATGAGTTAATTAATTTTAATGTACCCAAATGTCCCTGTATAGACAAGCCATAATATGTTTTTAAAGTCTACTATAGGCAGATCAGGTGTGTGAGGTAATATCTTTTATTGGACCAACTTCTGTTGGTGAGAGAGACAAGCGTTCGAGCCACACAGAGCTCCTCTTCAGGCTGGGAAAGGTACTCTGAGCATCATAGCTAAATGCAAGGTGTAACAGATTGTTTAGAATATGTAATTAGCACATATTGTAAGGAACTATTCTAGGTAGAGTATCTGTTAACACCTCTGCAGTCATAGGACAAAAAGAGGGAGATAGGCCATGTCTACACTAGCACTTATGTTGGCAAAACTTTTGTCGCTCTGGTGTGTGAATAAAACACCTCGCTGAGCGAAATAAGTTTTGCCGGCATAAGCGCTCGTGTGCATAGCACTATGTTGGTGGGAGATGCTCTCCCACCGACATAGCTACTGCCGCTCATTGAGCTGGTTTTATTATGTCGATGGGAGAGCTCTCTCCCATCGGCATAACGCGGCTGCATGAGCAATCTTCCAGTGGCACAACTGTATAGGTACAGCTGTGCCACTGTAAGCTTGTAAATGTAGACATGGCCTTAGTGCGTTACAGATTGTTGTAATAAGACATAAATCCAGTGACTCTGTTCAGTGATTTTCAGTGTCTAGCAGAGATTGAATTTAAGCTCCTAGGCTCATCTTTTGAAAGTGTTGTGCAGGTTTCCTTTGAGGATGAGGATTGATAGGTCAGATATAGACTGATGGCTTTGTGAAAAGTGTACACCCACAGGTGATAGTGTTTTTTGTCTTTTATCATTTTCATGTGAGAGTTCATTTGAGAGCATAGTGATAGTCTGGTTTCACCCACATAGTTGTTATTGGGGCATTTAGTGTACTGGATGAGGTATACCACATGTTGTAATAGGCATGTCCAGGATCCATGAATTTTGACAGGTGTGTTGTGGAGTGTGTTGATCATTGTAGCAATGGAGATATGTCTGCAGATTTTGCATCTGTTATTCTATCAAAGTCTGCTGCTGCTTTGAGTTGGTGTGTCCTGGTCTGTGGGAAGCTTGCTTCTAACGATGAGCTTGGAGAGGTTGGGGGGTTGTTCGGGAAATATTTTTTTCAGGATGGGGTCGCCATTGAGTTTGGGTTGTAGTTGTTTGATGATACTCTATATGGGTTCCAGTGTGGGGTGGTAGGTGACAACTAGGGGTGTGTGGTCAGACAGAGTTTTATTTCTGTATTGAAGCAGGTTCTTTCAGGTTGTCTGGGTGGCCTGTTCCATGATTCGATCTACTTCTTTGATGGAGTGTCCTTGTTTGTTGATGGTAGTTTTAAGTGTGTTAAGGTGTATATCCCGGATTTCCTCTACAGAGCATATTCTGTGGTAGCTGAGTGCCTGCTTGTGGATAATAGATTTCTTGGTGTGTTTGGAGTGGTTACTGAATCTCTGAAGGTAAATGTGGTGATATGTGGGTTTCTTGTATATGGTTCTCTGGATTCCATTGTTCTAGATGATTGTCCAGGAAGTTGATGCTAGTGTGGAAGTGTTCCAGAGAGAGTTTAATGGATGAGTGGTGGTTGTTGAAGTTGTGGTAGAAATCTATGAGGGAGTTTAATCTCCAGAGGATGAAAATGTTGTCGATGTAACTCAGGTATATCATTGGTTTAGTGGTGCGTTTGATATGGCTTATTACAACAAACCCACTAACTCCCTCTTTTTGTCATATGACTGGAGAGGTGTTAACGGGCCAGTCTACCTTGAAGAGTCCCTTAAAATATGTGCTAACTACTTATGCTAAACAATCTGTTGCACCTTGCATTTAGTTGTCTCTCTAAACAGACGTTGGCCCAGTAAAAAACATTACCTCACTGACCTTGTCTCTGTGGCACTGACACAGCTACAACTACACTGCATAGTGTAGACAAGGCACTCTGTGTATAACATATGCTAAATCAGTTGAGTTAAAGCCTTCTATCACCTATCACAAGCACTAAAGTCAGTTAACTGGGGGAGTTCTTTTAATGTTTATTTGGAAATCATACTATTCTTCCTTGAGGGCTACAAAATTAAGTAGACCTAACTTACATCGGCATATAGCTGCTGCAGTAATTACATTGCTTGTGCATGTCTACACTTTGCTCCTTGTGTCAGTGGTGCGCATCCTCACCAGAGCGTTTGCACTGATTGAACTGTCAGTGTGGGGCATTGTGGGATAGCTTCTCAATGCCAGCAACAGTCAATGTAAGCAACGCAGTGTCTACACTGACACTGCTTTGACCTAACTATATCGACATTGACTCTACACCTCTTGTGGAGGTGGAGTTATTAAATAGGTGTAGTGGGGCAGTTACATCGGCAGGAGAGAAATTTTAATGTAGACACTTAGAGAGTTAGGTCGATGTAAGTTGCATTGCATCAACCTAACTTTGTAGTGTAGACCAGGGCTAAGAAATGTTACTTTACAGTTGTTAACTGCCTAATTACTGAAAGGGAAGTAAATGACACACTCTTGAAGGTGCTTGTGACAATTCTGTTAATTTCTATCAATGCCTTTCAAATATAGCAAAAATGTTTGAATTAAGATGCAAACAGATATGCTAAGGTAACAGACTAGACCTAAAAATGTATTCTGAGAAGTAATCTGATTACTTTTTGCCTGAAAAGTACACCTATATCCATTTGTTATTTTTATTACCTTTTTGGCAGTCTTTGTTGTTTATGTTCTGAGTAATGGTGTTGAAGTCATAGTATTCAGTATAACCAAAGTTTCACCATGCAATATGTATGAGTAAAACAAAAGGAATCTAAAAACAGTCACTGATCTGTTACTTCCATAAGAGTTTAATAAGTACTATGTAGTGGATTATAATTAGTACACAGTATTCAATCATGTAGATTCCATTTTAAAAGTAACTTTACAATTATTAATTATTATAAAATGCCAGATTTGAATTTGGAATAGTTGCTAGACTGTCATGCAAAATACTTTTCTTATAAGTTAGCATAAAACATTTTATGCACCTTCATGAACACATCATCCCAAATGCTTGAGTCCCTGGGTAGTGCTGTTGAATGAGTTTGAGGGAGATTCACAGATGCTACTTGGATTATATTATTACGCTTTACAAATTCAAAGGGAGAGATTTATTTTTATATAACTTCACAAGAAATGTTTTTTCAGTGATGCATGAAAAGAAAAGCAATGATTAAAAAATCTGTTTTGATTAAGATTAGCATAATAAAATGACAGGCTTTGAAAATTCCAAATTACACTAACTGATTTTTTTTTTTTAAATGGGACCAAATCCGCAGCTGGTGAAGCTAATGGAGCTATACTAATTTATACCACTCAATATTACTGATCTAATACTTAAATATTATACAAAGGACTTCATTTAAAAATGCAATTAAAGTTTTAAAGGTGACTGAAAGTTTTTGTGGATTTTTGTTTTTTATTTTTGCTTTTTAATTTGACCTCTGCCCTATTTTTTGTTTCTTTATGATGTACACATCCTGAAAGGAGAGATGCAGGTATTTTTTCCCCCACTGATTGTCCCTTATTTGGGAAATATCATAAATGAATAGTCTGAACTTTTATGGTTTTGTTAGAAGACCACTAGGGAGTAAAAATGTGATCATTTAATAAGTTAATTAAAGGGACAAGGGTTTTTGAATAATCAAAGAGGACTTCCCCTATTTAAAATGTTAGTCATTTGAATGGATGCTAACAAAAAAGAATGAACAGAAAAAGTTCGGTCTGTCTAAAAATTGCTTCCACCTCTTAGCTTCTGCTCAGCTCAGGGTGGAGAGCAAATATTTGTATACTGTAACAGATGTTCGGGGAATGTCCACACATTAGCTTTTACAAAAGTTTTAACTACCTTAAATTAATTGGCAATCCAAGGTAAGAAGTGTTGTGTAGACAAACCCACATTGTCATCATCTGACTGGTTCTCCACTCATCCTAGGGCCCTAGGCTATGTCAACGCTGCAAAATTTGATGTGAAATCCTTTTGGAGACAAGTGCACAGGTAATGGCTCTCTCAACATAGCTAGTTGAGGTCAATACTTTAACTTCCACATAGTGTGTTGGGAGGTATAAGTTGCACCTTGACTAGCTACATTGAGGTAAAAACTACCTGTACCTTGTCTCCACTAGGATTTTACATCAAGATAGCTAACACAATGTAAAAACATTTCCCCCCCCCCCCAGCAAAGACATATAAAGTCCAGCGTGAATTTATATTGTAAAACACAAGCGTGGGAAAAAAGAGAACCTTTCAGGTCTTCTTTATACATCATGGAGGGACAAAAAAGGATATGACATATATATATATTTTTTTTAACTTTTGAAGGTTACCTTTAAGAACATAAGGATCTGATCTTGCAAACATGTACATACAAGTAACTTTGTAAGCAGTCCTGTTGAACTCAGTGTGAGCACACACATTGGGAAGCAAGTTGCCCAATAAATATTTGTGGGATCAGGCTACAATACATTAGTTCAATAGCTTGGGAGAAGTTTGGTAGGAGGAGGCAGCAGCTGTTGGAAAATAACTGCTGACTCATTTATACTGTCTCTCCCCTATGTCACTTGGGGCTGATTGATTTTCTGGGTCAAAATGCAAAGACTTATCAGCACTTTCAGTATTGTATGTTACTCAGAAAAGTTTCTCTCTGTATTGTCATGAAATGTATGTAACTCATCTCTTTCTCTCTCTCTCTTTTATTGTAGTCTGCAACTGTGTCTGATGGAGGTAAGCTCAAATTTGTTGTCACTTTTATTAGTATTCAGAAAATCAAAGTTCCCACATTAAATAGTGTGGTAAAGTGTGATAAATAAAATGTCATATGACAAGAAGTGTTTGCTTGATAAACATGATGGGCCCATCCTGCAGTCCTTAATGATGCACTGACTTCAGTAGGAATTGTGCCTATGAAAATCCTGAAGGATCAAGCCTAATGTTTACATGTTATATTCCTTTGTTTACTTACATAATTTTTTTGGCATATGCATTTAAATAAATGCATGTTATTACAACTAGAATTCTTCATTTGTGATTTTTTTAAAAAGTTGATCTAGTAGGATATTATTAAATTGGGAACTGATGAAATCTCGCTCTCATTTTTTAAATATCCTTTATGTACTGTATATTCTTTTACCATTGCACTTTTCATCAACAGCATTTCATTTTACATGTTAAAACAAGTTTTTTACTGTTTTGTCTTGCAGAGACTGCTCCTAGCTCATAGGTTAGGTGTGATCTCAGAGCTCTTGTTGAGGCTAAAAGGAGTTTCTTTTTATAACGAAGTAATGCCTTCATTTTAGATAAATAAGATGGCATCCTTAAAAACTGAATAAATGTAACCCAACCTGAAGTTCTTGCTGTTCTGGGATAACTATTGGGTCTGAAGAAGTGGTTTTTTTACCCACGAAAGTTTATGCCCAAATAATTTGTTAGTCTTTAAGGTGCTACCAGATTCCTCGTTGTTTTTGTGGATACAGACTAACATGGCTACCCCTCTGATATTGGGTAGAGTCACAATCTATGCTACATTTTGTGATGAGCCATCAGGAATTGAGAAGAGGCTATCTAACTCTTTCATTTGAGAACTCTGAACCAAAATCCACTATTAAGATTAGCATTGCTACTTGGACCTCCTACTATGCTGGGCTTCAAACAGAGATAAAGAATTGTGTTTAAGTTGAATGGCAGTTCCAGCTAATTAAGGTTCTAATATGGTTTGGCTGGCAAAAGTTTGGTAGAACCTTATTTAAAAACAAAATATTTTTAGCTAAGTTGTAACTAGTGACTGAAGAAATTCAACAATTGCTGTACATTTTTAAAAAAAACAAAAACAAAAATGTGTTCTATGTAGGCGAGAACATACTCTTTTAGCATAGCCCTTGCACCATTTGGATCCATCCATAATAACCAACCAAGTTGTGTTAGAAACCAGTTTAGCTGGAACAGTTTAAATATGATTCCTTAACAGTATACAAGGCCTTTAGTATAGCTTAGTTTACACTACAGGTGGTTTGCTTCTAGAGTTGCCTCACTTGGTCCTGCAAAGGATCAGTCTTGCGTGTATTTTACCCATTTTGGCTTTCTTCAAGTACTGTATAATATATACTGTTTTATTAGGCAAAAGGACGCAAACATCTGTTTAAGAAACAAGCGAACTAAAACGAAAGAAAGATTCTGAAGCTGGAGGAGGGTAGGGTTAGTTGCCTGTTTTTTTATCTAAGTGGAAGAGTAGCAAAATATATTCACAGCAGCTCTCATTATTCATTCCTCCCCTATCTTTCTTTGTCATTTCTTATAAAAAATGAGGCCTGTTTGGGCTTCAGCCAGAAATAAAACCTTAGACTGAGTTGACTGTGTCATTTTGCTTGCAGCTAACTTATCCCATCAGGTATTTTCTCTTCTTCAGCTGTCACCACTGTCACAGCATTTGGATGGAAGGTAGAACATAGTCTGTTTGAAGCCCACCCACCAATTTGCCATGGGATAACAGGGGAAAAGGCAGTGTGCACCTATTCCATCTCTTGTTTCTTAAACAGAGGTTATATCTTCACTGTAAAAAGGTGTGTTTTTACAGTGAGTAGTCTGTCTTGATGGAATATTCTAGCAGAGACAAGACAGGGTTGTTGTTTTTTTTTTTTTACCTCAATGTAGCTAGTCAAGATAAAAGCCCTAGGTGAAAGGTGTAGGGTTGACCCTGGCTGACTATATCGAGATAAAAACTATAATGCCTTGTCTCCACTAAAATTTTACATCCAGTTAGCTCTCTTGAGTTTCCCATCTCAGTGTAAAAACACATCTTTTTATCTGCAATCAAGACATAGCCTAACATGCAGACAGTGTTTCTAGGTTTACTAATCTGAATATTGTACAGACAACTAATTCCACAAGAAATGATTTTTGTGTCCTGAAAGTTTATGTATTATAAATTTGTTGGTCTGAAAAAGATTATCTGCTTGTCTACAATGAAAAGTATTTCTCCTTCATGGCAAGTCTAATCTCCATTGGCTGAGGAAATGGGAACCCTGAAGTAGCACTCCCTTGATAGTAACATCAAGCACAGTGTACTTCCATTTGTCAGTTTTATTAGAGATCTCTGGCTTGTCATGTTCCGCTCCTCCAGTATTGTTACTGAAGTTATTTTCAAGTCTAGGGATAATTGTATTTTCACAATTAATACTGTAGAATTTGGTGGAGTCGTGAAGTCTGAGGGCTGTGTAGGTTGCAGAGGTAAAAGAACAGATTGTAACTTGCACTCAGTATTCTGTTCTATATCCTAGTATTTTATCTGTCTTGTCAGTTAGTGCTGAAGATTTAACACCATACACTCTCTCAATTTTTAAGGTACCAGTGGGTCCTAAGTTCTGTACAAAGCTATAAAATGTAGACTATGTGAAGAATAATATTTAATAAATGCTTAACTATATAGAAGATAAACTGGAAAAATAAGATCCAAGAGAAGGGAGTGAAACCAGAAAAACTGAATAGAAATAAAATCTTAACTAATTTCAGCTATAGCTTCACTAGGTATAATGTTCTGATTAATGTCTATACGACAATTTCAGACTTTTACTTTCTTTGAAAATGTCACCGCAATGATTTTTTTCTATTTTTTTTTATTTCAGCACTTCATTAGAAGACCCGCAGAATTACGTATTTTCAGGCTTGTCTAGGTTAGAGGAATTTGGTCCAGTGTAACAGCATTAATATAGTTACACAATGCAAATTTCCCTTACCTATACAAACAATTTATGTTAGTATGTCCACTTGTAAAAATAACTATGTGTATTTAAATCTATCCTTGCAGAACAGGGGGCACAGCAACTTTTTTTCTCTCAAATCACTAGTGCCTCATGTTATGTAAAAGCTTTACATTAGAGTCTGGCTTTGGATGCTGATTGCTCAAAGCCATATTCAGTCAGATTGTGTACTAACTCCAAATGTGCACGTTTGGGTTGTCACCACCAAAATAAAAAGGTATATATTCCCACTGGCCAACATTTTCAGATTTGGACACCTTCAGTTATGTACCCGAATCCAGATTGAGACAAATTAAATAAATGGCTTGATTTTCAGAAGTGCTATGCAGCCACTGCACTCATTTAAGTCAGTAGGATTTGATAGGGTTTGAGCACCTCCTAAAATCAAGCCACTTATTTAGGTGCCTAACTTAAGACACCCAAGTTTGAAAATGTTGTCATTTTCTTCAGTGGGTGGGAGGAAAAAGATCATTATGGGGAAATTATAGTAAGTACATTTCCCTTGAAGTTTTAATAGATATTTGAAAATAAGTCTTACAGGCTGTCACTGAAGGAAGGCTAAACCTATAACCTCTCTTCCTCCTGTATTTCCTCTCCTTCATCCCTCTGCCCTCAACTGACCAGCTGCCCTTTGTACAAGGTGAAGAGTTCTTCTAAATCTAACCTACTTGAAGCTGAATTTTGAGCTCTTAACAAACTCACAGTTCACACACCAAATTCTGTCCTCAGGGCAATAAAAATACCAACTTTGTGAGGGTTCAAAAAACTGGCTCAGTTTTTCTTGTGTGTATGTCATTGGGGAAATATTAAGGGCAGTAGCCTATCAGAACAGAGGGATTTGCATAACCGGTGTGGAGTTATTCAGGAATAATTGTACATATACTACTCTCTTCAGATGGACTAATGGTGATCAGCTAAAGAACAGGGATTTGCTTACTGAATAATAACTGAGAAATAAACAATAACATCTGATTTACATAATGACTCACAATTAGTGTGACCAGATGTCCCGATTTTATAGGGACAATCCTGATTTTTGGGGCTTTTTCTTATATAGGCACCTATTACCACCCACCTCTTGTCACTATTTTTCACACTTGCTATCTAGTCACCCTACTCACAGCCAGTCAAAATGCAGAAAATCATAAAATTGAGAAACGAGGTTATTGGTGCGGATCAGTAACTATACTGTGCCTTTGCCCTGGGATCTGCAGAAACCATTTTATTTCACTATCATTTCTTGTAATTCTTGTTCTCTGAGGCTGTCTCTACAATAGCCTTTTCTCCCCACACTTCCAACTATTGGTACCATTGGTACAGTGGGCGCACTAGCATCAATAGAGTGCAGGTTTGCTGGTGTTTCAAACATTGTGCCATTTAGGCCAACTCAGAGAGACAGTAGTTAAAATGCCAGATGTCTTCACTCCACTCTTACCATTGCTATCACTGATGGAATTTCACAAGGGGGAAATTTTAAGCATAATATAGTGTTGACAAGATCAGTGGGTATACATTTACAGTATATCAGCACTCATCCACCTGGCCTTCCTTCTCAGAGATGTGGGCATTTATTGGTCACTGAAATACCCAGACAGTAGGTGAGGTAATTTAACACTTCAGAATTTTGAAGTATGTAATTTCTGACCTGTCACCCTGCCCCCCCTCAGATTGGTTCCACAAAGTGAGTGTCTATTATTACTTTCAAAGAATAGTAATTGCATGTATGTGAATGTTTAAGCTCTACATTTTGAGCTCTTCTAAAGCATTTCACTGTAATTGCTGCTGCTTGTGGATGCTGCTTTGTTGTTCTCATCACCAGAACTAGTTTATTTTTTCATTAGTAATCTGTTTGGAAAGCTTAGAATGTTTACAACTGCAAAATAATATAGAACGACATTTTAAAAACACAACCACAGAAGATGCAATAAAAATGTGACAATTCTAAAAAAAAAAAAATAGATAAGAATAGTGTTTCAAAGTTGCAAATAGCTGATGAATTGTCTCCTCTAACAGACCTATGACTTATCTTTTAGTTCTTATACCACTAGTCCACAGTTACAGTAGATGGATTCCACTGTAACATAAATAATTAAAGCTTCTTTAGCAACAGTGGTGAAAGGTCTTTTCTTTAAATTATTTATGTAGCATTTTATAGTGCTCTGTGTTAAGTATACTGTTGGTTTCCTCAGCTTGAAGCCATGAGGGAAAAGAATCAGTTTTCTCAAAAGTATGTAAAAGGCTAATAGGAATTGTTGGAGGAAAAGACATTAGCTTGCCTTATCCAGGAAGAAGTTACAAAGGAAAAATGTCCCAAACTGAGGAAAGAATCTTCACCCAATGTGCCTTGGGGAATTACACCTGAATTTGGTATGGATTCAGAAAGATGGTTTTCAGTGAATGGTTTGAAGTATTTGGTTAAGTGGCACCACAGTGGCTCTTATCAGCTTTATCCAGGTAATGTCTTTAGTGATTATACAGAATATCTTCATCCTGCGACTGTAGGCATTTAGTAATTACCAGGAATGTGCTGAGCTGCTCATTATAAAAAAGTTTGTTGTCTGAAATATTATTGTAGATTTTATTAAAGGATGCATACAAATAAATCATCACTGAAATATATTCTGACCTTATTCTTTTGCAAGGTTTAAATCAGAGCTTTCAAAGCCAGATTATCTTTTTAACACTTTTCAATATTTAATTGATAAGAACAATGCATGTTCTTTGGAATAGCAATCTGTTTTGTAAATAAAACAAAACAAAAATAACTCAAAAGGTGTATCATGCTTCTTATGAAGGATTTAGGTTTGTGTAGAGTAAGTTAGCCAGTCTGTCACATATGTACGTAATCAAGAAAATAAAATGAAACAGACTCCCTGTCCATGGAGTGGCAGATTTCCTCCTCTTCATTTTTATTTTTATTGAAAAATTGGGAAACTTCTTATAGGTATATCATGATGTGTGCTATCTTTTAAGCCATAGAGAGAATTAGTTTGCTAGATGTTTTATAGATCGATTTCTGTTTCTCCCCTTAGACAATGGCATGTTTTAGTGTCAGCATTGTGGTGCAGCTGCTTACATGTTGTACGTTTACTAAGGTTAATAGGTTTCTGTGTTTTGTATCATCTATTCAGATTTCAGTATAGAAAACCAAAGTGGCAAATTGAACAAGACTTTTAAAAAATATATATTTTTGTTCATAGTATGGATTCAAGTACTGTTGTCATCTGGGTGGGAGTTAAAGAATAAAAGAAAAAATTGTTGTTGTTTGTTGGAAGAAAATGAGGAACAAAACTACAATTGCTCCTTTGAGAGATGATAGCAGTGGTCCTAGAATAGGATGAAATAAAATGCAGTGTAAAAATGTCCTGGAGCATATTAACTCATGGACAAAGAAGGCTGAGAGGAGTAGTTGGTGAGTATGTAAAGAAACTAGGAGGGTTCTGGGTGTGGCCAATGTGAACAGTCATTTCAAAGCATATTTGAATGTCATAAGTATGTATAGATGTCTTTGAGGGGTTGGAGGAAAATAATCATTTTAAGAAATTTTGGGACAAAGGCAAAGAGTAACTTTGATCACTCAAGCCCACTATTTTTTTTCAGAGAAGTGTCCTAGGATTCCTAGATTCAACAAACTGTTAATCTTTGGTTTCAACCAGAAGAGCCAAAATGAGTCAGATGCTAGCCATTATGGAGATTAAAGCATGGTGTGTGTGTCACCGTTCTGGGGGCACTCAGGATGAGAATCACCTTGTTACCCCCTGTCTCCAGCCTGAGAGAGTATTGCCTGTGCCTGGCTTGGTGTCAGCTCCCTAAGGTCACCAGTCTTTCAGGAAATCAAGCAGTCTCCTTGGGGCTATGCCAGCCCTTTCTTCACCTTGCAGGTTGACAATAGATTCATCCCAGTTCATGAGTCACTTTGAATCATTCCTTTGTGATCCTCTGTCCCAAAGGAACATTGTGCCCCACTTTACTGGTTTTAAATAAGAACATAAGAATGGCCATACTGGGTCAGACCAATGGTCCATTTAGCCCAGTATCCTGCCTTTTGACAGTGTCCGGTACCAGATACTTCTGAGGGAATGAACAGAACAGGGCAATTTATCAAGTGATCCATCCGCTGTCACCCACTTCCACCTTCTGAGCGTTGGAGGCTTAGGGCAGGGGTTCTCACAACCAATTTTTTGGTGGCCTCAGAGTGCAGCCACCAACTCTCACTGGTGGCCGCACTGACACTTTTTCCTGAAATACTTAATTAACTTTAGGAAAAACAATTAAATATGCACAGATGCACATCCAAATCATTGTAATGTATATTTGTAGGGTTTTTTTGGCAGACTCAATAATAAAAATAATGCTGCCTCCCCCTTGGGGAGTGAAATTTGTATATTTGTTAATATCACAGCATTCTTAGTAGCTTCCTGGGAGGCTGTGAAAAGTGATAAATGATGTTAACAAACATACAAGTATCACTTTTCACGGATAGCTACTAAGTCTGCTGTGAAAAATGGATACTTGCATGTTTGTTAATATCACTTTTTTCAGCAAGCTCCAGAACCCATTAAGCCCTGGATGGGGGAGGGGGAGCAAAGGGGGAGGTAGTGGGGGGCCAGAGGCGATGGTGGGATGGATGTGGGGCAAGGGGAAGCAGTGCGGGTTCATGACGATGGGAGGGAAGGGGATGGATGCTGGGCTGTGGGAGGCAGCCGGGGGCCAGTGGCAATGGGGATGGGTGAAGAGGCCCACTGTTGCGTAGCCAGAGCCAGGGCCTGGTGTCTGCTGCCAGGTGGCCAGGGCTGTGGCTCAGTGCCTGTGGCCAGAGCCCAGAGCTGGGGACAGGAACTGTGTAGCTGGAGCCAGGTATCTGAGCTCGTTGCCGCACAGCCGGAGCTGTGGGTCAGCGCCCGGGGCCAGTGACTGCTGCTACACGGCCAGAGCCCGGAGCTGGGTGCTGGAGCCTGGGGCTGCATGGCTGGAGCCAAGAGTCATCGCCCACTATTGCGTGACTGGAGCCAGTGCTTGCTGCTGTGCAGCCTGGGCCAGGGGTCGGCACCTGGGGCCAGCTCCCGCCACCACATGGCCGGAGCCCAGGAACAGAGCTGTGGGTTGGCACCTGCTGCCGTGCAGCTAGAGCAGGGGATCAGCGCTGGGGCTGCGTGGCTGGAGCCTGGGGCCAGCGTCCGCCAACACATGGCTGGAACTGCGGTCCAGAGGCCAACTGAAGCTCCAGAGCCAGGTGTCACCTGCTGCCCCATGGCCAGAGCCAGGGATTGGCGCCCAAAGCCCTGTGGTTGGAGCCCACTGCCGTGCAGCTGGGGCTGGGGGTCGTCAGCACCTGGGGCCAGCGCCTTTCACTGCATGGCCGGAGCTTGGGACTGGAGCTGGGGGCCAGCGCCTGCTGCCACACAGCTGGAACCAGGGGCCGGAGGCTGAAGTCCCGCAGCTGGAGGCCAGGGCCACCTGGCTGGAGCCGGGGGAGGGGACGGTTAGTATCCACTCCCCTGCGGTCGGAGCCTGGGGCTCTATGGCCAGTCTCCTGAAGTCCCGCTGCTGGAGACTGCTGCCCAAACTCTGTCTCCCCAAGGTGGGTCAAGAACTCACCTTACTCCTGCAGCGTTGTGCCCCACCTCTCTCCGAAAGCGGTGCAGGGCAGCACATCCAGGAGCAACAAGGAGTGAGTGGGAGGGGCCAATGCTTTGTGCCCCCCCCCATCACTGCCCAGGAGACTGTCATGGCTGCACGAAAACCCCCTGGTGGCTGCATTTGAGAAATGTTGGCTTAGGGACACACAGAGCATGGGGTTGCATCCCTGACCATCTTGGCTAATAGCCATAGATGTTTCTGTCCTCCATGAACTTATCTAATTCTTTTTTGAATCCAGTTATATTTTGGCCTTTGCAACATCCCATAGTAATGAGTTCCAGAGGTCATCTGTGTGTTGTGTGAAGAAGTACTTCCTTGTGTTTGTTTTAAACCTCCTGCCTATTAATGTAATTGGGTGACCCCTGGTTTGTGTGCTATGTGAAGGAGTAAATAATGTTTCCTTATTCGCCTTCTTCACATTCATGATTTTATAGGCCTCTGTCATATCCCCCATTTGTTGTCTCTTTTCTAAGCTGCACAGTCCCAGTCTTTTTAATCTCTCCTCCTATGGAAGCTGTTCCATACCACTAATCATTTTTGTTGCCCTTCTCTGTACTTTTTCCAATTCTAATATATCTTTTTTGAGATGGGGAAACCAGAACTGCACACAATATTCAAGGTGTGGGAGTACCATGGATTAATATAGAGACATTATGATATTTTCTGTCTTATTATCTATCCCTTTTCTAATGGTTCCGAATATTCTGTTACCTTTTTTGACTGCTGCTGCACATTGAGCAGTCATTTTCAGAGACGTAGCCACAATGACTCCAAGATCTCTTGCTTGAGTTGGGATTATGTTTTTCAATGTGCATTACTTTGCTTTAATCAACATTGAATTTCATCTGCCATTTTCTTGCCTAGTTGCACAGTTTTGTGAGATCCCTTTGTAACTCTTCGCAGTCTGCTTTGGACTTAACTATCTTGAGAAATTTAGTATTGTGCTCAAACTTTGCCACCCCACAGTTTACCCCTTTTCCAGATCATTTATGTATATGTTGAACAGTGCTGGTTCTAGTCAGATACTAGGGGATCCTGCTATTTATTGCTCTCTATTGTGAAAACTGCCCATTTATTCCTACCCTTTGTTTCCTATATTTTAATCAGATACTGATCCATGAGAGGACGTTCCCTCTTATCACATGATTGTCTACTTTGCTTAAGGGCCTTTGGTGAGGAACCTTGTCAACGTCTTTCTGAAAGTCAAAGTACACTATATCCACTGGATCCCCTTGTTCACATGTTTGTTGATCCCCCACAAAGAATTCTGATCAATTGGTGAGGCATGATTTCCCTTTACTAAAGCAGTGTTGAATCTTCCCCCAACTGATTGTGTTCATCTATGCGTCTGATAATTCTGTTCTTTACTATGTTTAAACCAATTTGCCTGGTACTGAAGTTAGGCTTACCAGCCTGTAATTGCCAAGGTGGCTTCTGGAGCCTTTTTTTAAAAATTGGTGTAACAAAAGCTATCTGCCAGTCATCTGGTACAGCAATTGATTTAAGTAATAGGTTATATAACATGGTTATATAACACAGCAATTTCATATACGAGTTCCTTCAGAACTCTTGGGCGAATACCATCTGGTCCTGGTGACTTATTACTGTTTAATTTATCAATTTGTTCCCAAACCTCCTCTACTGACACCTCAATTTAGGATAGTTCCTCAGATTTGTCTCCTAAAAAGAATGGCTCATGTATGTGACTCTTCCCCCACATCCTTTGCAGTGAAGATGGATGCAAAGAATTCATTTAGCTTCTCCACAACAGTCGTCTCTTCCTTGAGTGCTTCTTTAGCAGTTTGATTGTCCAGTGGCCCACTGATTGGCGGGCTTCGTGCTTCTGATGTACTTAAAAAACCTTAAACCACCTTAAATCACCTCTTCTGTAAACCACACAGCACTTGTGAGCAATTTTATAATTAAACAAAAGTAGATTTATTTAAGAGAGAATTATGATTTAGTTATAAACAAGAGAGTGTGGTGGAAACAAATGGTTGCAATACAAAACAAAACCATAAAACGTGAACCCGGTCCTTTCTTACCTATTAAAGTAGGTTCCCCCCACCCCCCAAAGTTCAGTCTCATACAGAGCTGACTGGCTTCACAGAACCAGGAACCAATTTTTCATGAGAACTTAATGTTCTCCACAAGTTGTCTCCTGAATGAAAGGATTCAGAGGACTTCCCTCTCCTCTCTATTATATTTAAACAGCCTTTGGTTTCTATTCATAGACAGGGCAAAACTCCTGCCTTGTTGTAATGTTCCTTTCTTACATTGAAGAGGTTTTGATTGTTTACAGTTGTCTCTGATGGTTTTCCATTGATAGTCTTGGGATTGAGCAAGGCTATTGTATTTCAGGGTAGGGTGACATCACTGAGACATATTATCCCCATGTGCCTAATTTCCCCCCAAAGTCCATAAAGCATGCTTTCAGTATAAATACATTAGTCCTTAAATTTACATACATCTCACAATGATTGACTTTTAACAAGTTATAAGCTTTCTGTTGATACCTTGCACTTGACTCCTTATGGATAGGGACCCTTTGCCAAGGAACTTTTGTGTCACAGTGGGATATTTGGGGAGGGAATTTGAAAGATGAATCTGGCTCAGTACTAGAGTATGTAATTAGATGTGACTAGCCAAGAGGGTTTGTGTATACAAAGTGGAAATGGAGTCCTTGGAGGCAGTAGCTAGGTATAACAAAGAACCAGCACTCATAGGCGGCGAGTTATATGGGCCCGTGGTGGCCATGCTCCACCAATATTTAGGAACATGGGCCTGGCTCCACCAATGTTTGGGCTTACTGCGCTTTGGGAGGCCCTGCGCTTTACAGGGACGCAGGGTCCAGGGCGGCCTGGGGGCTTAGCAGGGGGCCTGACGCCGGCAGCAGCGAGCGACCTGGCCCCAGCCCGGCCAGCTTTGCTCCACACCGCCCTGCCTGCTCCTGGCTTCACTCAGGGGAGGGGGCGAAGCCAGAAAGAGGCAGGGCGGGGTTTGGGGAAAGGGGTGGAATGGGGGGGTGAGGTGGCCGGGTTGCTCGCTGCTGCCGGCGCCAGGCCTCCTGCTAAGCCCCCAGGCCACCCTGGACCCCACGTCCCCTTGAAGTGCGGGGCCCGGGGCAGTTGCCCCGGTCCGTCCTATGGATGGGGCAGCTCTGCCTGGACCCCATGTCCCCCTGAAGCGTGGGGGCCCCCATAGGACGGAACGGCTCTGCTTGGACCCATCAAAGCAGATGGTTCTGGGCACCATCAAAAATTATACAAACCTGGCGCCCATGCCAGCACTTGCAAACATGAAAGCAGGGACTAGGATAAAATGAGGAATTCTGAAGGCCCTCCCAAAACTGTTTTGAGAGGAACTGTGGGTATTGCTTTCAGAAACCATTTGGGGAGGGGTAAGGAGACGGGATTCAGATTGAGAAGCCACAAGAGAACTAGTGGAGACAGTGTACTACAGAATGTTTATTTTGTGCACTGAGCAGACAAATCTCAGACTCTTCTTTCTAGCTGACCCTCAGTTGCCATCTGCACAGCTCCATCAGAGATCTGTGCAAAGCAAAGTCATTTTAATTTGTAAATTCACACCTACTCTACTCTGAGATTACCTTAATCCCAGTCATTGAAACAGATTGCAGCACAGTAAAGTAAAATAAATAGAGGCACTTATTAATACTTCTGGAAAAAAGTCTTGTCCCATGTTTTCAGATTAACAGAAACCATTGCAGAAATCTGTGCAGATTTTGGAAGGACAGTGACTGAGCATGTATTTGGGATTAGAAAGGAACTTTCAGGTTAATTGTTTTGGAATATTCATTCATATTAATAGTTAAAAATTTCCTTTTCTGAAATAATCTGAATTGTTTTAATAAAATCCGTAAGTATTTACAATTCTGGGACTATTTTAAGATGGTTCTTGTGGCCCAAATCCCAGTTCCTATTGGCTGGGAACTGTGGCCAATGGAGCTCCGGGGCGGTGCCTGCAGGCGGAGGCAGCACATGGAGCTAGGAGCTGAGGGAGGGAAGTTCCTGTTGCCTTTCCAGGGAGCCCTCTCCCCGGTAAGTACCGCCCTGCACCCCAGCCCTGAGCCCTCCCCCCACCAGCTCTTGCTGCTAGGGGGCAGCAGGGGCCTAAGACTGCCCCAGCAGCAGCCAGCGTGACTGGCCCAGGGGCTACCCGAGCTGCTCAGGCAGATCCCAAGCCAGCTGCACCGGGCTGCTGCAGAAGTCAGCGAGGTCACGGAAAGTCATGGAATCCGTGACCTCATGGAGCCTTAATAATAAGACAGAAAATATCATGTTGCCGCTATATAAATCCATGGTACGCCCACTTCCTGAATACTGCGTGCAGATGTGGTCACCCCATCTCAAAAAAAGATGTACTGGAATTAGAAAAGATTCAGAAAAGGGCAACAAAAATGATTAGGGGTATGGAACTGCTTCCGTATGAGGAGAGATTAATAAGACTGGGACTTTTCAGCTTGGAAAAGAGATGACTAAGGGGGGATATGATTGAGGTCTATAAAACCATGACTGGTGTGGAGAAAGTAAATAAGGAAGTGTTTATTTACTCCTTATAACACAAGAACCATGGGTCACCAAATGAAATTAATAGGCAGTAGGTTTAAAACAAACAAAAGGAAGTATTTCTTCACACAACGCACAGTCAGCTCTTTGCCAGAGGATGTTGTGAAGGCCAAGACTATAATACTGTTCAAAAAAAGAACTAGATACAGTCATGGAGGATAGGTCCATCAATGGCTATTAGCCAAGATGGGTAGGGATGGTGTCCCTAGCTTCTCTTTGCCAGAAGCTGGGAAAGAGCGACAGGGAATGGACCACTCAAGGATTACCTGTTCTGTTCATTCCCTCTAGGGCACCTGGTATTGACCACTGTCAGAAGACACGATACTAGGCTAGATGGACCATTGGTCTGACCCAGTATGGCCATTCTTATGTTCTGGTTCACACTTCAGTCAACCACCACTCAAGGCCTCCCTAGAACAAAGCACTCTCAGTTCACACTTTTCAAACAAACAAACATGCAGTCAAGCAGTCTCTGCAACTAGCACCAGTCAAACACTAGTCAAACTGATGGTCACAGCAGAGATACTCAGATATCCACCCCATCAACTCAAAACACAGCCCCTCCCCCCCCAATGCAGCACCTACCTCAAGAGCACTCACCATAGCTCTTCTCGGATAGCTTCAAGGCAAACTCCCTCTCTTTGCTTTCCCTCTGTTCATTCCTCTTTCTTGAGGGATAACTGCTAATTTACATGCATCATTTTGTATGTAGAGTTGGGATTATGTTTTCCAATGTGCATTACTTTGCATTTATCAATGTTGAATTTCATCTGTCATTTTGTTGCCCAGTTACCCAGTTTTGTGAGATCCCCTAGTAACTCTTTGTAATCTGCTTTGGATCTAACTATCTTGAGTAATTTAGTATCATTTGCGAATGTTGCCATCTCACACTTCGCTGCCTTTTCCAGATGATTTATGAATACGTTGAACACCACAGATTCCAGTACAGATCCTTGGGGGACCCCGCTATTTACCTCTCTCCATTCTGAAAACTGACCCTTTATTCCTACTCTTTGTTTCCTGTCTTTTAACCAGTCATTGATCCATGAGAGAACCTTCCCTCTTATCCCATGACTGTCTACTTTGCTTAACAGCCTTTGGTGATCTTGTCAAAGTCTTTCTGAAAGTCCATGTATACTATATCCACTGGACCACCCCTGTCCACATGATTGTTGGCCCCCTCAAAGAATTCTAATAGATTGGTGAGACATTATTTCCCTTTGCAAATGGCATATTGACTCTTCCCAAACATATCGTGTTCATCTATATGTCTGATAATTCTGTTCTTTTAGTATAGTTTCATCCAGTGTTTCTGGTCCTGAAGTTAGGCTGACTGACATATAATTGCTAGGATTGCCTCTGGAGCTTTTAAAAAAAATTGGCATTACATTAGCTACATTAGTGATAGGTTATATACCAGTTAGTTGTTCTGCAATTTCATGTTTGAGTTCCTTCAGAACTCTTGGATGAATACTGTGACAGGATCCCTGGTGCGCAGCCTGGGACCATGGAACCGCTGTGCCCCCTTAACTCTCCAACCTTGACTATCTCTCACAATGCTTTGCTAGTGACAAGCAGCAAGCTGTTATCGCTCAGCACAACTGCATGTGGAGTCCCACAATGAGCTAGATTGCATGAATGCTCCCAGAGCCCCTCATGAATCACGCAGAGAAAGGCACCAGCCAAATCCCCCCAGCTCCCAGCCTTGTACCTCAGGAATATACCGTCTTGCACTGCTCTAGATGAGCTGTGCAAATTTATTAATTGGTTCAGCACTTCATCAATGGAAAGTGGATTCTCTAAGCAGATTTACCACACACTTTGGGCAAACTCACTGGTAAAGATAAACAGTTAAACAGGTTTATTGATTACAAAAGATAGATTTTAAGTGATTATAAGTGATAGGCAAAAAGTCAGAGTTAGTTACCAAAATAAAATAAAATGTAAGCACACAGTCTAAACTCTCAACCCTATTAGACTGGGTAACATTTAGATTAAGAATTTTTTCTCTTCCCACTGGATATTGCAGTCCTTAATATATAGGTTTGTTCCTTAAACCTGGGCATTTTTTTGGTCCTTCTAGTGGGTTTTTTTTTATTTGGGGTATACATTTATTGTGAACCTCTGTTACAGTGTTTTTAAATAGTCCCCTTGCAGTTTGCAGCCATTTGACCTTTCAGCTGTTCCTTTTAATTTCCGTTTAACTACCTTCTTCATTTTGTTTAGTTCTCCTTTTTGAAGTTTGAAGTTTGGTTTCTTTGGAATTTCCCCCCCTTCAATGATGTTAAATTTAATTACATTATGGTCGCTATTCCTAAGCAGTTCAGCTGTATTCACCTCTTGGACTAGATCCTGTTCTCCACTTAGGACTAAATCAAGAATTGCCTCTTCTTTTGTGGGTTCCAGGACAAGATGCTCCAAGAAGCAGTCATTTATGGTGTCTAGAAATTTTATCTCTACATCCTGAGGTGACATTACCCAGTCAATATGACGATAGTTGAAATTCCCTTTTATTATTGCATTTTCTGTTAGTCTTTCTAATCTCCCTGAGCATTTCACAGTCACTGTCACCATCTTGGCCATGTGGTTGGTAGTTCTCTTATTGTTCAAGCATAGAATTTCTATCCATAGAGATTCTGTGGTACAGTTTGATTTCATTTAAGATTTTTATTGTATTTGACTCTATGCTTTCTTTCATATACACTATCATGACCTACTCTGTCATTCCTGTATGTTTTGAACCCTGGTATTACTGTATCCCATTGATTATCCTCATTTCACTAAGTTCCTGTGATGCCTATTACATCATTATCCTCATTTACTACTACGCACTCCATCTTAGCATTTGTATATAAGCACATGTACATTTTATCAATCTTCAGTTGCTTACTTTCAAGTGTTATATTTAAATGGGACTCTCATGTTTGATTTCTTTCCTCACTATCTACTATTTGTACTTTACCAACGTCTTTCCTTTATATAGAGTTCCTCTTTAATAAATTTATCCATAAGGGAAATCTCTGTCCGTACCATATGCTCCTCTGTGCCTGTTGGCTTTCCCCCAGCCCTTAGTTTAAAAAATCCTCTATAATTTAACATTTAACCTTTTAAATTTTACACGTCAGCAGTCTGGTTCCATTTTGGTTTAGGTGGAGCCCATCCTTCCTGCATAGGCTCCTCCTTTCCCAAAAGGTTCCCAGTTTCTAATAAATCTAAAACCCTCCTCCCTACACAATTGTCTCATACACACATTGAGACCTTGGTGTTCTGCCTGTCTTTCTGGCCCTATGAATGGAACTGTAAGCATTCACAGAATGTTACCAGGGAGGTCCTGGACTTTAATCTGTTACCTACCAACCAAAATTTGACCTCCAGGACATCTTTTCTTCTTTTCCCTATATCACTGGTACCTGCATGTTACCACAACCACCAGATCCTCCGCAGCATTGCACATAAATCTGTCTAGATGTCTCTTGAGATCTGCAACCTTCACACTCAACAGGCAATTTACCATGCGGTTCTCCCAGTTATCAAAACACCAACTATTCATATATCTAATATTCAGATCCCCCATTAGTATTACTTTGTTCTTCCTAACTGGAGTTCCTCTCCAGAAGGAATATCCTCAGTGTGAGAGGATACCATGACATCATCTGGAAGGAGGGTCCCAACGATGGGATTGTTTCCCTCCTCTCCAGCCTGATGTGTTCCTTCCCCAAGTCTTTCATCCTCCCTAACAGCACAGAGGCTGTCAGACTGGGGATGGGACTGCTTCATTGTGTCTCTGAAATTCTCCTCTGAGTACCTCTCTGTCTCCCTTAGCTATTCTAGTTCAGCTACTCTGGCCTCAAGATGCCGTACTATGTTTCTGGGGGACATGAGCAACTTGCACCACATGCACACCTACAGCTCCTGCATATGAGGCAGATAATCATATGTGCTACATGTAGTGCAATAAACTGGACAGCCCCCACTCTGCTGCTAGACTTTTGCCTGCAATATTTTTACTCTTGCAAGGGTTGTATTGTTTTTTTGTTTTTGTTTGAAGGTGGGTGTAATTGGCCTAAGTTTGTTTGTTAGGTATGTTTGTTAGGTGTACTGGGGTTATTGTTGTTGTTTTTCACCTACAAGTTCATCCTTGCAATGAACAACACCTATCCTCTCTTAGCCTCTATAGTTGCAGCTACCCTTTTTGGTGTTCTTAAATCACAGCAACATCATATTACAGCTTTTAACATAGTTTATATATATCTGCGGCGTAATGAGAATATTTTGTCAATATTGTTTTGTGGTATGTAGTTGGACTAGTGGTTTCTTATTTTAAATGTTCATTTTTTCCTAAGTTCAGATAGAAAATATTTTTAGCTGTACTTCTTACCTTTGTTTTTCCAAAGAGAGTGAAACATTCTATTTAGAAACACTTGAATATTGTAGTAAACTAGGTTACTGTTCCTTATTAGCCTTCCAGAGAATTTTTTAGGGGCAGTATCACATTAAGAAGAATGCAGCATCCCCTAAGAAGGGGAGGCTGAATAGTAGCAGCCTCTAAGAAGACCCTTACTATGGGTTATTTGCCCCACATGGATTTGGAGGTCACTGAGGCCCCAAGGTTTCTTGCAGTTCTTTTGCTGCTGTATGTAGAGCAGGGGTGAGTCCCTGCTAGTGTCAGAAAGTTCACTGACCAAGTTTGGAGCGTATACTGCAATACTCTGGCTGTCCAAGGATGAGAAGGTACCTCTGGGGCCAATTTATTATCTACCCCCCTCCTCAGTTGCATCCTTTCCCTCATTTTCCATATTCAGTAGTCAGTATCCCAATCACACAAATCAACTCACAGAGCTTGGAACTGCACATAAGGCTTTGCTGCCTGGCGTTACTGACACTTCCTGATGAATTATGGATTCCTCTTAAAGGACCATTCCTATTGGGAAATTCTGTGGAGAACTGCAGCCCCCCTGATGATCGTGAAAGTGTGGGGTACTCCTGGGGCATATGTGCCCAAAGTTCTGGTTCAGAGTAGTGGGGATTGGAGACTGTCTCCCCTGCTCCTGGCCCCTTGGTGCTCTAGGCAGTAGTTGCTTCAAAGAAGTGGATTATTGCCCTTACAATAGTTAATTATCTTTGTAATTGGATAGGAAAGAATTTTGAGAGAAGGTTAGTTTTCAGTGCAGTTGGTCCTAAAAGAGCGAAGAGTGTTTTGTGAAGTCTGCGTTATTGTGAACATCAATAGGTGTCATGAAAAGCCTACTAAAAAGTTACTAAGGAGTGGAGAATAGAAAAAAAAATAATTCTATTGGCAGGTGTCTTTGTGCTTTTTCAACAGAGCTAAACAGTAGTGATTTAAAAGACTGTATCAGTGATAATAGCCTCAGTAGCAATGCTAGTCTTCCCAGTGTACAGAGCTGTCGACGACTCCGAGAAAGAAGAGTTGCAAGCTGGGCCGTTTCATTTGAACGCCTTCTTCAGGATCCTTTTGGCGTTAAATTTTTCTCTGTAAGTAGTGAGGGGAAGAAGGGGGCTTCCAAAACATCTAATATCACTGCAAAGATTTTTTCCTGTGATTGTTTTCTGTTTTTCTTGGCACTGTCCTTAGGTTTTAGAGTTAAGAGATCATAGCAACACAAAAGGATTGACACTTCAAGCGTATTTATTAGCAAAAACTAAACTGTCTTTTCAGCTGGACCACGTTTAAAGAAAATCTGCAGGTTCCTACATACTGCAGTACAATGGATGTCCAATACTCTTTTAGCTGATGGCAATGTTATTTTTATTGTTATCCTTTGTGTCTGAATATTTAGTAAGGCTTCCATATCTCCTATGTCAGTGGCATTCAACTGGATTTGCAACCGTAGGCAAGATAATATTTTTACAGTTGTAAATGTCTATCTAAATAATTTTTAAAGAATTGATAGACTATTCAGCTATTTGCATGATCTAAACTTTGTTTTATCCACATGGAAGTTTTTCAACTGATGTGCAAGTCTGTCTAGTTATACTGGACAAGTACATTTCCCAAGTGTGAATTAAACCTCACAGCACCCTTGTGAGGGAATATGTAATGTTATCCCCATTTTAAAAATAAGGAAATTGTGAGGCACTTATTTGACTTGGTCACAGTCACACAAAGTCTCATGCAGAACACAGATCTGAATCAAGAAAATGAGTTAATGTCAAAACTATTTTCACAAGCAAACTAGATAGAAATTTAAGGAGGGGGTGTTAAATTCTGCAGAAAGCCAGGGAAAGACCCTTCCCATCCAAAACAGTCCTTTCTGTTCCTTGGGCTTTTAATTATCCTAGCAACAACTAGGATCTCTGGAAAAGATTTGTGGAAATGATGGACATTTTTACCAGTTAATGGAAATTTCTTTAATACATTTTTGCAATGTTTGTATAAAATTATGAGTGATCTTCTCTAATTTGCTTAACCTAAATGAAGTAATTGTACTAGGAAAGTGTTTGCAAAATGACATCAGAAGATAGCCAGACAGAAAAAGCAGAATCTACAGGGTCTGTGTATAGCTGCATCAGGAAATAAAGGAGAGATCTGAATCTATGGATGGACTTAATGATTAATTCTCATGAGTAAGAGAGAAGTCATTGCAGAGATCTGCTCAGCCTTTAATGGCAAAATGTACACCTTCTGTCTCCCTAGCATCCCATTACAAAGTAATATGTCCTGTTGTTTTAAAATAAGAAAGTACAGTGTGCTAATCCTCCAGGGCCTAAGTTTGAAGAGCATAGTTTTGCACACACCTGACTTGCAGAGTCCTTGATGCATGCACACAAGCTGCAGTTCTTCTCCAAGGAGTGTCCTTGTGGGTGCTCCACTTCCTGTTATGTCTTTGGTTGGAGAATTTCAGCAGCAGTGTTCATCTGGGTCGCGCATGCGCTGTCCCTGTCTTGCGCCGTTGTCAGTGCCTATTTTGCGCTGCGACCTGATCTCCCTCAGTTCCTTCTCAACCGTCCTCGGCCTGAGATAGAGCTCCCAGCAGTGTGATAGCTGATATCTTTATTTACTGTGTAGAATAGTTAGAGTAGTTTGTTTACTAGTTAGATTTACCTACCCTTTTTCTTCCTCCTCTATTTTTCTCAATTTTAAAAAAAAATTATTTCTTACCCTTACCATAGTTCGGTTCACTGGGTTTCAAGTGCTTCCTTTCGTGCCAGGAAGCTATCACGGTATTGGATGGTCACTCTTAATGTGTCTGATGCTTAGGTTAGACACATATCCCACAAAAGTGTTCTCACTGCAGCAACTTAAAGGCTTGCACCAGGAAGGACAGAAACCTGCATCTAAAACTTATCCTTATGGAAAAGTCTCTGTGCCTGGCATCTCATTCCGGCCAGCAGTTACCCTCCTAAAAAGTAACAAGGAAAAGAACAGCATCTTCTCCCTCAAAAGAGCCACCAAAAAAGAAGTGGTCTCCGGCTTATTCGATATCCTTGGTACTGACCACACTGCGGCTGAGTATGTATGAGGCACCAGGATTCTCCAGCACCGCCCACACTGTATCATCTGCCAAACCCAAGTGGGCAGTCTCTGAGTCAAGAGGCAAACAAAAGCCCATCTCCTCTGTTGTGGTACTGGTGGAACCGCTGAAAGACGCGGACCAAGACTCTCCTTGTGGTGTATGGTGCCACCACCTGATAACACAGAGCACCTAGGCATTGGCACTGACATCCACAGCTGCAATGACGTCATCGGCATTGACCACTTCGGTGCTGAAACCATTAGCATTACACCATTTCCTGCAACATAAGGACTTATTGGTATCATCGATACCTGAATACCCACGCTTCAGCACTGACGTATTCCCTGGTGTACACGGTACCAGGACAACCTGATTCACTGGTGGCCCTTCCATTTTT
Source organism: Terrapene triunguis (assembly GCF_002925995.2). Taxonomy (NCBI): domain Eukaryota; kingdom Metazoa; phylum Chordata; order Testudines; family Emydidae; genus Terrapene; species Terrapene triunguis. The sequence continues at coordinate 84,291,891 of NW_020664417.1, read as the reverse complement.
CAGTGAGGAAGAGGATTTTCATAGATTCTAGGACTGGAAGGGACCTCGAGAGGTCATCGAGTCCAGTCCCCTGCCCTCATGGCAGGACCAAATACTGTCTAGACCATCCCTGATAGACATTTATCTAACCTTCTCTTAAATATCTCCAGAGATGGAGATTCCACAACCTCCCTAGGCAGTTTATTCCAGTGTTTAACCACCCTGACAGTTAGGAACTTTTTCCTAATGTCCAACCTAAACCTCCCTTGCTGCAGTTTAAGCCCATTGCTTCTTGCTCTATCCTTAGAGGCTAAGGTGAACAAGTTTTCTCCCTCCTCCTTATGACATCCTTTTAGATACCTGAAAACTGCTATCATGTCCCTTCTCAGTCTTCTCTTTTCCAAACTAAACAAACCCAATTCTTTCAGCCTTCCTTCATAGGTCATGTTCTCAAGACCTTTAATCATTCTTGTTGCTCTTCTCTGGACCCTCTCCAATTTCTCCACATCTTTCTTGAAATGCGGTGCCCAGAACTGGACACAATACTCCAGTTGAGGCCTAACCAGCGCAGAGTAGAGCGGAAGAATGACTTCTCGTGTCTTGCTCACAACACACCTGTTAATGTATCCCAGAATCATGTTTGCTTTTTTTGCAACAGCATCACACTGTTGACTCATATTTAGCTTGTGGTCCACTATAACCCCTAGATCCCTTTCTGCCATACTCCTTCCTAGACAGTCTCTTCCCATTCTGTATGTGTGAGACTGATTGTTCCTTCCTAAGTGGAGTACTTTGCATTTGTCTTTGTTAAACTTCATCCTATTTACCTCAGACCATTTCTCCAATTTGTCCAGATCATTTTGAATTATGACCCTGTCCTCCAAAGCAGTTGCAATCCCTCCCAGTTTGGTATCATCTGCAAACTTAATAAGCGTACTTTCTATGCCAATATCTAAGTCGTTAATGAAGATATTGAACAGAGCCGGTCCCAAAACAGACCCCTGCGGAACCCCACTTGTTATGCCTTTCCAGCAGGATTGGGACCATTAATAACAACTCTCTGAGTACGGTTATCCAGCCAGTTATGCACCCACCTTATAGTAGCCCCATCTAAATTGTATTTGCCTAGTTTATCGATAAGAATATCATGCGAGACCGTATCAAATGCCTTACTAAAGTCTAGGTATACCACATCCACAGCTTCTCCCTTATCCACAAGGCTCGTTATCCTATCAAAGAAAGCTATCAGATTGGTTTGACACGATTTGTTCTTTACAAATCCATGCTGGCTATTCCCTATCACCTTACCACCTTCCAAGTGTTTGCAGATGATTTCCTTAATTACTTGCTCCATTATCTTCCTTGGCACAGAAGTTAAACTAACTGGTCTGTAGTTTCCTGGGTTGTTTTTATTTCCCTTTTTATAGATGGGCACTATATTTGCCCTTTTCCAGTCTTCTGGAATCTCTCCCTTCTCCCATGCTTTTCCAAAGATAATAGCTAGAGGCTCAGATACCTCCTCTATTAGCTCCTTGAGTATTCTAGGATGCATTTCATCAGGCCCTGGTGACTTGCAGGCATCTAACTTTTCTAAGTGATTTTTAACTTGTTCTTTTTTTATTTTATCTGCTAAACCTACCCCCTCCCCATTAGCATTCACTAGATTAGGCATTCCTTCAGACTTCTCGGTGAAGACCGAAACGAAGAAGTCATTAAGCATCTCTGCCATTTCCAAGTTTCCTGTTACTGTTTCTCCCTCTTCACTGAGCAATGGGCCTACCCTGTCTTTGGTCTTCCTCTTGCTTCTAATGTATTGATAAAAAGTCTTCTTGTTTCCCTTTATTCCCGTAGCTAGTTTAAGCTCATTTTGTGCCTTTGCCTTTCTAATCTTGCCCCTGCATTCCTGTGTTGTTTGCCTATATTCATCCTTTGTAATCTGTCCTAGTTTCCATTTTTTATATGACTCCTTTTTATTTTTTAGATCATGCAAGATCTCGTGGTTAAGCCAAGGTGGTCTTTTGCCACATTTTCTGTCTTTCCCAACCAACGGAATAGCTTGCTTTTGGACCCTTAATAGTGTCCCTTTGAAAAACTGCCAACTCTCCTCAGTTGTTTTTCCCCTCAGTCTTGATTCCCATGGAACCTTACCTATCAGCTCTCTGAGCTTACCAAAATCCGCCTTCCTGAAATCCATTGTCTCTATTTTGCTGTACTCCCTTCTACCCTTCCTTAGAATTTCAAACTCTGATTTCATGATCACTTTCACCCAAGCTGCCTTCTACTTTCAAATTCTCAATGAGTTCCTCCCTATTTGTTAAAATCAAGTCTAGAACAGCTTCCCTCCTAGTAGCTTTTTCAACCTTCTGAAATAAAAAGTTGTCTGCAATGCAGTCCAAGAATTTGTTGGATAGTCTGTGCCCCGCTGTGTTATTTTCCCAACATATATTTGGATAGTTGAAGTCCCCCATCACTAGCAAATCATGGGCTTTGGATGATTTTGTTAGTTGTTTAAAAAAAGCCTCATCCACCTCTTCCACCTGGTTAGGTGGCCTGTAGTAGACTCCTAGCATGACATCACCCTTGTTTTTTACCCCTTTTAGCCTAACCCAGAGACTCTCAACATTTCCGTCTCCTATGTCCATCTCCACCTCAGTCCAAGTGTGTACATTTTTAATATATAAGGCAACACCTCCTCCCTTTTTCCCCTGTCTATCCTTCCTGAACAAGCTGTACCCCTCCACACCAACATTCCAATCATGTGTATTATCCCACCAAGTTTCAGTGATGCCAACAATGTCATAGTTGTATTTATTTATTAGCACTTCCAGTTCTTCCTGCTTATTACCCATACTTCTCGCATTTGTATATAGGCATCTAAGATACTGGTTCGATCTTGCCTCCCAGTTTTGCCCTGACCCTCCTTTCTCTCTGCCATTATAGCCCACACTCCCTCTTGTTTCCGACCCATCTCCCAGGTCTCCATGTTCCCCACTTACCTGTGGGCTTTGCTCACCTGTCCCCGTCGAACCTAGTTTAAAGCCCTCCTCACTAGGTTAGCCAGTCTGGATAATGAGGAGGAGGATGTTTTCTCATTGCATCACTCCTCTCCTGTCCAACCTACTTCCGCACTAGGACCACCTGTACGGCTGAGACCTCATCCCGGTCCCAACACCCACAGCTGGCATGGCATGCCTCCACCTATGCCATTCCCCACACAGTGGCCTTATTGGGACATCAGGGTGGCATACTTGAGGCAATATCCGAAGCCCCTAAGTCCGTACAGGGAAAGGCTTAGGTCTCTCCCACCATCCTCTGTGGCTGTAGAGCCCATTGAGGAGAGCTTTGAGGAACAACAGGAAGCCCTGGAACAGGACACAACACCACTTGCCAATATTTCCTCTTCTTCCCCAGACAAGGCCATAATGCATCAGCTGTGGACGATTTCAAACACTTTCAGGAACTCTTCAGGAGAGTTGCGAACTGCCTGGAGATCCCGCTAGAGGAGGTCCCAAAGTCCCACATTCTGCAAACTTAATTGGCTTCAAAAATAGTGCTTCCGATAATTGATGCACTCATGGAATTAGCCAAAACCATATGGCAGACTCTGGCAACAATAACATCCACCTGCAAGAGAGCTGATACAAAGTATTATGTCCCCTCAAAAGGGATAGACTTTTTATTTTCCTACACAGCACTGAACTCTCTGGTTGTCAACCAGTATGATAGACAACATCGATATAGATCCACGCCAAGGAGTGGAAATAGCTAGAACTTTTTGGCTGGAAGGCCTACTCTTCAGCAACCTTGAAATTTCAAATTGCCAATTACTCAGCATTGATGGCAAAGAATGACCACATAAACTACTTCAAACTTGCAGAATTTATTAATGATATTCCAGAAGATAAAAGGGATGAATTCAAATCCATCTTAACTGAGAGTCAACTTCTGGCCAGAACCTCCCTACAGGCATCCCTAGATGTGGCAGCCCTGGCAGCATGATCACAGCCACTGCCATTGTTATGCGCCAAGTGTCGTAGCTTCATTTGTCCGGTTTCCCCAGGGAAGTATAGTCTGCAGTGGAGGACCTCCTCTTTGATGGCCAGAAACTGTTTGCCTCAAAGACAGACAAAGCCCTCCACACCTTGAAGGACTCTTGGGCAACTCTCTGCACCTTGGGGATATACACACCTGAAATCAAAAGAGAACAGGGTACATATTCTCCCTACCAGCACACAAGATCGCCCCATACGCTCAACAGAGACACAGCGACAGGCAGAGACCTTTGAGGCGTCGACCACCTCTGCCTCAATCATCTATATCTCAGCCGTCTTCTGCTAAACAACAATTTTGAGGATTTGGTTGAGGGTCTGAGCAACCTCCCCCACCCACCATGCCATCGTCCATCCCCCGTTTTGGCCACTGTTTGACTCCTTTCTATTCAGCGTGGATTTCCATCACCACAGACAAATGGGTCCTTGAAATAATCCATACATGCTATGCAATACCATTCATCTCCATCCCCCCCTACTCACTCTCTCTCCCCATCCTTCTTCATGGACCTTTCTCACAAACAGCTTCTATGGCAGGAAGTAAACCATGTGTTACCTCTGGGCGCAGTATAACCAGTACCAGCTCAACACAGATGGGGAAGGGCTTTTATTCCCACTACTTCTTAACCCAGAAAATGAATGGAGGATGGAGACCTATTCTAGACCTCAGAAACATCAACAGATTCATAAGGATCCAATGGTTCCGGATGGTCACACTAGCAACAACAATATCAGCACTGGGACAGGGGGACTGGTTTTCAGCTCTCGACCTCCAAGATGCCTATTTCCACATAACCATACACACTGCTCACAGGAGGTTTCTCAGATTTACTCTGGGAACAGAACATTACCAATACAAAGTTCTGCCTTTCGGTTTCTTGATGGCACCATGAGTGTTCTCCAAAATTCTCACGGAGGTGGCAATGCATCTCTGCAAACAAGGTGTAATAATAATCCCCTATCTGGAAGATTGTCTATTAAAAGCTCCCACTCAGGCAGACGCCCTCAACGTTACACACAGGACACTCAACCTCTTCCTGAGACTGGGTTTACAGAAAAACATACAAAAATCAACTCTAAATCCCGTACAGAAGTTAGACTTCATTGGGGCCCATCTTGAGTCTCTGGAAGCCAGAGAGTCATTACCAATGAACAGGTTCATCACTCTAACCAACCTCATCTCTTTGTCACTGAACAGTCCTCACATATCAGCACGAACCTGCCTCCAACTATTAGGACATACGGCAGCAACCACAATTATGGTATGACATGTGCATCTTCACATATGCTATCTTCAGGGCTGGCTAAGAACCATCTACATACCACACAAACACAGCCTAAATAGACACCTTGCAATGCTGATCAAAGTCAAAAATTCTCTACGCTGGTGGACACAACCCAACAATGTGTGCATGGAAGTCCCTTTCACTCAGACTCCACCTTCAATAATAATCACAACTGATACCTCCTTGATAGGCTGGGGAGCCCATCTACAACACCACATGATTTGGGGCAGGTGGTCTCTTTGTGAGACCTGCCTCTGGAAATTTCCACTACATGCGTCTGACAAAGTGGGTATTCACCCACGAAAGCTTATGCTCCAATACGTCTGTTAGTCTATAAGGTGCCACAGGACTCTTTGTCGCTTTTTACAGATCCAGACTAACACGGCTACCCCTCTGATACTATCTCAGCCTTGTACCTCCCAGGTCATCAAAATACTACAGTGGATATGCTGAGCAGAGAATTTTCCCAGGATCACGAATGGGAACTAAATAACATGGTCCTACAAAACATATTCAGACACTGTGGGGTCACCCATCCATCGACTTCTTTGCAACATCCCAGAACAACAAATGCCCACAATTCTGCTCGAGAGCAGGTTTGGGGTCGCAATCCCTGTGGGATGCCTTCCTCCTCCAATGCGATGCATACCTGTTATATGCGTTCCCTCCGATCCCCCTGTTATCAAGGGTGATACACAAAATACGTACTGACAAGGCCAAAGTGATATTGATAGTCCCAACATGGCCCAGACAGACTTAGTACTTGTACCTATTGCGGATGGCGGTAAGCTCACCATGCACTCTTCCACCTCTGCCAGACATTCTGTCACAGGATGACGGATGGGTTCATCACCCGAACCTGGAGAGACTTCACCTGAAAGCATGGCTCCGACATGGTTCCATCATGACAAGCTAGCCTGTTAGGACTGGGTTAAAGACCTATTGCTAAACAGTAGAAGGACAACCACGCACAATACTTACTTTCACAAATGGAAGAGGTTCCACATACAGTGCCAGAACAAATATATTAGTGCCGTTTCCATACCCCTACCCTTGATATTCGACTATATCTTGAGACTAAAGACATCAGGGAGCTCTCCATTAGCTCAATCAAGGTACATCTTGTGGCTATTACCGTTTTTCACCACAAGATCAATGGGACATTGATATTTGCCCATCCGAGCACCAAACATTTCCTTACGGGTATCAAGAATGTTTACCCCGAAGTGCATGTACCTACTCCGCTTTGGGATTTGAACTTAGTGTTACGTCGCCTCACCGGACCCCCATTTGAACCCTTAGCAACATGCTCTCTGATACATCTATCGATTAAAGTGGTGTTCTTAGTGGCTATCCCATCAGCCCGCTGAATGGGTGAGTTAGGGGCCCTCCTGGCACACTCGCCTTACACCATCTTTTTTCAGGACAAAGTCGCACTAAGACCCCACCCAAAATTTCTATCTAAAGAATCTCCCTCCTTCAATGTAAACCAACAGTCCATCTTTCCCCATTCTTCCCTAAACCTGATGGGAACATTCAGGACTCAGTATTACATACCCTAGATGTCAGGCGTGCACTAGCGTTCTACCTTGACAAAAGTAAGCCTTTCAGAAAATCTCGACGGCTTTTCATTTCCACTACGGGAAATGCCTACAAGGCTCCGCTATCTCTACACAGAGACCATCTAAATGGATCTCTGGGTGCATCCACCTCTGTTATCAACAAAAGAACCTGCAACCCCCATCGGGGATCAGAACTCACTCTACCAGATCCCTTTCAACTTCATGATTTTGTTGTTTAGAAAAGCTACTGGACATATGTAGAGCAGCCACTTGGGCTTCCGTACACACGTTTACAAAACACTACACAATCGACCAGAGTTCAAGATCAGATGCATTGCTAGATCTTAGTGTTATCACTTACATAGGCAATTCTGAAACCCCTTCCATCCGATGTAGGGCACTGCTCGACAGTCACCTGAAGTGGAACACCCACAGGGACAGTCCTCGAAGAAGAAGAAAGAAGGTTACTCAGCATATGCAGTAACTTATGTTCTTTGAGATGGGTGTCCCTGGGGGTTTTCCACTACCCACTCTCCTCCCCTCTACTTCGGAGTTCAATTTCCAGACTGAGAAGGAACTGAGAGGGGTTGGGTCGCATGAACTATATAGGCGCTGACAACAGCGCGAGACAGGGACAGCCCATGCACAACCCGGATGGACACTGCTGCTGAAATTCTCCAATCAAAGGCGCAAGGATGCACCAACACCTGAATTGGAGCACCCATAGGGCCATCCTTTTCAAAGAACCTCAGTTACTGCACAGGGTGAGTAACCTTCTCTTCATACACAAACTCTGTGTTATACGTTTGATATTAGGAAATAAAAAGAAAAAATGTCCTGGCTAAATAAGCACAAACTAGAACTTCTTTCCATCCTAAATAGAGTAACGCTTTAATGAACACATTAACAAAGAACCCATCCAGAGGGAGGGGGTGAAAGTAAAATGCTTTTTTAATATATAAAAAAGTGCTTTGTCTTTAGTTGGATGTTCGTTTCTTGCCATTGCTTCTATTTTGCTCAGCCTAGCAGCCTAAAGTTCTCAGCATTTGTGTATAAAGAGTGACTTTCTTTTTAGTTTTAAATGACTCTTAAGTCTTTCTGAGTTCAGTATTAGTCTTACTGAAAAATTATGCAGTGTGGGAACCATTGAGTAGATTGTAAACCAGTTTCTGATGTGCTTTAATATTGGTTTAAAAGTCAAAAAGAAATGTTTATATTTAAGAATTAAACTCGTTAAATATTAATTTTTATGATAATGAATTATTATTAAATCAGGTTGGAAATTGGTTTCACAGGCTCTTCTACTGGGCATTCACACTGCTAATGTCACAAATTACCTCTCTTTTCAGCAAAGTGGCAGCCTCAAGTGCTATATTCAGAAAGGTTTTATTCTAATTAAAAATTTTAAAAAATATTATAAGGCTGATACCAATTTAAGCAACTAGCAAAGGATATAAGTGAGGACCACTTACATGATTAAAAAGTGCGCTCTAGGGAAACATTTTCACTGTCTCCATTGTATCCTGTTAGAATGTCAGTTAAAGATAAGCAACTTCCCTACAGTGTAACTATTTTAGTATAACTAAAAATTATTTAAATCCTTATTAAAATCTTGTTCATTAGTCTGTGAACCAGTTTCACAATGCAAAGTTCTAAACAGTCTTCGTACATTGAAATATGTTGATTGTAACTTGATTCAGTATTGCAAATTGAACATGTTCTAAATAAATGGAAAGGGTCAGTGTTTGGCAAATCTGATCCTAAATTTAGAAATTATTTTAAAAAAAGGCCTGATTCTGAGAGCAATAATAACATTTTCATTACTTAAAAAAAAAATCCCAACATTATGCAAACTCCAACCTCTCCTCCCCTCTTCTCCCCCTATAAATATGTTGTTTTAAAATGTAAGCAACTGGTCTTTATTTTGTGACGTGTTTTATATGCTTATTTTTTTCTCCTAGGAATTTCTACGGAAAGAATTTAGTGAAGAAAATATTTTATTCTGGCAGGCCTGTGAATATTTTAACCATGTACCTGCACATGACAAAAAAGAGGTAAAATAATGCTATATATTCAGGTATAAAGTTGCTAGCTAAAAGCTGGTCTCCTCCAAGGCAATTGAGATAATTTGGACTGTTCTTGGTCTTCGTCTTGCGGTTCTATCTGAGCTGGGCTGGGGACACAGTCATTTTGTTTCAGGGGTCTCTCCTGGGGATCTCAGTTCCATGAGAGTATTTCCCAGAATCCAATTAAAGTTCTATTTAGGACTCTGTGAAAGGCCTTTCTATTCCATTTAGTCCTTATTTGAGTCTTTATTTAATCCTTATTTTGTGGGACACCCTACTTTTGTAGGATCATAGAAATGTAGGACTGGAAGGAACCTCAAGAGGTTATTTAGTCCAGTCCCCTGTGCTGAGGCAGGATCAAGTAATTCTAGATAATCCCTGATAGATGTTTGTCTAACCCAGGGGTGGGCAAAGTTTTTGGCCCCAGGGCCACACCGGGTTTGTGAAACGGTATGGAGGGCCAGGTAAGTAAGGTTCTGCCTCCCCAAACAGCCTGGCCCCCGCCCCCTATCCGCCCCCTCCCACTTCCCACCTCCTGGCCCCCCCCCCCAGAGCCACCAACCCATCCAAACCCCACTGCTCCTTATCCCCTGACCGCCCCCTCCCGGGACTGCCCCCCCGGGACCCCGCCCCCTATCCACCACCAGCCCCGCTCCCTGTCCCCTGACTGCCTGACCCCTATCCATACCCCCGTGCCCTGATAGGACCCCTGGGAGTCCCACGCCTATCCAACCCCCCCGTCCCCCATCACCTGACACCCCCCCAGAACCCCCACCCCATCCAACCGCCCCCTGCTCCCTGTCCCCTGACTGCCCCCCAGAACCTCCTGCCCCTTATCCAACCCGTCCGCTCCCCACCCCCTTACCATAACGCTCAGAGCAGCAGGACTGGCTTATTGGAAAGCCTGGGAGGTGGGCAGGTGCAAGCCACGCAGCCCGGCAGGAGCGGCAGGCCAGAGTACTCCCTGCACAGCAGCATGGCTGTGGGGGAGAGGGGACAGCAAGGGAGGGACTGGGGGTTAGCCTCCCCGACCGGGAACTCAGGGGCCGGGCAGGACAGTCCTGCAGGCTGGATGTGGCCCACAGACCATAGTTTGCTCACTTCTGGTCTAACCTGTTCTTAAAACCACTGATAACTATGCTGTATCTTTAAATCAGTGTTACACTCACCTTATAGTAATTTAAGCTATACCACATTTCTCTTGTTGGTTTATGAGAATATCATGTGGGATTGTGTCAAAAACTAGTGCCTTTCACTAGTACTTCCTTTTTTTTCTGAAACCACCTCAGGGCACTGAAGCTGATTTAGTTTAATTTCCTTTCATTGTATTCAGAATTTAGTTGTTTATAAAATAAGCAAGTGAAAAATAGAAAGATCAAGATTTTTTTTTACTGCAGATATTCAAGTATATGGTTAAATTTTACTGCCTTCTCTAATTTAAGTCTTAGTGCTTTTTTTTAAAAAAAAAATCACTAAGTCACAAGCTTTTATTATACTTTTGAAGCAACATTTGACAGGCTTGACATTTATTATTATTGTACTTTGAATATTTTAAATTTTATTGTAAATTCTCTTGATTGGAACATTTAATTACTTAGCAACTGCCCTGACACAAAATGTTAAAGGGAATAAAAATTTTGGCAACCTAAAAATTTACAAAAAGAGATGTTTACTAAAATTGCAATAAACAGTAGCTTCTAGATTTTTAAATCTCAACAAAGGAAAACAAAAGGAGTAATATAGGTGGGCAAAAGACATCAATGTTTATTTGAAAGATTGAAAAACTAAGCTTCTTCCTTTTCTCTAGATACCAAATTAAGGTTCCCCATATACTGAGATACATAATTGCTTCTCTTTTTCATTTGGTAACAAGAGTGTACAGAAATAGCATATTTAACATACACTTGGGCTAGGTCTACACTACAGCGGACTTCCGACCTAAGATACGCAACTTCAGCTACGTGAATACCGTAGCTGAAGTTGCGTATTTTAGTTCGGCTTACCTGGCGGTGAGGACGCGGGAAAGTCGACCGCTGCCGCGCTGCCGCCGACTCCGCTACTGCCTCTTGTCGAGGTGGAGTTCCGGAGTCGACGGTAGAGCCATCAGGGATCGATTTTACCGCGTCCTCACGAGACGCGGTAAGTCGATCCCCGATAAACCGATTGCTACCCGCCGGATCGGCGGGTAGTGAAGACGTAGCCTTGGATTGTTACAAACACATCAGAAGCAGGAACCATACTAGTGAGTAGGGCCACTGGCTGATGGAGGTGCTAAAGGAGTACTCAAGGAAGACAGTGCTATTGTGGAGAAGCTAAATGAATTCTTTGCATTGGTCTGCACTGCAGAGAATGTGAGGGAGATTCTCACACTTGAGCCATTCTTTTTAGGTGACAGATCTGAGGAACTGTCGCAGATTGAGGTGTCAGTGGAGGAGGTTTTGGGACAAATGGATACATTAAACAGTAATAAGTCACTAGGACCAGATGGTTAACACCCAATAGTTCTGAAGCAACTCAACTATAAAATTGCAAAACTACTAACTGTGGTATGTAACCTATCACTTAAATCAGCCTCTGTACTAGATAACTGGCGGATAGCTAATGTGACACCAATTTTTAGAAAAGGCTCCAGAGGCTATCCCGGCAATTACAGGCAGGTAAGCCTAACTTCAGTACCAGACACAGTGGCTGAAACTATAGCAAAGAACAGAATTATCAGACACCTAGCTGAACACAATATGTTGGGGAAGAGTCAACACAGCTCAGAAAGCCTTTGACAAGGTCCCTCACCAAAGGCTCTTAAGCAAAGTAGACAGTCGTGGGATAGGAGGGAAGGTCCTCTCATGGATCAAACACATTCATAAATCATCTGGAAAAGGCGATGAACAGTGAGATGGCAAAGTTTGGAAATGATACTTAATTACTCAAGATACACCTCTACCTCGATATAACGCGACCCGATATAACACGAATTCGGATATAACGCAGTAAAGCAGTGCTCCGGGGGGCGGGGGGGGCGGGGCTGCGCACTCCTGTGGATCAAAGCAAGTTCGATATAACACAGTTTCACCTATAACGCGGTAAGATTTTTTGGCTCCCGAGGACAGCATTATATCGAGGTAGAGGTGTAGTTAGATCCAAAGCTAAGTGTAAAGAGTTACAAAGGGCTTTCACAAAACTGGGTGACTGGGCAACAAAATGGCAGATGAAATTCAAAGTTGATATATGTAAAATAATGCACATTGGAAAATATCCCAACTCTACATACAAAATGATGCGGTCTAAATTAGCACTTATCACTCAAGAAAGAGATCTTGGAGGTATCATAGCTAGTTCTCTGAAAATATCTGCTTACTGTGCAGTGGCAGTCCAAAAAGCTAACAGACTGTTAGGAACCAATAGAAAAAGAATTGATAATAAAACAGAAAAGATCATAATGCCTCTATAAAAGTCCATGGTACACCCACACCTTGAATATTGCATCCAGTTATAGTTGCCCCATCTCAAAATAGATATTAGAATTGGAAAAGGTAGAGAAAAGGGTAGCAAAAATTATTAAAGGTATGGAACTGCTTCCATATGAGGAGAAATTAAAGACTGGGACTGTTCTGCTTAGAAAAGAGACGACTAAGGAGGAATATGATAGAAGTCTATAAAATCATGAATGGTGTGGAGAAAGTAAATAGGGGAACATTATTTACCCCTTCACATAACACAAGCAGTAGGAATCACACAATAAATTTAATAGGCAGCAGGTTTAAAGCAAAAAAGGAAGTAGTTCTTTACAGAACACACAGTCAACCTGTGGAACTTATGACTAGGGAATGTAGTGAAGGCCAAAAGTCTAAGTGGGTTCAAAAAAGAATTAGATAAGTTCATGGTGGATAGGTGCAGCAATGGCTACTAGCCAAGATGGTCAGGGATGGAACCCCATGCTCTGGACGTCCCTAAACATCTGACTGCAAGAAGCTGGGACTGGGTTACAGGGCGTGGATCACTTGAATAAGTGTCCTGTTCTGTTTGATCCCTCTGAATCATCTGGCATCTGCCGCTGTTGGAAGACAGGGTACTGAGCTAGATGGAACATCGGTCTGACCAACATGGTCATTATTATGTTCTTATGTCTTGTTTTGTAAAAATAAATTAATGCTGACAAGATTTCTGTTTTGTAGCTTTCTTACAGAGCTCGGGAGATCTTCAGCAAGTTTTTGTGTAGCAAAGCTACAACCCCAGTTAATATTGATAGCCAGGCACAGTTGGCAGATGATATTCTCAGTGCTCCACATCCAGATATGTTCAAAGAACAGCAGCTTCAGGTAGCTACTAAATATTTAACTGCTTTTTATTAACATATGGAATTTACTTTTTCCTTTAATGTGTTATATATTTGTTTATGTATTTTTAAACATACAAACATTTTCACTTGCTGCACTTTTTGTCACATATAGAAAGAAAATAGATGATAGCAAATATAAAAACAGGCTATGTAATCTAGTAATTGTACCTTGGAATTCCCACACAGGAGTTTGCATGGGGGAATTTGCATAAGGGTGTGTGTGTGTTTGTGTGTGTGTTTGTGTGCGCGCGCGCATTTGTTGTATGAGACTACTAACTGTTAACACATCAAACAATCTGAAAATCTTAATTCAATTGAAATGTTACTTTAGCAATAAAGGATCGTTTAATGCTACTTGGATGCATTTCTGCCATTTTCAACACAAATGGTTCATGAAAGTATTTGTCTTTAGGGACTTTTGCTCTTACTTTGATGAAATAGTCAAATAAGGGGCCTGTTAAAGCTCTTTGTCTCTGAAAAATCTCTAAAGGTCGATGCAATTTAAGTATGATAACCTTTAGAATTCAGAACAAAACAGTTATTGAACAATTGGGAATATTTTCTACAGAGTCTGCTGGTCTAATTTTCTGACTCTTCTGATGTGTTGCATTTGTGCTACTACATACCTATTATAACAGTGGGTAGGCCCTAGAAACAATTTTAAAACAGGAATTCTCAGGAACCTCAGCTATAACTTGACCAGCTAAAATTAAGCTAAAGGTGTTTCCCTGCATCTTAGTCCTAGCTCCGACAAAGCCTTACTTTGTATTCTTTCAGGGAATGTGGATTGGCAGATACTGTATCTTCCTCTAACTGGAAAGTGCCTAGCACATGTTGGGCACAACATTATAAATTACTAGCAACCTGTCTCAATTCCATATTTGACCTTTTAAAATGTGATTTCTGCTGTAACTTGTTGTATATTCCTCTGTGAATATACCTTTGGCATAGTAATAGATTATCCTGTCTTAAGTGGAAACTATTTTCTGCAAAGGCTTTTTATTCCATACTTAAGCTGGCCCATCCAGGTTTGAAATAGTAAACATTTATTGTTGTGGTTTATTATTAATTATTTTGATTTTTTTCATGACCCAAATACTGGAGTTAAACACAAATGGAGGAGACCTTCTAGTGCATTGTTTGTTTCCTCAACCTTTTTGTGCTGGTGACCCCGTTTGGAATAAATAAATAAATTAAATAAAGTGTGACCTCCCTACTAGAAAATCTTGTGACCCCCTACCTTAGGCTGCGGGCTTTGGGCTTCAGCTGCCCCATGCGGCATGGGGCTTCAGCTGTCCTGTGCGGCTCGGGGCTGAAACATGTATATTAGCTTCCCGGGGTCCCCTGTGACGCGGGGCCCCAGGCAATTTCCCTGCTTCTGACCCGCTAATGCTGGCCCTGCTTGCGACCCGCACCCCACCCCAAACCCATTCGGTGACCCCCAGGTTCAGAAACACTGCTCTACTGGGTCATACTGTAATCCGTTCCCTTGTAATGTATATTCTTCACATTGCAGAGGATTGATTATATGACACACTCCTTTCTAATCCAAATGATCCTATGATTCCTGCTGCTCCAGAACAGAATCCAGGACAGGAGAAGATATTTGATGAAGCAACCTTTCCTAACTGGGATAAATATCTAGTTAGGTCTCTGCTTTTGTGTTTTAGTAGCCTAAGAACAGACATTTCAGGGGCCAAAGACAACATAGCCCATTTGAAGATATACTGTAGTACACATATTTCTAGCATAAAAATGACCTGAATTAAAAGATATTGGTAGCCTATAGCCACTTCTAAGAATATAAATAATTACTCTGCATTCTGCTTCCTCTGGGGTTATAGAGTTTGTCATCTTAGCATTTTGCATATTTTTTTCCAAAAGGATTTTGTTTCTGACTGCCAGAATCTCCCTTCCTCGATTACTGATTGTCACCGTGCCTCCGTGGGTCACAACTGAGAATACCAAATTCAGGACAAGCTGCTGGGAAAAAGGGCAGACATACCTCAAAACCGGTGGTTATTCTTCCATGAGCTATACCAGTCCAGCAACAAAAGTAAACTTCTGTCTCACCACACTGGCTAACAAGAAGTCAGAAATGCAGCCTCCTTAGGTATTCCAGTCCTGGATTCGACACTAGACTTAATGATGACTGGTTATTTAAAACCAATTTAATCAAACAAATGGGTTCTTCTGATCCCAAAGGACCAACCACATACCCAGGTCAATATATAACTCAGATCTTAGCCAATAATCACACTGTTGCCAATCCTTTACTATCTAATATCTAAAGGTGTATTTATAAAGAAAGAAAGGTGAGAGTTAAAATTGGCTAAAAGAGTCAAATATATACAATAATTGCAAAGTTTTTGGGTCAGGCTTGTAGCAGTGATGGAATAAACTTCTGGCTTGTTAAGTCTCTGGTTGCTTCCAAATCAATGGAAGGTCCTCAGTCCTTTGGTTAGAATGCTCCCATTAGTATAAGTCCATAGTCCAGAGGTTTGAGCAGGAAAGAGGCAAAATGGAGATGTTTCCAGGGCCTTTTATAGCTTCTGCCAAGTGAACGGAAACCCATTGTTCTAGCTTGTGGAAAATTACAGGTAACAAGATGAGGTCTGGAGCCACACAGGCAAGTCACAAGTCCATGCATGCTTTGCTTAATCATAGCAGAGGCCATTACCCATACTCTAGTTAGAATGTCCTCAGGAAAGTCCATTAAATGTAGATAGGTGTCTTCCATGGTCCATTGTGAGTTAAGAGTTCTTTGATGGGACATTCAACTTGAATAGTTCCTTCACAATGTGCTGGCTAAATGTCTTGTTGGTGTTACCTCGGGAGCAAACATTTGCAATACAGGTACATAGTTAATATTCATAACTTCAGATACATGCATGATACATGCATACAAAGTGATACATGCATACAAATAGCATTATCATATTCAGCAAATCAAAACTTTTCTATTAACAGCTTACTTGACACATTTTGTATAAGATTTGTTGCAATTATATAACAGTGGTAGCAACAATGATCCACCTGGTCATGTTTTAATCATATAACGTCACACTGTTAAACCTCTCGGCCGGTGCATGTAGCAAGAGCTTCTCTGCAGTAAACAGAAGCAGTCCTACAAGGAGCAGAGAGGTCTACTTAGGTTGTTAAAAAAAATAAAATAAAAAAGCTATATTTCTCTTATTCCTCTATACATAAAAGTGATAACATCAACTGTGCTTTGCACATATAAACAAAATATGCTACAATTCAACCAATGATGTTACATTTCCTTTTTCTGAAATATACCCCTGGAAGATACTTAAAGGCCTTGAAAATGCTATATCTGGACATGTAAATAATTTCTGAGGTGATACTACATTCCTGACACACGGGGAACATAATCTGCTCTACTGTTTTACTCCTTATCCTCAGGATTAAAACTCATTAATGACTGCAGCTGTTTGAGTGCCATTTTCTCTAGGCGATGTACAACAGAGATTCTGAATTCTTGTATTGATGGGGTTAATAATGAGAATTCACTTTGCTCCAGTATCTGATTAGTCTAGTTATAGGCTTTCTGGAGGAACGGCTTCTAAAGCATACTGTTGGGTATAATGAGAGTAATGTTAAATTCAGGCAAGCTGGGGATGGAGCACATGTTAGGGAAATAATAATGCAGGGCAAATGGTAATCAACTGAAGATAAAGTAGCTTAAACTCAAAGCACTGCACTAAGACTACAGTGACTGTGCAGTAAAGCGAAGGGGTTGGCATGTTTTGAGCGCACTCTCTCTCGCTTTCTGTTATCACTGCGACAAGGCTGCTTGTATGCCTGCTGGGAGATTAAAGGAAAGTTGTTACAGAATATAATGCAGGATTTAGCAGGGCATGGATAGCAATTTCCCCTTCTTCTTCGAGTGGTTGTTCATGTCAATTCCAATCAGGTGTGCGCGTGCGTGCACAGCAGCCAGAAAACTTTTCCCCTAGCAGCATCCGTTCGGTGGGCCTGGCCACCCCCTGGAGTCGTGCCTTCATGGCGCTCAATATAGAGCCCTGCCGCACCACCCCCTCAGTTCCTTCTTACTGCCAGTGACGGCTAGCTGGAACAACCGGTTGCTCTTGCTTTGCAAGCGCGTTTGGGCAGTGTCCACTCTTAGTGTTTATAGTTAGTTCTCAGTAGTTTACTAGTGTTAATTTAGTATTAGTAGTTAGGACATAAATTTCCTTTTGGGGTCTACCGCCCCACACCAACGCTTAGCCCCAGCACCGGTGTATGCCCCGGTTCCCAGGGTTCAAACTCTGCGAGGACTGTGGAAAATTTATGCCTAAGAGCGACCTGCACTCTTCCTGTCTGCGGTGTCTCGGGGGGAGCCACCCGAAGGAGAGGTGCAGAATTTGCAAAGGATTTTGCCCTAGGATCTTAAAAGACCGGGAGCAAAAGCTCAAGATCCTTCTCGTGGAGGCTGCATTCCGGACACAATCTGACCTGGGGTCAGCAGAACCCATGCCCAGCACTTCCTCATAGCAGTGCACCGGCACTGATGATGCGTGAGCCTTTTCCGAGAAAGGACTCCAAGGAGTCGCAGCACCGCCACGGCTCTGCCCTTAGACAAACTTCTGTGAGGCACCGGTCTCAGTCCCTGGTTCCCCAGAAAAAGAAAAGGCCAGAGAGGGGTTGCTTTCCCCCTTCCAAGCCCAAGGAGCCTGCAGCAGGGAGACTCGAACCGGGCCACATCACCTTGGCCCCTCTGCCTCTCAGGGTCTTGTTGACTCCTGCCCCCTTGGGGGTCCGGTTGAGTCCGAAACCTCACCACTCTCCGGACTGACATAGCAGAGAGCTCCAGCTCCCCTCTACATTGGAGGCGTTCAAGGTGACTCGGAACCTTATGCACCTCACGGCGCCATCCTCCCCATAGAGGAGGGACAAGTCACTGGTGACAGCCTGTCCTCTGATCCCATCAAGGGGCAAGCCAGCGATGATGGCACGCCAATCTCCATCTCCAGCACACCTTTCCCCGGCATGGTCCACCCACGTGGGGGAACCCCACCGGTCCCCCCGTTCCCAGCACCACTCGCTGGCATCACGGGGCACCGCTCCTCTGTGGTCCTCTTTCTCGGAGACCTCAGAGTCGGAGGCAGAATTCTACCACTCTGATAGGACCAGGAACAGAAGGTCCCAGCGTGACTGCCAGCCCTATCCGGCACCGTGGCCACCCCAGTGGAAACCCCCGACTTGGTGGCCCTTCCCGACGACCTGGGCATATCATCAAGGCCAGGGACAAAACCAGGGCTTAAGGTCCAGATCTGCATTGGTAGAGTCGGCTTCCTTCGTTCCTCTGCAGGAATCGGTGGCACCAACGCCCCCTCTTCACCTGCGGCGCTGACACCGCTAGCATTGGTGACCTCAATGCCGCTGGCATCGGTGACCTTGGCACTGACAACATCGGCAACGACAATCTCAGTTCCGGCGACCCTGGCACCACATGCTGCTGACATGGCGGTGCAGCAATACGAGTTGCCATGTGTCCCCTCGGGCACTAAGGGGAGTGAGCAGGGCCCGTTTCCTCCTCATCCTCCCCAGATGAGACCATGGCAGGGATACTGACAGCCCCAGCCTTGGAAGACAACAGGGTCCTACAGCAGCTGCTGCGACAGGTGGCCCAGAACCTGGGGATCCAGGCACAGGAGGAGAGGATGCTGACCCCATGGTAGACATCCTCGCCCTCTCCGGGCCAACCCGCATTGCCCTGCCATTACTTAAGACCATCGCTGACACCATATAGACCTCGTGGCAGACTCCAGTCTGTTTTGCCCCTACAGCCAAGAGAAACGAAAGGCAGTACTTTGTTTCCTCAAAAGGATACGAACACTTATATACCCCCCCACTCCCCGATTCCCTAGTGGTTGATGCAGCTAATCAGCGTGAGCACCAGGACTACCAGGGGCCATCCCCTAAAAATAGGGATGCTAAAAAATTAGACCTATTTGGGAGGAAGGTCTACTCCACTCGGGGGGTTGCAGCTCTGCATATCGAACCAGCAGGCCATCGTGAGCAGATACTCATATAACACCTGCGCCTGGATGGCCAAATTTGCAGAGCTGCTGCCGCAGGACTCCCATGCAGAATTCTCTGCATTGGTGGAGGAAGGGAAACTAATTGCACGAGCTTCCCTACAGGCGGTGTTGGATGGGGCAGATGCTGCCTCCCGTGCAATGGCCACAGGGGTGGCAATGAGGAGGAGTTCCTGGTTGCAGGTCTCAGGTCTTCCTTGCGAGGTCCAACAGACCATTGAGGACCTCCCCTTTGAGGGTTCGGCCCTTTTTTCCAAGAAAACAGATAAAAGACTCCACAGTTTAAAGGACTTGAGGGCCACGCTTTGAGGGTGCGGTCGAGGATGGTGCCCCAGGACAAAAACTGGATTTACCCCGCCTTACCTTTTCATCCCGACTATCCCCTTTCTACCATGCATGGTCCCGTATCAGTTCAGACCACTGGGTGCTCCACACGGTAGAGAGGGGATATTCCATCCAATTCTGTGCCCTCCCACCCTTGCACCACCATTCCCCATCCCTCTTCAGGTACCCCTCTTATGAGCACCTCCTTATACAGGATATGCACTCGCTCATTTCGCTAGGGGCAGTGGAAGAGGTTCCTCAGGAGCAGAAGGGCAAGGGTTTCTTTTCCCGATACTTCCTAATACCAAATGCCAAAGGTGGGCTTGGGCCCATCCTAGACCTCTGAGAACTCAATAAGTTCGTGAAGAAGCTCAAGTTCTGGATGGTCTCTTTGGCCTCCATCATCCATCCCTTCATTGGATCCAGGAGACTGGTATGTTGCCCTCGACTTGCCCTGAAGGACGCGTACTTTCACATCGCAATAATTCTGTCCCACAGAAAATACCTTAGGTTTGTGGTGAACACCACCCACTACCAGTTCACAGTCCTCCCATTCGGCCTATCGGCGGCACCTCGAGTGTTCATTAAGTGCATGGCACTGATGGCTGCGTTCCTGCGCAGGTGGCAGGTACGTGTGTTCTCATACCTCGATTACTGGCTCATCAAGGGCCACTCCAGACCTCAAGTGGAGGCACAAGTCGACTTCATAAGAATGATGTTCGACGAACTGGGCCTCCTTCTGAACGAGGGGAAATCAACGCTGTCCCCAGTTCAGAGGATAGAGTTTATAGGGGCAGTATTGGATTTGACACAGGCCAGAGCATACCTCCCAGAAGCAAGGTTTTGGTCCCTCGGCAACATCATGCGAGGTCTCAGGCAGTTCCCCACCACTACAGCAAGGAATTGCCTGAAACTCCTGGAACACATGGTGGCTTGTACCTATAAAGTACAGCATGCCAGATTCAGACTTCGACCTCCTCAGTCGTGGCTAGCGTTAGTGTATCAGCCAGTCTGGGACAGCTTGGACAAGATCGTAACCCTGCCTCGCCTGGTACTCTACTCCCTCCTGTGGTGGCCGTCTCTCTCGCTAGTGACAGATGTGCCAGCCTTGGGCTGGGGAGCACATTTGGGAGACCGCAGGATACAAGGCCTCTGGTCTCAGGCGGAACTCGCTCTCCATATCAATGTCAGAATGCTGAGAGTGGTGCGCCTGGCATGCCAGACTTTGAGCCCACTTGACAGGGAGATGTGTATTAGTTATGACAGACAACATCACAGCGATGTTTTATATCGACAAACAGAGGGGTGCATGTTCCTCTCCCCTCATGCTGTGAGACTTCTGTGTAGAGCACTCGATACATATGCAAGCATCGTACCTCCCTGGTGTATAGAACGTTCCACGGCCATGAGTGGTCCCTTCGCCCGGATGTTGCGAATTCAGTCTTCCATCAGTGGGGTTTTCCCCAGATAGACCTGGTCGCCACACGTCACAACAGGAAATGCCAGCAGTTTTGGTCCTTCCTGAATCACAGCCCAGGCTCCATTGCGGACATGTTCCTCCTCCCATGGGGAGGCCATCTCCTATATGCGTTTCCACCTATCCCTCTCATCCACAAGGTGCTCCTCAAGGTATGGAGGGAGCAAGCCTCGGTCATATTGATAGCTCCAGCCTGGCCCCGCCAGCACTGGTACACATTACTCCTGGAAATGTCCATGGAAGCCCCAGTCACCTTGCCGTTCTTCCCGGACTTACTAACGCAGGATCATGGATGTCTCCAACATCTGATCCTCAAGTCGCTACACCTCATGGCATGGAAGCTCCAGGGCTGAACCCGATGGCGGTCTCCTGCTCGGACCTGGTTAGACAGGTCCTCTTTGGCAGTAGGAAACCTTCCATGAGGGCCACCTACCTTGCCAAGTGGAAGAGATTTTCAGTCTTGTTGGCGCAGCACCTTTGGTCCCTGACCCTCGCCTCTGTACCACTTATACTGGACTGTCTTCTCCATCTCAAGCAGCAGGGGCTGTCAATGTCATCAATAAGGGTTCACTTGGCCGCCATCTCTGCCTTCCACCCAGGCGCAGAGGGCCGCTCGGTCTTTGCTAACCCTATGGTCAGCCATTTCCTTAAAGGTCTCGACAGGCTATACCCGTGTGTCCGACAGCCTGTCCCGGTTTGGGACCTTAATCTGGTCAGACTCATGGGTCCGTCCTTTGAACCTTTGGCGACATGCGACGTGCTCCCTGCCCTATCTCTCATATAAGGTGGAGTTTCTGATAGCGATAACCTCAGCCAGGAGGGTGTCTGAGCTCAAGGCCCTAACATCAGAACCTCCTGACACTGTGTTCTATAAGGACAAGGTTCAGCTCAGGCCTCCAAAAGTTGTCTCCCAGTTTCACATCAGCCAGGACATCTTCCTCCCAGTATTCTATCCTAAGCCACACTCGAGTGACAGGGAGCAAAGGCTTCACTCATTGGATGTCCACAGAGCACTAGCCTTCTACATCGAGAGAACGAAGCCGTTACAAAAGTCCGTCCAGTTATTCGTGGCAGTGGCGGACAGAATGAAAGGTCTTCCTGTCTCTTCTCAATGGATTTCATCATGGATCACATCCTGCATCCATGAGTGCTACAACCTGGCAGGTGTACCTGCTCCCCTGATCACTGCGCTTGCACCAGGGCTCAGGCCTCTTCAACGGCGTTCCTGGCGCAAGTTTCCACCCAGGAAATCTGCAGAGCAGCAACGTGGTTCTCCATACACACTTTCACTACGTAATTACCCAGCAGGCCAGAGACCATGTGGCCTTTGGAAGAACAGTGCTCCAATCAGTGGACGACTCCGACCCCATCTCCTGAACTTGGGGCTTGTGAGTCACCTGGTTGGAATTGACATGAACAACCACTCAAAGAAGAAAAAACGATTACTCACTTTCTCGCAACTGTTCTTTGAGATGTGTGGTTCATGTCCATTCCAGTACACATCCTCCTATCCCTCTTTCGGAGTAGCCCACAAGAAGGAACTGAAGGGGTGGTGGGTCGGCAGGGCTCTATATTGAGTGCCATGAAGGCACAACTCCAGGGGGTGCCCAGGCCAACCTGACGGATGCTGGTAGGGTAAAAGTTTTCCGGCTGCCATGCACACACGCACGTGTACGCACACCTGATTGGAATGGACATGAACAACACATCTCGAAGAACAACAGTTACGAGAAGATTTCTTCTGGCAGCCAGATTCCTGTATCTATGAGGAACCTCGATAAACTTTGTTTTTCAGTCTGAAGGCTAAGTTAAGTTTAATGTGTTAGAATATTTTGAGAGTGCTGTAGTAAACGCTATCAAAGTGTTTCGGTCAAAAATTGTATTTACCTTAAAATTATTGTGATTTATTGAGGAATATAATCCATATCCATTTTATTTCATTTAAAATGGCACGTACTGACTGCAACTTTTCAAGAAACAGCTATGTCAGGTGTAGTAAGATTTTTTTTTCTTAGTTTCTGCAGGCTATGCTTTTATTTATCCTTGATAATCTAACCGCAGCAATACAACTGGGAGACCATGAGGCTCAGGCATTGTAATTCCCTATTACAATGACTTCCAGCAATGCCTATCCATAGCTTGCAGGGTTTTGGCAGCATGCGGCAGCACTTCTCTTCCCTGGGGTAGTAGGCTATACCTCTCTAGCGCCTCCCTTGGGAAGAAGGTTAGTGCTGCTTCTGTCTCTGACAGTCTGGGGAGAGCACTCCGGCTGTGCTGTTCAGGGAGTCTTACCCCTTTGGTGGAGGGTTGGGGGGGGAATTAAAGTAGCCCAAACAAAACAAAAAAAGTCAGTATACTTTCACAGTCCACAAAAACCAGAGTCCTAGGCTTTTGGGAAGCCAAAAACAAAAAAAAGAAAAGAAAAGAGAAGTATTAGACCTTCTCCTTTCTGAGAGGGCTTGGGTAGCTTAGGCTTCCAAGCTGTTTTCCTGGTCAGCAACCCCTGCTTCTAGAGGTCAGGGTGCTCTCCATTACAATCCTGCTCCTTCCGAATGCCACAGTGCATGCACTGTCCAGGTATGGGATCCTCCCTTTTAAGGACCCACCCATCTCCAGATATGATAAACTGCAGAGGTGGGGATTGAGGTTGATTTTTGTCTAGAGGAGCTCTTTAACTTCTTTCGGAGTGGGGTATGGATCTGCCACTACATCTGGGTTCAGCAACAATCAGTCCTGGTAATTCCACCCTGCAGTCTCTGCACTGAGTATTTTCTTGAGCCTTGTCCTAAGTCCTTGTGCTCTCTGACATTGCCTGCCTTTTAAGAATTTCACCATTGTACCTGAGGCCAGCAATTGATTGCATTTTCACCAGGGTGAGGGAATCACTCACCTTTGCCAACTATTTTATCCACATCTCTTTCCAATTTTAAGAAACACTTGCATTTTTTCTTTTTCCAAAGTCTTATCAGGGTGGATTGATTTTAAACCAGAGTCATGTAAATCACCAATTCGATTCATGATTTAAATCAGTAAACAGGAAACCTTGATTTAAATCATTGATTTTAGGAATGTTGTGCATTTGTACTTTTTAGTTATTTTCCTAAAGAAAGGTTGACAACATTAGTTTGTAACCATTAAAACATGTTCAGTTGCAACTAAATAGTTTTTACACTAAATTTGGTGCTGCTTTTTACAAATTTGGAAGATAGACTATATCTATACACATTTGTTAAATCAGTTATATAGCTTAACTTACATTTATTCACATTCTTAATTTTTACATTTCACTATGTTAGAAAATGATGAATAATGCATTTTTTATTTACTAGATGGTTAATTTTTTACTTGTGTTTTGTGTCAAGCTCCAGTTAGATGGGAATGTGAATGCAATTAAAATGCAAAAAAAAAATCATTGTAAAGTTATTTTAATTAGTTAAATAAAATTACCTTTAATTTTGCTAGATAAATAAGAAAAAAGTTTATTAGAAGTTTATCAAAACATGTTTTCCATTTAAAACTGATTTATTCAACAAAGGAAGTATTATCTGCAGTTAGTGAATTGAACTGATTTTTTTCCTGTCAACACGTACTTCAGTATTTTAGAACTAGTAGATCTCATCCTCTCACACCTAATTTTTATTCAGAGATTAGAAGAGAAAAACAAACTTTCCTGCTTTTTCAAATTCCTATTGGGTTTTAACTTTGAATGAACTAGTCATTGAACAGAACTAGTTAAATAAACTGACATGAAGAAAATATTCTCTGCACCTGCAGAAAAGATTATTGCTCTCAAAAGCTGGTTTATCGCTTCAACAATTGTGGTTCCAGGTGCTTCGCCAGTGGCTTCCACCAATCGGTGATTCAGCTTTCTTTAGAACTTTGGCAGTAAATATATACTGCTTAATTTTTTTTTAAATTATATAAATGATTTTAATATATTAAAGTTTAGGCTTTATAGGTTGTCATAATTTCAAATTTAATTTTAAAATAGAATTTTAAAAATAAACATTTTTAATTTACTTAAAAAATCAGATTTAATTAAATTATTTTTTATATCTTAAAAAAATTGATTCTTCTTTGAGTGCTTGTTCTTATTGATTCCATTCTAGGTGTGCGTACGCCCACGTGCGTGGCTATCGGAGATTTTCCCTCTAGCGGTATATCTAGGGTCAACTATAGCACCATCTTGAGTGCTGCACTCATGCGTCGGTATATTAGATGATGCCGGCCCTATGTCCTCTTAGTTCCTTCTTACCGCCTGTGGTGGTTAGTCGGAGTGCCTTTTCCTTGCCTAGCAAGGGCTAGTGGTTTTTGTCTCTTCTGACTTTGAGCCTTAGGGCCTTGTAAATAGTTTGTTTATAGTAGTTAGTGTAATGTAATTGTTAAGTGTAGTTAAAACTTAGAGTCCCAGTGGGGACTTCGCCCCAGGCGGGGCATGCCCCGGTCTCTGGGGTTTAAGCCCTGCCTGGACTGCAACAGGCCTTTGCCTATTAGTGACCTCCACAGCAGCTGCCTGAAGTGCCTGGGGGAGTCACAGGTGAAGGACAAGTGTTGCATTTGCAAAAACTTTTGACCCAGGACCCAGAAAGAGCATGACATCCGTCTGAGGGCCCTCCTCATGGAAGTTGCTCTCCACCTGGCTTTCGAGCCTTCCTGGCCGGACTCTACCCTAGTACCTCGGCCTCGGTGCGTAGCACACCCTGGCACTGAGCTCCGCCCAGCCCACTCTCCATCACCGGTGCCCAAAAAGAAGGCCAAGAAGCACGGCTCCCTGGCAAGAAAGACCATGGGGTATCGGGCAAAGGACCCAGTTCAGGCCGCCCACCCATACCAGAGCCACATGGACATGCCTCCCCAATCAGGGCCCCTAGCCCCCCAAGGGATCCACCACTGGCTCCCGGGAGTGGTAGGAGACCCAGACTTGTGGCAGGACTTCCCAGGCTCTCCTGGTGCCTAGAGAGCAGAGGCCTCTACCAGTGCTGCCATCACCGCGTGTGCCGCAGGAAGTGGCAAAGGCTCCCTATGAGGACAAGCCAGCTGTCAGGACCCCCCAGAGGACAGTTGAGTGCTGCCAATCCTCAGAGCCGAGTCAGCGCTCTCCAACTCCATGCCACAGATCTCTGGCTTCACAGCCCAGGTCCTCTGTGGCTCACCCAAAATCACCAACACTGTGATCGCGGTCTTCACCATCTCAATGTGGGTCACCTAGGGGGAGTCGCCGGTCACCCTATTGCTGGCACTGTTCATCCTCCTGCCTGTCACCTTCTCAGTGCAGATCTCCATCCCCCGCACTGTGGAACTGATCTCCCTTGAGGTACCGGTCCCCCGAGGCCTATTAACCAGTGGCGACGGTTAGCTGACAGATTCATGCACTGCCTCGTCCAGGGATGAGGATGACTGTACCATCCGGGGGAGGCCCTGGGGCATCATCCCCCGCGGAGGAAGGGGGTTTCGGGATGGGCACTTGCTCCTCTACCCATCGCTGAGGCATCACCAGCACGATTGGGCATCTGAGGCTTTGTCAACCTCTGCGATGCTGCCTTGGCAACACGACCAGTGGCCCTATTGGTGTGCGTGGATCATGCCTGTGATGGCGATGCCCCCTTCGCACCATTCGTCAGCCGCCGCGTCAGAGCAACAGTTGGCAGCACTCAGAGGTCGTGGTAGAGGAGCGAGTGTCAGACCACTGGCCTGTCCCAAGAAATGCAGGCCTCAATTCAAGATTTCCCATTTGAAGAGAATTGTCTCTTCATGGAGCAGACTGATGCACGGCTGCATGGCCTAAAGGACACTCGGCCCACCCTTCATTCCCTGAGTCTGCATATGCCACAATCAGTGAGGAAGCAATTCCGTCCGCTGCCTCCAAGGCCTTGGCAGCCTCGACAGGAGTCTTTGAGGAGAAGGGATAGAGACACAAGCTTTAGTCACTGCCCTTCCTCCTGCTCACCCCGCAGCCCAGCCTGGCAAAGCATCCTGGGGGCTAGAAGCGCTCATTTTGAAGGTGCGCTCGAGCATAACACCCCAATCAACTCCCCAGACCCACCTTGTTCTTTCCTCGACCATCTTCATCCCTACCATTCAGCCTGGTCTCAGGTCACCTCGGACCACTAGGTGCTAGAGATAGTATCTCGGGGCTAACCTCCTGCACCTGGGGGCAGTAGAGGAGGTCCCTCGGGACATGAAAGGAAAAGGGTTCTACTCCCGCTACTTCCTAATCCCGAAAGCAAAAGGGGGCCTCAGACCCATTCTGGACCTGTGACACCTCAACAAGTCTCTCTAGAAGTAGAAGTTTCACATGTTCTCCCAGGCCTCCATTATCCCCTCCCTGGATCCGGGAGACTGGTACGTTGCCCTCGACTTGAAGGAGGCTTATTTCCGTATTCCAAGATCACAAACGTTTCCTCCGTTTCATAGTGGGTGGATGCCATTTCCAATTCACGGCGCTGCTCTTTGGCCTCTCATCGGCCCAAAAGGTGTTCACAAAATGTATGGCGCCAGTGGCCGCTTACCTGAGGCGTCGAGGGGTCCAGGTCTTCCCATATCTTGATGATTGGCTCATCAAGAGCAGATCTCAGGAACAAGTGCAGAGGAGCCTCAATCTGGTGCATTCCACCTGCCACAACCTGGACCTGTTGATAAACGAGAAAAAATCCACCTTATGGCTGGTCCAATGAATAGATTTCATTGGGGCGGTTCTTGACTCCACACGAGCCAGAACCTTCCTTCCAGAGGTGTGTTTTCAGGCCATGTCGGACCTGATCTCCCATGTGAAGAACCACCCACTCACCACTGCTCACACCTGCCTACGGTTGTTGGGCCACATGGCTGCATGTATATATGTGGTCAGTCATGCCTGGCTCCATCTCTGGCCTCTGCAAGGTGGCTAGCATTGGTCTACATACCCAACAGGTACGACCTAGACTGGGGAGTCAGGGTGCTGGATCACATCTGGTTGTCTCTGGTTGGAATGAGTTCCCTTCGCAGCTCCATCACCTTCACTGACACTGGTCTCTGATGCTTTGGACCTGGGCTGGAGATCCCACCTGGGCGATCTCAGCAAGCAAGGCTGCTGGCTACGGAATGATCTGACCCTCCATATCAACATCAGAGAGCTCAAAGCGGTTTGCCTGGCCTGCCAAGCTTTCTTGCCCCACTTCAGGAGCAAGGTGGTGCAGGTCTTGACGGACAGTTACATCAACAGGCAGGGCAGAGCCAGATGGTCAGCCCTTTGCCAAGAAGCTCTCCGCCTTTGGAACTTCTGTGTGCAGCATGCCATTCATCTGGTAGCCGCACATCTGCCCGGGACCAGGAACGTGTTAGCAGATCACCTCAGTAGGACCGTCTCCTCTCACCACGAGTGGTTGCTCCATCCAGAGGTGGTCAGTATGATCTTCTAGAGGTTGGGGACTCCCCAGATGGACTTGTTCGTGTCCCATCAGAACATGAAATGCCACGTGTTCTGTTAGATCCGGGGGATGGACGGGGCTACCTGTCAGATGCTTTTCTGCTCCCATGGTGAGGGGCCCTGATGTACGCCTTCCCGCCAATGCTGTTGATCCAGAGAGTCCTTGTGAAGATCAAAGAGGACAGGGCAAAGGTTATCCTGATAGCCCCCGCGTGGCCTTAACAGCACTCATCCGGCACGCTGCTGGATCTTTCGGTAGCCGCCCCACTGCAGCTACCCCTCTGGCCAGACCTGCTGTCCCAGACCCACAGCAGTCTTCTGCACCCAAACCTGGTGGTGTTTCACTTGACAGCATGGCTATGGCATTGCTGAATGAGGAGGAATGCTCAGCCAATGTCCAACAGATCTTGTTGGGTAGCAGAAAGCCCTCCACCAGAGCGACCTACCTGGCCAAGTGGAAGAGGTTCATGTGCTGGACCTCTGACCGGGGTATCCGGGCTGAGCAGGCTTCGCTGCAGGCGATCCTGGACTATCTTCTGCACCTCATGCTCCACTGACTAGGGCTCAGGCTTCATCAGCAGCCTTCCTGGCCCAAGAATATCTGCTGGGCTGCTACCTGGTCATCTGTCCACACGTTTACGTCTCATTATGCGCTTACCCAGCAAGCCCGAGACAATGCTGGCTTTGGTAGAGCAGTGTTGCAAGCCACACGACCGTGAACTCAGAGCCCACCTCCAAGGATACTGCTTGAGTCACCTAGAATGTAATCAACATGAACAAGCACTCGAAGAAGAAAAAACAGTTATCTCCTTTCATAACTGTTGTTCTTCGAGATGTGTTGCTCATGTCCATTCCATTACCCATCCTCCTGCCCCTGTGTCAGAGTTTGTGTCAAGAAGGAAGTGAGAGGGCGTAGGGCTGGTGGCGCCAAATATACTGACACATGAGCGCGGCACTCCAGAGGACGCCACAGCCGACCCTACGGATACCGCTAAGGCAAAAATCTCCAACGGCCACGCATGTAGGCGCATGCACCCCTAGAATGGAATGGACACGAGCAATACATCTTGAAGAACAATTACGAAAGGTAGGTAACCATTTTTTTTATGTACACTGGTTTTCATTTTTGACCATTCTTGGACCTTTTGAAAAAAAATAAAGCCTTATGCTAAGAGACTAAGACTCAGTTCTATTTCATTTGAAATTGGTGCACAACTCCCACTGACGTCAACAAAAGCAAGCCTGATGTGTGTCTTCACATTAATGCTCTGAGTTTTAAGAACATAATATTTGAAAAATAGGCCTGCATTCTTCATATGAGATTTAATCTTGTATAACCCTTATCCCACTGCACTTACATTTCAGATTTTTAATCTGATGAAGTTTGATAGCTATACTCGCTTTCTGAAATCCCCGCTTTACCAAGAATGCATTCTGGCTGAAGTAGAAGGTCGCCCTCTTCCTGATCCACAGCGTGTTCCCGGCAGCCCCACATCTAAACATAGTATCAACTCAGAGCGGTCCCATATCTCAACACCAAAAAAGGTGACTTTTGATTAAAGTGTTACTTTTCTGAAAAGTAAGTTCTTATCCATAGCTGAACTTCTCCGACCCCCCAAATTTGTTGGAAGATCAACAAGAATGTGTAGAAACTAATGAGTGTTCATATTTACTAGTGCTGACAAAGTATCTAATTGCCAAGTCTTAATGTACAAATTGTTTTATTTGTCGATAGGTTTTTATCCATTCTAATAGAAGTTACTAACTCCCTTTTTAATATAATTTTATTTATGTATTACCTAAATAAACGCATTTTGTTCTACAGCTAATGAAATGAGGTAATTATACTTTATGCGCCAATTCAGAAGTTGATTTTGATTGAAGTCCATAATTGTTAGGAAACTAAGTTCTGGTATTTTCAACTGCAGGTAGCCAGTTAAAATTCAGCCAGGGTTAGTAGTGAATGCTAGTACAATTATGGGGTGCTTTCAATGACCTAGGTGACGTGAGTTGGTAATTTCAGTCAATGGACAATTGGACAATTGTCTACATCACAAAACCCACCACTGCTACTGTCTCAAAATATCCTTGCTATCCATCCAGTAGAGAGGTCAAAGGTTAAATAAGGTTGGAAAATGAACTTCCCTCTCATCCTTAGAATTTATCCCTTTACTACAATAGTATCCAGCTTCTGATCCTTAAGGATGACTGTGTTAAGAAAACTTGTATCTGATGATATATATAAATTGAAAACTACCTATGAGCCACGTTCTGAGATTTTTAAACTGAAATGATTGAATCAGTCCTGTTGCTACAGGGCCGAAGTAGGGGACACTGAGCAGCAATTCTCTACAGTTGATAATCAGGACGTCACCGGGTTGGCCACCTGGTGCATTGAAGGGGAGAGAGGAGGGAGCTTTGGCTGCTCCATTATCTGTTCCCCTGACAGGTTGTGGGAGCCCTAAGGAGTGCATGATAAGCACATCTCTACCTGAGCATCAGAGAGCAGGTAGCAAAAGACCTCCTCCTCCACCACACAACCCTAGAGAGGTGAAAGGGAGGAGAAGTTGATAACCAAAATCCAATTACAGCTTCCTGATTCTCTGCTCCGACACAAGTTGGAGAATATTCTAGGAGTTGCTGTAACTTGCACCAACTGACAAAGGTCTCCAAAGGCAGCATGCTGGCAGGATAGCCAACATGCTC
Source organism: Terrapene triunguis (assembly GCF_002925995.2). Classification (NCBI taxonomy): domain Eukaryota; kingdom Metazoa; phylum Chordata; order Testudines; family Emydidae; genus Terrapene; species Terrapene triunguis. The sequence continues at coordinate 84,260,636 of NW_020664417.1, read as the reverse complement.
CACCCACTCCTCCCTATGCCCGTCACATCCTTCTGCACCAGAAGTTTTGGGATGATACATATAAGAGTTGACTACACTAGGTCTCTTGCCTCTTTGGGATTCCCTTATACCTGAAGAATCCCCAGCTGGAGACTTGTAGGTGGTTTCTGCTCTCTTTGTACTGCCTGAGCAGAGAAGCAGAGAATTTATCCCTAAACCTTGACTGTTGCCCTGGGATTTTTGAAATAATATATTTGACCTTCAAAGGGAAAAGGTTATTGCTATAGAATATGATTTATGCATGTTGGTTAGGGCAATGTGGGACGTTTGCTTTTCTGATGCAACTATTCCATGGAAAAAGAGAGGACTTGAATTAATCTGGTACCTTTCAGAAGAAATAATTCACACCTTCATCCCACATGAAATAATAATAATAATAATGAATTAATAATAAAAAGTCCTACCTGGAAAGCCAGAATTCCTGGCAGTGACTGGTTGTCTGGGCTGGCAACTGATGAATTTACTCTTTGAATTTCCTGGCCTGTTTTCAGCCAAATCCTTCATGTTGTTTAAACACTTTTTATTATAAAATTTGTCTAGGTAAATAAAATAAAAAAAAAACCCATAGTCTTTGGAAGCTTTAAAATTTTTTAATACTTTCATAGGAATCAGAACTTTGCTCATTCTTATTTCCACAATCATTGATCACCATTTTAAAATTTGAGAGTTTTATCTTTGCAACTAGATAACTTTACCACAGTATTCATTATTTAGTTGTAAAGGTAATGTTTAACTTTTTTTTTTTTTTTTTTTTTTTAATGTCAGCCACTGTATTTTTGGGGCATCCACTATTTTATGGATAGAGGTTTTTTTTCTTTTAAATTCAGCATTTTAAAGAATATTTTAATGTGAAAAAGATAAATGCTCATTAAAAGAAAATGTAGGCATAACATTATTAAAAATATATCTACGTTAATACTTTTCATCAACTATTATTTGTTATATATAAGTAGATGTTAGTTAAGAAAGACATTATCAGATACCTGTATTTAATTTTAGTTTATATTTCAAGCCTAGGTAGATTGCTGTACAGTATATGAAATTCTATATTTTTTTAAAAACCAAGTAAATGGAAATCCAATAACCCTTTTAAATCATTAGTTCTCTAGTTGTAGTCCGTAGACTGCCAGTAGTCTGTGGAGAGCTGATTAGTCACATTATGCTGGTATTTCTTTTTGTTTCCAACTGTGTCACTGTCCCAATATTACTTTTCCATATAAGCAGTTTTTGTTGTTGTGCTGGCATGTTATTTGATTACCAGTCGCAGGGGAACTGGCATACATAATAATGAGAAGGCAAAAAGATAATCAACCAGACTCTCACTCTATAATATAGTCCACTTTTAGGAGAGTTTGAGAATCCATGCTTTAGACAATATGTTTGCAAGAGTGCTCCAGCTAATATTTTATCTGTGTTTTGATGATAGTTAATTGGAAAATCAAAGTCAGGAAGGTCTTTAAATGAAGAATCTGGAGAGGAAGATGCTGAGAAGAAAAAAAAAGGGACATTTTTCTCCTGGTCAAGAAGTAAGAGTGTGGGGAGATCGCAGAAAAAAAAGGAAAATGATGACTACCAAAATGGTGAGTTTTCAAGTCCTACTTTGTTGCAAGATTGCTTCAGCAATAGACAGAATTGCTCCCACTGTTAACACTCAGCAAGGAATCTACACCTCATTACTACACATGACCCGGAGCAGATTTTTAATGATCTGCTGAGCTGTGACAGAGGGAAATGGTCATGTCCTGCGTCACAATAGCCAGGAACAGTCATGGAACTAGGTGGAGGTCTGTAGACAAAAGTCTGGGGAATGAGAAATTAGTAGCATTAAAGGCTTTCTACTTTGATATTCTGGACCAATGGGATTTCCCTCAGCTGTTTAAACATGCTTTCAACAATTTCCAAGAGGGTTTTTTTCTGTCCACCTAGCTGCACTCTCACTGCAAGTTGACTCTCAGCCTCTCTTACATTCATATCCTACCTTGGCCTTCATGGGGGAGTCAAACAGCTATATATGGAAATAAAGCCATAGGTGGCTATGCCCAAGTTCATTGAATCAGAGTGATGAGTGCTTTGTTGTAGAAACCTAGTTTACAGATAGGGAAATTACTTCTCTCTACAAAAAACAAAACAAAAAAATCCCTTAAGGAGGCATAGAGGAACAATTTAGGGAGGGAGAATGAATTCCACAGGCGCAGAATGTTACTAAAACACAATCTAATTGGCAGAGACTGGGTTGTGTAGCCTGTTCATTCAACTGCTAGTCAGTCAGTAGCTTTTGTTGAGAAAATTGTAGATCTTGTATGTGGCAACATTAAACTATTTTTAGATAAATGAGGTCTGGGCTAATTGCACTGTGTTTGAAGTAATTTCTATTAGTGAGAATATTTGCATCTCTGTAGTTCACTGAAATGAAAGAGCACCACATTTTGGCAACTGCAGAGGCTTGCACAAAGCAATTAACAGGCAAACAGTTTTAAAAAATTGCAAAAACAAAACTACAAATTCTGAAATCCACTGCAGCAGTCAGCTACTCTAAGACATTGTGTTTACTGCTGTCTCTTCTTCCCCACCATCTGCCTACCATGGTTCTTGAAAAAGCCTTGTGAGCTGTACAGTTGATGTCGGGGGGCCATGTACGTGAATGAGGGCTGCAGAATCAGATACTAAGGTTATAGACCTAAACTTTAAGAAGTGACAAGGGATTGAGTTCTCAATTTTTGGGTGTCCCACTTGAGACACCTTAAAAGAGCCTGATTTTCAGGGATCTGGTACTCACCTTGAAAGTATTGTAAATTGGTAGTCACTTTTTAAAATGTAAGCAATCATCTCCAAGAACAGAAACCTTGTCTTTTCATCTGCTTGCAAAAAGCCATGAACACCTGTAGTGTTATATAAGCAATAAATAATTACATTTAAAAGATGTTTAAATGTTCAGCATGTGAAGATAGTACAAGGATTTGGAATTTTTCTTTCCCAGATCAGAGAATGAATATTCTAGTCAGATGACTTGAGGTTTTGTAGCACCTTTAATGAACAGTAAAACCAAGCATTTTTACTTATCACTCTACTTTTCCCACTCTCAGATTCTATGCAGACCAATGGACTATTTTGCAGACGTGAATCACAAGGCTCCATGTCATCAGCTGCAAGTCTTGAACTGGTAAGGGCCAGCTCCTTAGAATCAAATAGTATGAGGAATGAAAAAAAAATGGGAGTGATTGTTACCTAGGAAATAAATAAAATTAAATAGGATATCTCCATTAATTTATTTTATCTCCTAGAACTGGAAGGGACCCTGAAAGGTCATCGAGTCCAGCCCCCTGCCTTCACTAGCAGGACCAAGTACTGATTTTGCCCCAGATCCCTAAGTGGCCCCCTCAAGGATTGAACTCACAACCCTGGGTTTAGCAGGCCAATGCTCAAACCACTGAGCTATCCCTTCCCCCCCCCGAATCAATAATAGCCCAATTTTTCTGCAATAGTATAAATAAACAAAATGTCTATATGTCTTTGTATGTAAATTTCAAATTCTTTTTAGACTGAACTTTTAAAAAAATTTTATAGCTATACTTATTTTGTGAAATAATAAGGGTCTGGTTGTTTAAACAGGTTGTCAGATGAATAGTTAAATTTTTTAAAGATCACTGTTATAGTGCTATTTGTGATCCTAAACGATCTTGCTTATAATGTAAAGATAAATATCTCTTTTATGCATTTTATATACCTGTTTTTTAAAATTGTCCTGCCATCTCCAAGCTATCCTGTCTCCTAGCTACCCCAACTTTCCTGTTCCTTTGGACATTATAATAAAAGTTAGCACTTTTATAGGGTCTTTCAATCCAAGGACACTAAAGCTCTCTACAAACTGACCCACCTTGCCTCCCAGCTACTGCAGCTCTTAAGCTCTGCTATGAACAATTGCCTATTGAATGGCTCTTTGGGTCCTCTTCCTCTTGACTATATATGAGTTTGAACTCATTTCCTTGATGCCCCAAAGCTGAGTATCCCTCCTCTCTCTTCTGGTCACTATAGCTTGACTCTGCTCCTAGTGTTTGAGGGATAAAAGAGTGAAGCATTCCCCAGCAGCATTTGCAACTAAAACATCGCAACACATGGTCATATGTGGAGAAACAAGAAGTGAAGACACAGTAGTTATAAACAATGTAGTTCCACCTTCACAGTCCAAGCTGAATGAAATGCACAAAGTAAACAATATAAATGATGAAAAGTAAACTTAAAATTTAATATCACCCTAGATTTCAAGTGAATTTTAACAAAGCGTATAAAAGAATATAATTTTAAAATATCCCTTTTTATCCTCACAGTATCCCTTTGACCTACAAATTTGATTTTAAGAATCATACAGATTCTTGTTGATATATGTGATGCTAGAGGGTAAACAGAGAAGTAAACCGTGCAGAGCCATATTTGTAGCATCCATTTAAATTGAGTGTTTATTAAATACTTCAAAATATTACCTTGTAAAAACAATGTAATGGAGTTGTCTCTTTTGATACTTTGTGTGTACTAAGATGATTTTTATGTGGCTATAATTAGGGCCTTACCAAATTCACAGCCGTGAAAAACGCATCACGAACTGTGAAATCTGGTTTTCCTCATGAAATCTGGCTACTGTAGGAGGGTTGCGGGATTGACATCCATATTTCTGTGCTGCGTTCAGAGCTGGGTGGCCGGAGAGCTGTGGCTTCTGGCCAGGCACACAGCTCTGAAGGCAGCACCACCAACAGCAGCGCAGAAGCGAGAGTCGCATGGTATGAGAGAGGGTCATCACTTTTGGGGGGAGCAGTGCCAGCCTTATAGGTGGGCGACTGCCCATGGCGCCGTGGTCACGGCGGGCACTGGACCCGGGGTTGGGCTGGGGCACCCCAGCTGGGGGCTCCTACTGTGCACTGGGCTCTAGCTGCTAGTCCCAGCCAGGCTAGGGAGGGACAGGACTTTCTCTTCCCTTGCACAGGCCACTCCCGGGGCCAGGTCAGACCCACCTCTGGGATCTTTGCCCGGCTGTAGGAAGCTCCATGGCTGCTGGCTGGGAGCCAGCTCTGAAGGCAGCCCTGCTGCCAGCAGCAGTGCAGAAGTAAAGATGGCAATATCGTGACCCCCTACAATAGCCTTGCAACTGCCCCCACGACCTCTGTTTGGGTCAGGACCCCCACAGTTACAACACCGTGAAATTTCAGATTTAAATATCTAAAGCCGTGAAATGTAAGATTTTTAAAGTCCTCTGACCATGCAATTTACCAAATTGAACAGTGAATTTGGTGGGGCAGTTCCCAGCAGTTCCTCCCCCAGAGGTTGCAGGGGGATGCTGGCCGCTTCCGGGAGCAGCGCGTAGCCAGGGCAGGTAGGGAGCCTGCCTTAGCCCCACTTTGCCTCTGGAGGGGAAGGAGTTGATCAGCAGGGCCCGCAGACCCCTGAGAGTATGCTCGGGGACACCCAGGGGTCCGCCGACCCCAGTTTGAGAAATGCTGCTCTAGTGGAAACTTCAGGGAAGGCAGTGTGGTACTGCCTCCTGCTTTCCCCCTGGTCTGAATTCTCCCTCCAGGGGTGGCTGCACTTAAAGTATGTTTAGATTTGTGAAGTTTGGTCTGTGGTAGTGTCTTTGTCTTAAATTGAAATAGTTCTAAAAAAATTACCTGGTAATAGAAAGATTTTGAAGGAAGGATAAACCTCAAACATGGTTAAAAGTGTGTTCCCTTGCTTTATTTGATTTGTTGGACTGTAATATTGTGTGTTTGTTCTTAACTTTCATTTTTGTTTCTGACAAGTCTGATGCCTCTCGGTTATCTGCATCTGTACCTGATAAAGAGAAATCCTCAAAATACTGCTGTATAAACCTTCCAGATGGCTCATCCTGTAAAATGGTTGTTAAATCAGGATTCTCAGTCAAAGAGATGTTATCTGGGCTCTGTGAGAAACATGGCATTAACATAGCTGCAGTAGACCTTTTTTTAGTTGGAGGAGACAAGGTATGTATGTTCCTATACTTTTTAAAAAAAATTCAGACTTCCTAGTCAGTTTACTAATGTGGGATTATTGATTATTTAGGGGAATACTCTACCTCTTTGTATTCAGACTTCACATTGACGATAAGAGGATTTGTGTGTGTTGCTCAATGGAAAAATATTAGTGAGATCATTACTGGAATATTGTGTCCATTTCTGATACTACATTTTAAAAAGGATATTGAAAAATTGGAAAGGGTTCAGGAGAGAGCTACAAGAAGATTTGAGGTCTGGAAAACATGCCTTAGAGGGAGGAGATTAAGAACTTCAGTCTGTTTAGTGTGTCTGAGAGAAGTTTAAGCAGTGACTTGATAACAGCCTACAGTATCTACATGGAGAAGAAATTTTTGATAGACAGCTCTTTAATCTGACAGAAAAAGGCATAACAAGATCCAGTGATTGAAAGCTGAAGCTAGACAAATTCAGATCAGAAATAAGGTGTATTTTTTTTTAACAGTGAGGGTATTTAACCATTGGAACAATTTATGAAGCGAGGGGATGGATTCTCTATCATTTGAAGTCTTTAAATCCGAACTGGATATCTTGGTAAAAGATGCTATGGTTCAAAAAAGTTATGGGCTTGATGCAGATTTTGTCTTGTGTTATGCAAGAGATCAGACTAATGATCCTAATTTACTTGTCTTCCTTGTAAAATAATCTTTTTTTTTTTTTAAATCTTTCTGCCAACATTATTTTGTCGTATTTTCTGATGTATCATTCTGTTTGTTCACCCCCTTATGTTTAAATGCCCAGGCCTTGTATGAGATGATGAGAACTCTCAATACCCATTGACTTTAATGGGAGTAGGGAATTGCTAAGTGCCTCACAGGATTGGCCCCTACATCTTTTGGAACTATCCAGAGAAAAAGAGAATCATGTTGCTTGCTGTAAATTAATACAATAATAGCCATACACACAAAGCTTAATAATTGTTCTGTCTCTCTTCCTTGGCTAATTTTAAAATTGCTTTTTTTGTTTTGCACAGCTGTTACATATTGTTAAATGATACATAACAAGTGACATGTTCCCTGTTTAACATATTTTCTCTTCTTTTGTTCCAACCGTATGCTCTATAGCCACTTGTATTGCATCAAGACAGTAGCATCTTGGATTCTCGGGATCTACGTTTAGAAAAACGTACTTTATTTCGGTAAGAGAAAAATATTATCTTTTTGTGACATTTTACACTCCAGCTAATGTAAATGGGCCAGAATGCATTCTGAGTTATGTCTGTGGAATAAAATAAAAATGAGTGTAACACAGAATAACATTTGGTATGCTGTGTCTGTTTCCCTGTCTGTAAAATGGGAATGTCAGGCTGCCTGGAGTGACCCATGAACATGTGTGCAAAACCTCAGGGCAGACTATTACAAACCACAGTACAAACCCCAAACTGGTTGTGAGTTCTATACTTAGATTTCACCAACCACGTATTAAGTGTGAACTCCTCAAGCACTTTAACAGCTTTAACATGGAGTCACAGACAGTCCCTTATGATACTTCAGTCTATCTTGCCACCCAGGCAAATTTGCCTTTGTGATAGATGGTCTCTTACACCAAAAACCACAACAATATTCAGATTACTCCCAGTCCCAAAGGACTAGTCACTTACCCCAGGTCAATTGTACCTCAGATCTCACACCAAAGACAACGTTTATAGTCAATCCTATAATAAACTGTCTAAAGATTTATGAGTTGCAGTAAATATATGGAGATATACCTATCTCATAGAAGTGGAAGGGACCCTGAAAGGTCACTGAGTCCGGCCCCCTGCCTTCACTAGTAGGACCGAGTACTGATTTTGCCCCAGATCCCTAAGTGGCCCCCTCAAGGATTGAACTCACAACCCTGGGTTTAGCAAGCCAATGCTCAAACCGCTGAGTTATCCCTCCCCCCCGTCTAAGGCTATGTCTACACTGTGCAGTTTACAGCTGTGCCACTAAAGCCTTGCTGCTGTAAGGCACACAGTGTAGCCACTCTTTGTCGGCAGGAGAGAGCTGTCCTGCCAACATAATAAAACCACCCCCAGCAAGGGGCGGTAGCTTTGTTGGCAGGAGATGCTCTCCCACTGACAAAGCGCTGTCCACACCGGTGCTTTTTGTCGTTAAAACTTTTGCTGGTCAGGGGTGGGGTTTTTTTCAAACCCTTGACTGACAAAAGTTTTAACGACAAAAGTGCAGTGTAGACATAGCCTTAGATTCCAAAACATAATAGAAGTTGCTGTAATGTGCAAGCTGTATATGTCCTTTTGGGCTAACCCAAGCTAAACAGCTGGGGATCGCTTGCTTATGCTTAGAAATATTGCCCTCTCCCTGAAATCCAAGTAGCACAGGGATAACAATTTCTTCTTGACAGGGATTTTTATTCCCTTTCCCCAGAACTCAAGTGGATGGGATGAGCATTTGTGCACGTCTCCTCCACATAGGTGTTGGGGGAGCAATCAACAAACACTTTTGTCCCCTGATGTTCCACAATGGCTTGTCTGGTGTCTATGGACCAAAGGGTTGGAGAGGAGATGATACCTCTTTTGGTAAACTAGTATTTCACACTTGGTAATACTTCTTTCCTGACTGTGGGGGTTTACAGTTTTAGAGCAAACACTTTTATAGGTACAGAGCTTACGCTTAAATATTACCTTATAACATAGGATGCAGGTATTATAAATGAGATTAATGCAAGCAGCAATTTACAAGCATTTCATAAAGTCCAAAAACTAAATACATCTCTATAAATCTGTTACCTATTTTAACGGTACTAACATACAAGTAAGCCAGACTGATTTCCAGTTGTGCATTTGTCAGTGTTCAGTGAGGCCTAGAAGCCTTGAAATGAGCTGGCATCTGGTCTGCCATCACAGGAGATAATGATGCTTACCTTCTTTGTAAGGAGCTTTGAGATCTACTGATGGAAAGTGCTATTTAAGAGCTAGATACTTGTGTTACTGTACTTGTGAAATTACTTATCTAAAGTCTGGGTATATGTCCATGTATACAAATTATATTTTAAAATTTGGGCTTCCCTCCTTGAATTTATCCTTATCTTTAAAAAAAAAATACATCTTTGTCTGTATGTTACCTGTAGGAAGGTCATTGGTTCTTTAAAACACTGAGAACATAAATTATATCTGAGACCCTCTTAAATCTGGGAAAAGTTTGCCCTTTGAATAATGCACAATATCCAACTTGTAATAATCTAAGAGAAATTCAAGGCAGACTGTTGCTATATTCAGAAAACCCAAATTAGATAGAGTACATGATTCCAGGAAAAAAAACCAAATAAACGTTGTGTGATGGTCTAATGTAAACCAATGAGGGCAAACAAACTCAGATATGCATCTGTAGGCAGCTAAACAAATGGCCTGATTCTTCTTCAAGTAGTGTCCCTATGGGTGCTCCACTGGAGGTCATGCCTCCCCCACCATCTCTGATAGACGGCTTCCATCTTTTCCTGGAGCTGGCAAAGAGGGCAGCGGACACCCACTACATACTACTAGAGGAGGTCAAAGATGCCCACCATCAGCTCCTTGATATCATGTATTCTTTGTCCTTCTCAAAGATTGACTCCCAATTAATGAAGCCATTTTAGACCTGGCAAACCCAGCATCAGTGGTGTTAACTTGCAAATGAGCAGAGAAAAAATATTATATCCCTGCCAAGGAATCGGAATTCCTATTTTCCCACCGACCACCCAACTACATTGTGGTGGATGCTGTCAATTTCCATGGCCAATAGCACCGGTCCAGAGCTATGCCCTATAATAGGGATAGGAAGCGCCTTGATCTTTTCGGTAGAAAGGTGTATTCCTCGGCCACCTTATAGATCCATATTGCCAACTATCAGGCGCTCACGTCCAAATACTATTACATAAATTACAATAAATGTAATGATTTTATTGAAAAGCTGCCAGAGGTACATCGGGAATCCTTCAAAGCCATCATCCAGGAAGGGCAATTAATATCAAAAACATCACTGCAATCAGCCCTCGACACCACCGACATGTCAGCTAGGGCAGTCTCCACAGCAGTGGTGATGTGACAGGCATCATGGCGCCACTTGTTGCGATTCCCGAAAGAGGTGCAGTCCACGGTGGAAGATCTTCCCTTTGAGGACATGAAGGTCTTTGCCAAAAAGACCAACGCCTACCTTTATGCCCTGAAGGATTTCAGGGCTACCTTCGGGTCTCTGGGTATCTATACACCAGGGCAAAAGATACTATTTAGTCCCCAATCCCAGCACAGGCTGTATGTGGCCCCACCCCCCGACTGACTCAACTGACCATCATTGTACACCAATTTGGCCACTGATTGGCGGCGTTCTGCAGTGCCTGGGAACGCATAACGTCAGACCCGATGGGTCTTAGAATCATCTGGTTCGGGTACTCCATCCATACCACCTCCACAACACCCTTTCCCATCCCTCTTCAGGGACCTTTCTCATGAGAGTTTACTACAACCAGAGATAGATCTCCTCCTCCAGTTAGGAGCCATAGAACCAGTGCCTCAACATTTATGAGGCAAGGGGTTCTACTCTTGTTATTTCCTAATAACCAAAGGAAGGGAGGTTGGAGACCCATACTAGATCTCAGAGCTCTCAACAAGTTTGTCAAGGCTCAGAAGTTCAAGATGGTCACCCGATTGATCATTCCAGCATTGGAACAGGGAGACTGTTTTTTGGCCTTCGACCTCTGTGAACCTACTTTCACATCTCAATCCTACCAGCTCAGAGGTTCATGACCATTACCAATTCAGAGTCCTCCCCTACAGGCTCTCATCGGACCTGAGAGTATTTTTCAAAGTTCTCTCAGTGGTAGCTGCTCATTTACACATGCTAGGAATAATGATTTACCCATACCTGGACGATTGTCTACTCATAGCCCAATCTCTCCAGAAGGCTCACCAAGTCATCGACACTATGATACACTTGTTCATAGAGCTGGGTCTACAGATAAACACCCAGAAGTCAACCCTCACTCCAGTGCAACATCTGGAATTCAAGGGGGCTGACCTCAACGCTTTGCAGACCAAAGCCCTTCTACCTCAACACAGGTTCCTATCCCTGATTTCACTCATAGACACCATTCAATGCAGCCCACAAATACTGGCCAGGCTCTGCCTCCAACTCTTGGGACATATGGCAGCAGGCATGGCCATGATACTACATGCCAGGATTCATATGTGATGCCTCCAACTGTGGTTCAGTTCGGTTTACAGACTGAACAGAGGCACGTTTGACAAACCCCTGTCACTACCCACCAGGATCAAAAACTCCTTAGACTGGTGGAAGAACCCAGAGAAGGTGTGCAAAAGGATCTCCTTCTCGCAGACATCACCATCGTCGCTCATAGTGTGGGGCATGCATTTAAACGGCCTCATGATGCAAGCAAATGGCACCTGTGGAGATGCATCAATCTCATTGAGAGCAGTCAGGAACATCTGTGCCCATTTCCTTCCGCTGATTGCAGGATCACACACAAAGATCCTAGCAGACAACATAGCCTGCATGTACTACATTATTGGTATGGTGAGGACCAGGTTGCCCTATCTATGAATGGAGGAAGTGAGATTATGGAACTGTTACATCTCCAACAACATTACTCTGTCCACAGCTTACCTCCCAGGCACACAGAACTCAATAGCAGACAATCTCAGTCGCAAATTTCCACACGATCACAAGTGGGAGATGCACTCCACGAACTATTCACATAATGGGGAACACTGTCTACATACTTGTTTGCCACTTACCAGAATAAGAAATGTCCATACTACTGCTCTAGGGTGGGGATAAACAGTGCTCGCTGGTCAATGCTCTTTTCCTCCCATGGGACAAGGACCTTCTTTACACCTTTCCTCCATTTCCTCTACTGCTGAAGGTCCTGCTAAAAATAAAAAGGAACAGAGCTCATGGCATTCTGATTGTTCCTACTTGGCCAAGACAGACCTGATACCCTTACCTAGCACAGCTCGTGATGTGCCAATTAATCTCCCTCCCAATCATTCCGCACCTCCTATCACAGGACAAAGGGTGTACTCTGCATCCCAACTTGGGGATTCTTTACCTCAAAGCATGCCTCCTGCTTGGTTCCAACACCTAGAGAGCTCCTGCTCAAGGGAAGTACAAGAGGTTCAACTGCACAGTAGAAAGTCCTCCACACGACAAACTTACCTGCAGAAATGGTCCAGGTTTCAGATTTGGTGCATGTCCCAACAAATCTCCGCAACATCCGTGACTCTTCCACACATCCTAGATTATGCTCTGATCCTTATAAAGTCAGGATTATCCCTAAACTCTCTTAGGGTCCATCTAGCAGCTAAAACAAACTTTCACCAACCTGTAGAGAGGTATTCAGTGCTGTCACGTCCAACCACAGAAAGGTTCCTCAAAGGTATAATAGACCTCTTCCTTCAGCCTTGACTTCCTATCCCCTTGTGGGACCTAAAACTGGTACTGAAAGGGCTGATTAGGCCTCCCTTTGAACCCATGACCACCTGTTTGCTGACGTACCCATCAATGACAGCCTTCTTGATAGCGATTACCTCAGCCAGGAGAATAGGAGAGATAGCAGTCCTGATGGCACATCCACCCTACACAGTATTCTTTTTGGACAAGGTTACGCTCAGGCCATGTCCAAAATTCATCCCTAAGGTAATCTCTCCATTTCAGATGAATCAATTGATTCACCTTGCAATCTTCTACCCCAAGCCTCACCAAGACAACAAGAGGGCTACACTTCATACCCTAGATGTCAGGAGAGCCCTGGCCTTCTACCTTGATGAGACAAGGGTCTTCGGGAATTCCCCTCAACTTTTCCTCTCCATTGCAGAAAGATCCAAGGGCTCAGCAATGTCAATCCGAAAGCTCTCTAAGTGGGTCTCGAATTGCATTTGACGGTGTTACCAAATTCGCAGTATGACTCCTTGAGGCTCGATTCGTACAAACTGCACAAGATCGATCTTGTCATGAGTGTCGCCTTTTTCAAGAATGTCCCTATCTCAGAGATCTGTAGAGCAATGACATGGGCCTCAGTCCACACTTTTGTAGAACACTGTGATCACTGGGGACTCTGCCTCTGATGCCATCTTTGGCTCCACAGAACTGTCATCAGTAACTGACCCAACTCCAACGTCCCAGCCCTCCTGAAGGGGGTACTGCTTGGGAGTCACCTACAGTGGAGCACCCATAGGACACTGCTTGAAGAAAAAGAAGTTACTCACCTTGTGCAGTAATGATGGTTCTTCGAGATGTGTGTCCCTATGGGTGTTCCACAACCCACCCTCCTCCCTCTACTTCAGAGTTCTTGTCAATGATTCTATAGTAGAGAGGGAACTGAGAGGGGTTAGCCCACGGGCACTGACTAGCCTCGTGGTGTAGCACAAGGAGAAACAGTGCATATGCTGGCCTAACAGACTCTGCTACTGAAGGTCTCCGATCAGCAGCCCAGGGACACAAGCACACCAATGGTGGAGCACCCATAAGGACACACATCTCAAAGAACCATTGTTATTGCATAAGTTGAGTAACTTCTCCTTTTTCAGACATGCTCAGCAGCCACAATTCCTACTGAAGTTCCTCCTTCCTCAGACTTTCACTCTGTTTCTCACATCTTTGTTTCTTGCTCTTCCCTATACTCCTTAACATGCTCTTCCTTCCATTACTGCTTTAGAAGAAAGTATTCCATTAATCTTTCCCGCTTCTCACCCCAACTCATCACCCTCCCCTCCCCTTCCCCAAATGACACCAGTCACACACGCTCCCACAGTAGTGACCGACAGGTTCTTCTTGCTGGTTGGAATGCTAAGAAAAGGACATTGGGGTTGGAGAGCAACCTGCAGCAGAGTAACACAGGAAACAATTCTAGCAGGCCACTACAGGATTTGCTGAACTAGACTGTAAGATATATTTCCCTCTCTTCTGCCAAAGACCCATTTTTGCAGGGAGGGGAGAGGATGGAATGGCCTTGGTGTCCATGCTGAAAAATGACTGGCTGCCAGGCAACTCCTTCTGAGCCTGGAAATGGGAGAAACTATTTTTCCTGAATCAGATACATTACTGCTAACACCTTTGGTCAATATGTGTAGACTATACGGGCACAATACTGCAAATTCTTGCTCAGGCAAGTAGTCCTTATTCACCTGAGAAGTTTAATTTTAACAGTCCAGTTCAAATTCCTAGTCTAACCTATAAGGGCATGAATGGGCTGAGGCTTGTCTTTCTTAGGCTCTGACCCAGGAAAACACTTAAGCGTGTGCGTAAAGTTAAGCATTTACGTAAGCATCTTTTCTGATCAGGAATGCTTTCCTGAATTACCATACCTCTTTTCACAGGCCTTTTCATAGTAAGAGGCATGGAATTCATTACAAGATCCATTGCATACAAAATTTAAATCCTCATAAGCAGTGGTGGCTAAATATAGCACTAAATAGTATAATTCTTTTTGATCAAGATAGATACAAGCCTTAATTGTATATGACCACCTAGATACCATTGTGATTATGTGCTTGACTGAGTTCAGTAAGGATGGTCTAGAGGTTAGAGTGCTAGACTGCAATTTACAAGACCTGGGTTTAATTCCCTGCTCCACCATTGTCTCCTTGTGTGACCTTGGGATGTCACTTAGTCTCTCTGTAACTCAGTTCCCCATTGAAATATGGAGATTGCAATGTGATTCACTTCTATCAATGTAACTTTTAAGAGGTAGACATATACTATGTCTTTAAAAACATCAGTTTTGGCCAACGTTTTAAAACTTAATCTCTCAAACAAGAATGTGTCCCTTAATGTTGTACTTCATTTTCTTATCTGAGGAAATATCTCTTTTGACCGTGCTGAATTCAAATAAAAATTAATGCCATCAGCATTTATCTGTATTTTTTAAAAATAATGATTTTAGAACATATTCATCTGCTACATATACATTTTTTGAGCTAGTAGATTCATAGACTCTAGGACTGGAAGGGATCTAGAGAGGTCATCCAGTCCGGTCCCCTGCCCTCATGGCAGTATCAAATACTGTCTAGATCATCCCTGATAGACATTTATCTAACCTAGTCTTAAATATCTCCAGAGATGGAGATTCCACAACCTCCCTAGGCAGTTTATTCCAATGTTTAACCACCCTGACTGTTAGGAACTTTTTCCTAATGTCCAACCTAAACCTCCCTTGCTGCAGTTTAAGCCCATTGCTTCTTGCTCTATCCTTAGAGGCTAAGATGAACAAGTTTTCTGCCACCTCCTTATGATACCCTTTTAGATACCTGAAAACTGCTATCATGTCCCCTCTCAGTCTTCTCTTTTCCAAACTAAACAAACCCAATTCTTTCAGCCTTCCTTCATAGGTCATATTCTCTAGACCTTTAATCTACCTTTTAAATAGTACTACTAATAATAATACCTTTTAAAACCTTTTAAACTATCTGAAACTACTTAAGAACATAAGAACAGCCATAGTGGGTCAGACCAATAGTCCATCTTGCCCAGTATCCTGTCTTCTGATAGTAGCCAATGCCAGGTGCTTCAGAGGGAATGAACAGAACAGGCAATCATCAAGTGATTCATCCCCTGTTGCCCATTCCCAGCTTCTGGCAAACAGAGGCTAGGGACACCATCCCTGCCCATCCTAGCTAATAGCCATTGATGGAACTATCCTCCATGAACTTATCTAGTTCTTTTTTGAACCCTGTTATAGTCTTGGCCTTCACAACATCCTCTGGCAAGGAGTTCCATAGGTTGACTGTGTGTTATGTGAAAAAATATTTCCTTTTGTTTGTTTTAAACCTACTGTCTATTAATTTAATTTGGTGACCTCTAGTTCTTCTGTTATGAGAAGGAGTAAACAACACTTACTTATTTAGTTTCTCCACGCCAGCCATGATTTTATAGACCTTTATCATATCCTCCCTTAGTCATCATCAAACATCCACTCAATGTGCAGCGGCAGTCAAAAAAGCGAACAGAACGTTGGGAATCATTAAGAAAGAGATAGATAGATAAGACAGAATATATCATATTGCCTCTATATAAATGATTGCAGAATATTTTTTCTTTCATCAGGGAAAATGCCTATCTTATTCTAATAACCTTACTTCACAATAGTCCCAATGAAATTCCTCATTGAGCTAGGTAATATTCAGTGTGACTTAAGCATGGCAGAATTGAACCCTTTGTCTTTATGTGGTGCTACATAAAGCCCTTATATGGCTCTCCTTGCACTACATTATCTGAGTTCTTCACATTAGGTAGAAGAGACCAATGTGTGTGTGTGTGTGTGTGTCTGAACCTTCCCTGTCACTAAGAAGCAGGTTTATGGATTTTGGATTGTTTTAAAAAATGTATCTGTGAGAATAAAAGGGACTATTGTGTAGGCAAATTGGGTTGGGGGAAGGGTAGTTGAGTTCTGCATTTAGCTCCAAATATAGTGAGGTTAGTAATCATTCATTTCTTCCTGTGAAGGTTCTATCACCTGTGGTCACAAGCCTACCCTTATTGATTGACTCTTCTGTTGCTCTAATGGAATGCTGCTATCATGGGAGGTTGTGGGAGGGAGAGGTGATCCTAGGTAGCCCGGCCGATTCCATGCCAGCCTTTGAAACTGAAACGTAAGGAGTAGTTCACCTCTCTCAAAGCAATTGTTTCACAATCTCTGTAAACTCAGGAAGACAGCACTGGATCAGTTACATTCAGTTCATGTTTTCAAGGGTTCTTCATAAGCATAAGGACTAGAAAGGCAAAAATGAAAGTGTAGATTCAGGAGCATACTTTTTGGCAAGAATTGGATTGCGTGGTCATGGAATCACAGAGTATATGGGGCTCTGCTCCTATGTAAGCCCCTCCATTCTGTTTATCATCTTCACACTACTCTGCCCAGTTTAACTATATCTTTGTTCATACAAAGTGACTAAAACTAAACTGGGACTTTATTCCAAATGTGGTTTTACTAAAGCATTATAAAATGATATAATTGATTCTGAACAGGAGTGTATTAATGTTTAATACAGGTTAACATTCTATCAGCCTTTCTTACTGCTGTTTCATACCAATCCTCTTATAGCAAAGTCATTATTCTCACAAAACAGTATCATCCTGAGCATAAATTTACTTAATCTGAAATAATAATTTATACATTTCAGTTGGATAAATTGGGACTTTCATTAGACTTTGCTATGGTTCAAATCCTTTCCCCATTGCCCAGCCTGAGTAACTGGGCTGGATGCTGTGGAGAGGTAGGGGAAATATTTTTCTCCCACATACCAGTCAGTAGAACAGGAACAGAGTTACTCCACAGCTGCTGTAGCATAATGGTCTGAGTAGCCTCCATGGAGAGAGGAAAAAGACTGGAGGCTCTGTGTAGCTACACTAGGAGTCACCACAGATATATGTGGGCTCCTGGCTTTTCCTCACTCTCTGTCTACTGAAACAGCAATGATTCCACTGCGCTGAAGGTGCTCTGCACTTGCAGAAGAGTGGGGAGGATTTTTGCTTATTAATGGAATTACACTGTATCCAAACTCACTTTATTTGGTTCCTTGATTAGATTACAAACTTTTTCACTTTTGGTTTATTTGAATAGCAAACATATTGCAACATTTGATATGTTTCAGGCTGGATCTTGTTCCAATCAATAGATCAGTTGGTTTGAAGGCTAAACCCACTAAGCCAGTAACAGAAGTTCTACGGCCTGTGGTTGCAAAATATGGCTTAAATCTTAATGAACTTGTGGCAAAACTGGTAAGTATCTTCTGGTGTAAAACAGGGGTGGGCGAACTGTGGCTTGAGGGCCGCATCCGGCCCTCCAGACATTTTAATCCAGCTCTCGAGCTCCCACCGGGGAGTGGGGTTGGGGGCTTGCCCCGCTCTGCGCGGCTCCCGGAAGCAGCAGCATGTCCCCCCTCCGGCTCCTATGTGTAGGGGCAGTCAGGGGGCTCCACACACTGTCCCGCCCCAAGTGCGGCCCCCGCAGCTCCTATTGCCCAGGAACCACAGCCAATGGGAGCTGCAGGGGCGGCGCCTGCGGACAGGGCAACGTGCAGAGCTGCCTGGCTGTGCCTCTGCGTAGGAGCTGGAGGGGGGACATGTCGCTGCTTCTGGGAGCTGCTTGAGATAAGCGCCGCCCAGAGCCTGCATCCCTGGCCCCCTCCGACATCCCAACCCCCAATTTTGTGAGCATTCATGGCTTGCCATTCAATTTCCATACCCAGATGCAGCCCTTGGGCTAAAAAGTTTGCCCACCCCTGGTGTAAAATCTGTAGTATTGCTTGTCTGGAAAAGAGTATAGAGTATTCCAAGAAATTTAGTATAGGCTCATCTTTATGCATGAAAATTTATTCTATAACTGCCTGTGTTTTGGGATGAGAATATGCAGTAGTAATAGTCTTCATTCTTCAGATAGTTTGACTATGGCTTTGTCTGGGCCTGCTTTGTCTTGGCCTTCTGAGCCCCTCATTCCTGCTCCCTTTTCAGAGGCTTCATTTCAGACCAAAACATCCCAACTGAGAAAGGCTGAACATAAGCCTCTTCCATAGTCCATTCTTTCCATTCCTCTGTCAGCCAGAGGGTGTCATTTGAGAGCAATTAAAACTTGTCCCTGCTAACCTGGAAAGCACAGAAATCCGCTCCAGACTGTTGACAGCATATAGGTCTACCATTGGGTTGTCAGACTGGCCAATCCATAATACACTGCAGACAAATGACTCGTGTCCATAATGATCAAAGTAATTATGGACAGTATTGGTCTGAAAATTATAGGGAAGATAGCAGAGGATTCTTGGGGGTACACTGAAGTATAACTGTACTAGCTAGTGTTCGATTTTAAATACCAAGTTGTACATTCAAGTTGTTTTGAAAACCATTGTTTTTCTCTATTATACACAAACTGTGATCTAACTTCAGAATGGTGAGCAGGAACCACTAGATCTTGGTGTCCCTATATCTAATCTGGATGGTCAACGAGTTGTATTATATGAAAAAGAGCCAACAAAGGGAAGAGGTAAGAGGTTCTGAAAGATTTTATGAAGTGCTTAACGAGCCTCATCGAGCCTGACTTTACATTCATAGAAAAAATAAATTTACGTGAGGTAAATGGTGTTAGGATGAAGGATTTGATTTATAGGATAGAATGGGAAAACTTTTTATAGGAATTAAAGTTAAATGTGTGACTTTTCATCTGTTAAATTGGCCGGTTTTTGACGATCACAATGTGCTCTTGTAGCAAAGTTTATAACTCTTAAAAAATATTTTTTCTCCCTAGTACCCTACAAGCACTTAGTTCATTAGAGAATTAAGTTCTCTATTTTACCACAGGACAGGTACAGCTTAGGATATCAGCTACAACTGCTGGAGAGATGGATTGTGTAAGGTGAGAAGATAGTGCAGCCTCCATCTCTATGCAATCCTTGGGCTCTGCAGAGACTGACAAAAAGAGTGCCAGTTATGGTTTTTGAGGTGGTGGATCTCTGTGAAATAGAAGCTGAACTAAGACTTACTTCACTTCAAATTGGCCAGAGAACAGCAGTTAGATAATTATTTTTTGTCATTACTGACATTCACTGGATTCAGCTCAGGGGTCTGGAGATTAAAGGTTCCATGTGTCATTAGTATCTCCCTTTATAGGTAAAAAACATGTGATTTTGTTAATGCATTTAGATTAGATTAAATTAAATGTTTAGAATGGTGGATCTCGTAGGGGAAATGAGTAAAATAAAGAGAGCTGTATTTGGCGGTGGGGAAGGGGAGTCAGATTTTATCACTTTGTTGGGGACCAGAGTCACAGACCACAAACTGTAATTTACCTTAAAACTTTTATAATCCTATTGGTAGTGTTATATAGGAACTAGGCACAAATGAGCCACTTCTTTCTACACCGCCAGGTTATTTTGGGCATTAAACATGTGTAAATCATCAGAGAATCACCCCAGTAGAAAGATGATCCTAGAGCATCATAGAATCAACATAGGCATTCTTATGCCACAGATGCTTCCTGATACACCGGGGGAAAGATGCTTTGTCAGGATGAACCTACACCAAGCAGATCCTGAGCTGTTTTTTGCCCTTTGTGTCTGTTGCAGGCAGATATAAATTAAAGCAGCCCTGAGCTTACTTTAAGAGTGTATGGAGAGAAAATGGAGATGCCCAAAGGGCAGTTGATGCACAAAGCAGATCTGAAAGTTTTTGGGGTTTCTTAATGGATTTTTCTGCATCTGGTGTTTTTAAAAAAAGACTCCGTTTTCATCTAAACTGAACCCTGTGGCTGCAGATCTAGTGAAATTATGCCATCACAAAAGTCAAGAAAATTGAAAGCTTAGCAACGGAGAGGGAGAGAGATTTTTGCTCACTCATTGCTTTTCATTTATTTTATTACCAGCTATTGTACTCAATGACTTATGAATATTGTGGAGAAAGGATGTCTTCCTTTTAGCTTTTTGACTCCTGCTGCGTCTTTTCGTAAAGATGTAAAAACTCATAACACACATGCTTTGAAAGCATCAGAAAATCCAGGAAAGCCTAGGTTGTTTTCTGCTTGATTTAACTTAAAAATATTGGGGATGTCAAGTTTGATCTTCCTTGGTTTTGCTAGAGCTTCTTCCAGGGGGCCTCATAGGCAGGGTATTTTATGTGTCGTCATGTTTTAAATGTTAATATTATGCTGAAGTGATATGTTTATAATTATAGAAGACATTTTTATGTTTAGTGTTCACAGACAGACAAAAAGGCGCCCCAGTAAAACAAAGTACAGTTGTAACCTCCACTTCAAGAAATCAAGCATCTACAGTAAGTTTTTTTTTTAAATGATTTCTGCCACTCAGATTACCTTCTATTTTCTTCTCTCATCATAAAGTAGAAGCTTCAGGTATCTATGCTAAAAACATTGTCCAGCTTATCTAATTGAATTGGCTGCAGCTATAAATCATCCTATTCTTTCTGTCAGACTTCATCTGTGGGGATTTAATCCTGCTTTTTCACCAGTGTGTGACCATGAATTGAGTAGCAGTGAGTGTTTTATGGTTTTATATTTTTGGCTTTCTATATCAGCTGAGTGGATCATCTTTATCAAAATCCATTAACTTCCTTTGAAAGCCAAGGCAAGTACTTGAGCCTACTACTTTAATGTAAATTTTGCTGTGCAAGCAATGTGCTCATTGTAAATGGAATTTTTTTCTTTTTTGGTGTGTAGTGTTAAATTTTTTTGTCATGATTAAGCTATAACATTTGTTGTATTTTTTAATCAGAGAGATCTGTTTATAAAATATCCTTTTTATTCACTTAGAATCTATTACACACATATTGTGGTATATCCTAATTGTAAGAAGTACTTTAACTTTCCTTCTAATGCAGGGAGAGGGAAGAACTCTAGGAAAGTCTAATTCTATTAAAATAAAAGGCGAAAATGGAAAAAATGCTAGGGATGCTCGGCTATCAAAGAGAGAAGAATCTCTTGCAAAGATTGGGGGAAAAAAATATCAGAAAATTAATTTGGACGAAGCAGAGGGTATGTCAACTTTTTAAGTATATGTAATAACATTAGTGTTCAAGGGAAAATGATCATTCCAATTTATGACTGTGGAAATCATAAGGACTGTGCATTTATCACTGTATGAAGAAAATAATAGGCAAGTTCCTTATATGCTTGTTGCTGTTAACTTTGAATTGCTAATTTATTGAAGTCTAGGATAAAAATTTTAAACATGCCTGCAGGTACTTAAAGGTATTTAGGCATCTTAAGATGAGATAGGTGCCTACCGGGATTTTCAAAAGGGCTGAGATTACTAACTCCCAGAGAAATCAATGGGTGTTAGATGCCTAAAAACTTTTGAAAAGCACACTAGATGTCTGCCTGCATCTTTAGGTGCCTAAACAACTTTTATAATTTGGCCTTAGATGCCCTTTTCAAAAGTCTCATGGGCTCCTAAGGACCTAAGTCACTTTTGAAAGGGAGACTTAGGCTCCTAAATCACTTAGGCATTTTTAACAATTTTACCCATAGTCTATGATAGCCAGATTACCACTGCTTGAAAAAGGGTGGTGGTGGTTGTGTGGGGTGGTGGGCAAGAACAGAAAGAGATTACTTTTCATTCAGTAAATGTTCTGAAAAGGTGACTAGAAATGGTACAAGAGACAAGGCTGTGCCATAACTGGTCATTTTGCATTTTCTGAGCCAAAATCTTCCCTAAATTACATCTTTGAGAGACAATAACTTCATGAGGATTTCACTGATGACAGCAGAATTTGCCTTTCCATGTATGTTTTCTGGTATGAAAAAATGAGAGATAATAAAGGTCACAGAGAGGTGAAGGAATAAGATCATTTTAAGGGTTGATATCTTTAGATATTACTCCCCCATCCTCAACCTCAAGGATTATTTGAAACAGTTGCCTATCCCACTAGCTCCAAAATAAAATGTGAAAATCAGAACACATATGCTAGCTAGGGCAAAAATTTAAAATGCATCATTATTACCACCTGATGTAGGGTGACCAGATAGTAACTGTGAAAAAACGGGACAGGGGGTGGGAGGTAATAGGCGCCTATATAAGAAAAAGTCCCCAAAAACGGGACTGTCCCTTTAAAAATGGGACATCTGGTCACCCTAACCTGATGTTCAAACAAAGGGCCTGATCCTGCAAAGAGCTGCACGTGAATGACTTTATATAAGTGAATAATTGTCTGTAGGTTTGGACACAAGGAAGTACCGTAGCTGAAACCCTTGTTGTGAATGGCTGTTTGTTAGTTTCTGAATGTTGCTGCAAAACATGTTAATGTAGTTTTGAATGATTTATTTCTGTTTGCTACTTGAGTAGCTTGTTTTACCCAGTCTTATAAATTCACTTTCTGATTGAGGCCAAGTGAAATATTAACATAATTTGAAGACCTCAGAATTTGAGGCTTTCATATTTTGTTTTGATTTTGTGAAATTGATCCAAGTTTGGGAAAGACCTATTGAATGTTGTAGAGTATTTTTTAATGAAAAATCTTTATGCAATTTGAAATTTCAGGAAGAATCAGCTTTTGCCTAAAACACACACATTTCAAAAATGTTTTATGTTTTGATGTGCATACTCCATTTTGCAAAACTTTGGCAAAAGTTATATTTTGGGGCTACAAAATGCCCCAGATTCAAACTCCATATATTTTCTAACATTTTGCAAATCTATTGAAAATTATTTTCACACAACACTCCTACTGATTCTGCCAAATCACCCAAAAGTAATGTTAGAAAATTGTAAGTAAAGTAAGTTCTAGGAGTGTAACATATGACTTTATATTATGTCAAAAAAACATTGTTGCTAAAACTAAATGTTTTGGTTTTGCAATGAAATTTTTTGATTTTTTTGATTTAGACAATTAGTGTAAACTGGGTTGAAACCACAAAACTGATTTCACTTGGGACCTAAAATGAATTTGAACTTTAATCTCCAGAAATGTAAAGGTAGCAGTAGCTCCTGGAGCTTAATCCAGGGTGTAATCCTGCCCTTCTTCCTGAGTAAGGGGACATGAGTAGGTCCCATGTTAGCAATTTTGAAATTTGGATGATTGGTACCAAAGAGTTAAGTTATCATTGGGTTATTTCTTTTTTGGGAGCAGTATCCTTCTTGGCTCAAGGTCTAAAATTTCTGGTTGCTAAGTTTTGAGGCTTTCCAGAACAAAATAACGAATTGTCCTAAATCACAAAACAACATTATGATAAAAATAAGATTTTGTCTTAAATCTATCTCCATCAAAGAGATTCAAAGTTTTGGCTAAAAGTTCCAGATTGACATATTATTATTAAACAAAAAAAAAGGCTTGTAAAAGGATTGTTTACATTATGGACCAATAAGCTTTCAGAGAGCTGACTATTTTTAAATTGAGGTGTGCAAAGAAGCATCTAGAGTATACAAATGTGCATCCTAATCCTACAATCTGTTAAATTTCAGTAGGACCAGAGCTTTGTTATGTAATAGGAATTAAAAACACGTAAAGGTTCATTTTAATGCATAAAATAGAAAATATGTTTAGGACGCAGACTTGGTATGCAGAATTTTAGCCCAGAGTGAAATGCAGCTGTTCTAAATTGCAAAACTGCTTACAATAGCAATCTTGATTATCTTAATTATAATGCTGCTAGTGAACATTGCTGCAATTGAAAATGTTCCTAATTAACATAAGATCTCATTTCAAGGCAGCATTGAAAATAACTGAAGGTCTTCATTGAGAATAAATATGCTAATGGTTGACATTTTAATGGATTTCATTTTCTGACAAAAGTTTGTCAATTTTTGGTTTTCTTCTAAATAGAGTTTTTTGAACTCATATCCAAAGCTCAAAGTAACAGAGCAGATGACCAACGTGGGCTGCTAAGGAAAGAAGACCTTGTTCTACCCGCTTTTCTTCGTTTACCTCCCAGTGATCCAGAACCACCCTCATCTACACCAGTGAGCTCTAAAGGCCTTAGCAAGAGAATTGCAAAAAATGATGGCAAGGATAAATGTACACAGCCAAGTGGGAAACTGGAGATTACGCAAAACTGTAATGAAAATTCAATTAAGAAAACAGGTCATTCAGAAAATAAACATAAGTCTGCTTTGACAACGCTCAACAGTCAGAAGACTTACAATGTTCCTTTTAGTGCTCCATTGTCTCCAATTCCACATGTACAGGAAAACAATATGACAATATGGAAAAGGCAATCAGGAGAATTACAGGCTGAAGGCATACAGACTATAGATGATGAAAATGTAGCAGACTTGACTCTTGTGGCTGAAGGAGATATTAGTAGCCCTAACAGCACCTTACTGCCGCCACCACCAACACCACTATCAGACATCAGTAAACTCACAGAAGCCAACTATCCACCGCCAACTCCACTGGCAGGTAATCAGGAAAATTCTGGATATCAAAGATCCAATTCAGGTATTTCTAGTTTTTAATAGCCTTTCCTTTTATGTAAAATTATCTTCCCTTTATATTGTTTATCACTAAAACAAACAAACAAAACTATCGCTGCACCTTACATTTTAATTTTAAATAAGTTTTATTGCTTTATTCACTGTTAAGTTACATTTCTGGTTGCCTCCAAAACATATTTTTGTTTGGACTGAGTACGTTTGTGCTAAACAAAATGCAAGCCTTCAAATGACCATTTAGTGTGAGACTTTAATGCACACATTAAAAAACAAACACAATATTTGTTATAATTAAAACAACAAGGAGTCTGGTGGTACCTTAGAGACTAACAGATTTATTTGGGCAAAAGCTTTCATGGGTAAAAAACACTTCTTCAGATGCATGATGGTGTTTTTTTATCCATCTTCAGTGGTTTTTTACCCACGAAAGCTTATGCCCAAATAAGTCTGTTAGTCTTTAAGGTGCCACCAGACACCTTGTTGTTTTTGTGGATACAGACTAACACAGCTACCCCTCTGATGCTATAATTCAGTAATTTACTGTTTACTCTCATACATCACACAATAGTTAAATATCAATATCTGACCTGCTTACCAGTGACTCAGTCCACATTTTCTGAACCATTAGTAACAATGAGACTAAATCATTAGGGTTTTTAGTATCACAAGTTTAATGATTTCCCCCCACACACACCAATTTTTTTTTTTTTTTTAAACATTTGGAAGTTCTGGTGCTGTAGGAAGAACTCTAAATATATATCAAAAACTGCAGCACTGTTTACAGTAAAAAGAAACAGGATAAATCTTGAATATTTTTAATCTTTATCTAATAAATTATATTTTTATCTAAAAATATAACCCATACACCATTTCTTTTTCTCCTTTGGTACCCAAAGTAGTAGATTGCATCTAAAACATAATTCCCAAAGCTTTCATATTTGAAACAGCTTTTTCTAGCAGACCATTTTTAAGAAAATGGAGGACATTAGAATGTAAGTTTCAGCAATATCATGGATCATTATTATTCCTCATAAACATGAACTCATAATAATTGCTATTACCAGAAACAAGAAGTGGTAGATTATGAGTGTTGTGGCATTTACATTTTACAGTCATTGTACTGTACTCTTTAATGAAAAATATGAGAAAAGGTGTCTGTGCTAAAGTTATTTTTGATGTTTCAGTGCCATGATTTGTTTCACATTTCTTTGTGATGTGAAAATATACATTTGAATTATTTATCTTTTTACAGAGAGTATTTAATCCTATTTCTTATCTGTACTGCCAATGAATTGTAAATATTTATTTGATTGTTACATGCTTACAAATGGCAATATGAACTATTGCATCCTGCTGCTCTTAACAAAACAAACTCTATCTTAATAGTATTTGCAAAATGTTCTATAAATGCTACCACTTTAATTCTTTAAATTAGATTTTAAACAGACTTGTAATCCAGATGCGTCCATAAGAGAACACACAAAGTGTATTTAGGACATGTTTATGTACATATTTATATATCTGTGTCAGTGTCCTTTTGATGAGTGTACAAGATGGAATTCAATTTGCATCCTTTTCAATGGGAGCTGATATAAGAACATTTGCACTTAAAAACATTATGAATTTTCAGTATTTTAATGCATGCCATACATTTCTGTGTAACTGCTGTACTTTCACTTTTCTTACTTTCTACTTTCACTTTGTAGAGATCTTTATGTAGTTTTCACATGTATTTTGTATCTTTGTTCTTTCAGGAGTAATAAATTCTATACCTACTTATACAAGACTGGTTTTAAGCTTTGATTTTCTTCATTATTTTAAAAATATTCTGTCTTTGTAGAAACGTAAAGGCCTAATTTAACAGATCGAATGCAATTAAAATGTAAATATTACATTAACCTTAATATATTTTAAATGTCCTAATATTGGTTCATCTATTTAACATAGTGGTATCGGTTCAGATCTTGTAACATACATATTAACAAAATTACAATGAGACAAACTTGACAGTAGAGAAATTATGAGGAGAAAATTTAATATCCTAAATACAGGCCCTTTAAATAGGGCCAGATGTTGCATTTAGATTCTGGCAGCTCCCATTGAAATCAATGGCAGCTGCAGGCACACATATACAGACAGATAAGAGAGCAGATTGGTCTGTAGTACTTATACAGTGTGGGTAGTATGTCTATTGCAATTAAAGTAAACCATGTTATAATTTGAAAAACAAAGTATTTAAATCTTAGAAATCTTTACTTCTCAAATTCCTTGTTTCCTTTTGTCACATACAAAGTGTATTTTGATTCTTTGAGTAAGAACAACGACGACTTGGAATAATAGTAACAACACTGAATTCTCTGAAAAGAGATTCTTTTCTGTCTTTGGGTTCACGGGCTAATCCTTGTACTCAACCATTTCTTTTTCTTACTCTGTAAGAGTCACCAATGTTTCATTGGTCTCTGAAGTGAATTGGTGTTCTCAGTTCAGTTCTAAGTAGAACCACCAACATAATGGCCCCTTCATTTGGCAATCTCAGCTACTGAGACTGAACTATCCTTTTCACTTCTAGAGCTGGGCTCTCCACAGCAGGATTGCAAAGCCTGTTGGAGCACTTATTTTTTAACCTTTTTTGTGGACTGAGGCCTCCATTTTTCCCAATTTGTCAGTATATTCACTTACAGTTGTTGGTCTCTATGAAAGAAAACAAAGCCCTTTTTAACCCGTTGTTGCAATTCCCTGTATGAAGGCAGAGACAGACTTTTTAACAACAGATAACTAATAATCTCCCTGTGGAATTACACCAGAATGTAAAGATTTTCATTTTTATTCTGAGGACAAGTGATCATGTACTTTACCTTTGTGTCACAGGCACCATTGAGAGCTTTTGCCATAATTAAATATGATAGCTTTACACAATTAAATGGAAGCCCTATAAAAATAATCTTAAATTTAAAAAGTACTTTTCATCTCAAAGGTCCAAAGCACTTAATAAAATAATGTGCACACTATAGACCAGTATGGGGATCATTTCATCCCCACTGAAAGGCAGCCATCTCTGGGATGTCTAACAGCTTACAATCCTATTCCCCAACAGCGTAGGACTGTTTCCAGATGAAACTATAGAAGTAATTTGAGGCATACAGAATGCAAATAGCTAGGGCATCAAGGTAAACCCCACTAAGAAGAGTGCCATGGTATATTTAATGATCACAGTGGAAGATCCTCTGATTTAAGTCACATCTGAAATATGGTCCCTCCAGCAGCATATTGGTTCAGTACGGACTCAGAGACTAGGAGACCATCTACAAAATCACCAGTATTAAAAGCCACACCTTGAAGCTACCGTTTTTCTGACCAAAAAGAATTGGATTCTGGTGCCAGTCAAAGCCACTAAGTAATTACGGTAGTTATAGGAATTGTGCCACACAATTTATGTGCTCCTTCTGCTCACAAAACTTGTAGTTAAACAATGTAAAACGTTTTGGAGCAGATCATCGGCTGGTGTAAATCAGCACAGCAGATTGAAGTAAATGGCACTTCTCCTATTTACACTAGCTGAGGATCCTCCCTCCCTAACCTCAGAGATGGAATGCACTAGTTCCCAGTCCTGGCTGGTTTGAGAGTCAGCAAGGTACTTTAAATTTTGCTCTGTTTTATCATATAGCATTGCAGGAGGTCGTGACTATGCCAACAATCCCTAAAATATTTTAATTAGGGTTATGCTTCCTCAAAGTATTATACCCTGAGCATTATACCATGTGTTTGGCGGGTAGATCCTTTTCTAAAATGTCCAAATTATGTTCAGTTACCTTGTGTATGTGTGCACTTGGTCAAATATTTACTCCTGGGGGAATTCTGTGCCCCAAAATTAAAAATTCTGCACACAATATTTTAAAATTCTCCAAAATTCTGCATATTTTATTTGTTAAAATAACATAATATAATCATTCCAGTTTAAATTATTTTGATAATTTATTTCAAAATACCTGTCAACAAGTATGTCAACAATACAGACAACAGCAAAAAAAATCCCCTCAGGAGTAGAGAATTAAAGAAATCCCTACAACAACCCAGTTCCAGCTGGAGGGAGCTGTGTCAGGCCCCCAGAACCCAGACACCTGAACTCCCATCCCTCCAGAGCGCAGATGCAGGGCACCCCCTGGCCCAGACACTTACACCCCTTTTCCCCCAGATCCCGGCCATGGGGCACCCCCAGTCCAGACACCCACACACCCCTCCCGCCAGAGCCCAGCCATGGGGAACTCCCCAGACACGAGCCCCCAGACACCAGGCCCCCCCTACAGAGCCCAGACACCAGCACCCCCAGAGCCTTTACTCCCCCACAGCTTCTTTACTGTCCCACAGGGAACATGATGTGTTGTGGCCCTGCCTTTCCTCACCCAGCTATCTTATTCTTAAACACAATTGCTCTTCTAGAATCATACTAACATAGGGCTGCAATAAACCTTGAGAGATCATGTAGTTTATCCCCCTGCAAAGAGGCAGGACCAAGTATGCATAGAGCACCCCTGACAGGTGTTTGTCTAACCTGTTCTTAAAAATCTCCAATGACAGGGATTCTACAACTTCTCTCGGTAAGCTATTCCAGTGCTTAACTGTCCTGATAGTTAGAAAGGTTTTCCTAATATCTAACAAGAATGATTAAAGATCTTGAGAACATGACCTATGAAGGAAGGCTGAAAGAATTGGGTTTGTTTAGTTTGGAAAAGAGAAGACTGAGAGGGGACATGATAGCAGTTTTCAGGTATCTAAAAGGGTGTCATAAGGAGGAGAGAGAAAACTTGTTCACCTTAGCCTCTAAGGATAGAACAAGAAGCAATGGGCTTAAACTGCAGCAAGGGAGGTTTAGGTTGGACATTAGGAAAAAGTTCCTAACTGTCAGGGTGGTTAAACACTGGAATAAACTGTCTAGGGAAGTTGTGGAAACTCCATCTCTGGAGATATTTAAGAGTAGGTTAGATAAATGTCTATCAGGGATGGTCTAGACAGTATTTGGTCCTGCCATGAGGGCAGGGGACTGGACTCGATGACCTCTTGAGGTCCCTTCCAGTCCTAGAATCTATGAATCTATAAACCTAAATCTTCCTTGCTGCAGATTAAGCCAATTACTTCTTGCCCTACATTCAGTGGACTTTGAGAACAGTTACAGACCAGCCCTCTTTATTACAGCCCTTAATATATTTGAAGACTGTTATCAGGTCCTCCCTCAGTCTTCTTTTCTCAAGACTAATAAACATACTTATTTTTTTAACCTTTCCTTATAGGTCAGTTTTCTAAGCCATTTATCATTTTGATTGCTCTCCTCTGGATTCTTTCCAGTTTGTCCACATCTTTCTTGAAGAGTGGCACCCAAAACTGGAGATTGTACTCCAGCTGAAGCCTAACCAGTGATAAATAAAGCAGAACAATTACCTCCCATGCTTACATCTAACGCTCCTGTTCATGCACCGTAGAATATTAGACTTTTTTGTAACTGCATCACATTGTTGACTCGTATTCAAATTGTGACCCACTATAAACCCCAGATTTGTTTCAGTAGTACTACTACCTAGCCCAGTGGTCCCCAAACTCTTCAGGGTTGCGTCCGCCTTACTCTGTCATTCTTCTGCCCCCACCACCCTGGGGCCCAGAGTGGGGCTGCAGCTCCAGAAAGGGGAAGAACATGTACAGGAGTAAGGGGACCGAGGCTGGGCGTGGGGTGGGGCCAGGGCTCCGGGCGTAGGACCGGCAGCTGGGACCAGGGCCAGGAGCGGAGCTGGGTGGTGCTCTCTGCCTGCACCCTGTGGGGGCTGGCCTGAGCCCCAGCCGCGTCCCCCCCCCGAATATTCCTCCATGCCCCCCAAAGGATGCACGCCCCACAGTTTGGGGACCTCTGACCTAGCCAGTAATTTCCCATTTTGTAGTTGTGCATTTAATTTTTTTTCCTAAGTGTAGTACTTCGCACTTATCTTTATTGAATTTCATCTTGTTGATTTCGGACCAATTCTCCAGTTTATCGAGGTCATTTTGAATTCTAATCCTATCCTCCAAAGTGTTTACAATCCCTCCCAGCTTGGTGTCATCTGAAAATGTTACAAGGCTACTCTCCACTCCACTATCCAAGTTATTAATGAAAATATTGACTAGCACTGGACCCAGCACAGACACCTGCAGGACCCCACTAGATACATCCTCCCAGTTTGAAAGCAACTAATCTTTGAGTGTGGTTTTCAGCCAGTTGTGCATCTACCTTATAGTTATTCCTTCTAAACCACATTTTCCTACTTTCCTACTGTGTCAAAAGTTTTACTAAAATCAAGATATACCACAGGTATTGCTTCCCCCACCATTCACTAGGCCATTATCCCTGTCAAAGAAGGAAATTAGATTGGTTTGGCATGATTTGCACTTGACAAATCCATGTTGGCTATTACTTATCATCCTCTATGGGGTTACAAATTGATTGTTAAATAATTTGTTCCCGTATCTTTACAGGTATCAAAGTTATTCAGACTGATCTATGATTCCTTTTTGTTCCCCTATTTAAAGATATGTACTGTGTTTACACTTCTCCAGCCCTCTGAGACCTCACCCATCCTTTGTGAGTTCTGAAAGATAATTGCTAATGGCTTGGAGATTGCTTCAGCTAGCTCCTTAAGTACCCTTCCCTGAATTTTGTCAGGCCCTGCTGATTTGAATACATTTAACTTATCTAAATAGTCTTTAACCCGTTCCTTCCCTGTTCTGGCATGTATTTCTTCCCTCTTGATGTTAATATTAATTGTGTTATGCACATAGACACAATTAACCTTTCTAGTGAAGACTGAAACAAAATCGGTATTAAACTCCTCAATCTACTTGATGTCATTCATAGGTCTGCTTCACTGCTAAATAGTAGACGTGCATTTTTCTTTGTCTTTCTCTTGCTCCTAGTGTATTTGTAGACCCTCTTCTTTTTGCCTTTTTCTATCCCTTGCTAGGTGTAACTCATTGTGTTTCTTATTCTTTCTGATGGTGTCTCTGCATGCTTGTGCTATTCTTTTGTACCCATCCTTAGCAATTTGTCCATGTTTCCACATTTTGTAGGATTCATTTTTGATTTTCAGGTCATTAAAGAGCTCTTGATGCAGCCATATTGGTGTCTTTCTTATGTTTCTTTCCTGTCTTTCCTTCACATCAGGATAGTTAATTGTTTTGCTTTAATATTGTCTCTCTGAGAAACTGCCAGCTCTCCTGAACAACTTTTTCCCTTAGATGTTTTTCCTATGGGACCTTGCATTCCAGTTCTCCAGGTTTGTTAAAGTTTGCTTTTTTGAAGTCCATTCCCCTTACGCTGATTCTGTCACTCCTTTCTTTCCTTAGAATAATTAAATCTATCATTTCATAGCCACTTTCACCCAAGTTGCCTTTCACCTTCCTCCACCTTCTGAAATGAAATATTGTTCCCAACACATTCCAAGAACATATTGAAGATTTTGTGTTTTCCATATTATTTTTCCAACAGATATCTGGGTAGTTAAAGTTCTCACTTCGGGCAAAATCATGTTTATGATATAGTTAAAACATATTTGCTAACATGACACACTTTCCAAGTGTATGCATACCTTTGAAAATCTCAGCCTGAGTGCTCAGCCCAAAGCACTGATTTTGGGCACTGTACAAAATATGTGAGAGACCTAACAGCATGGATGGGGAAGACTTGGGATATGGGAGCACCAGGGGTATAATCATAGAATCATAGGACTGGAAGGGACCTGATAAGATTGCATGATTAATGCCAGAGAATGGACCCAAGCTGTAACAATTCCTTTCAATTGTGGATACTGTTCTCAGTAGCACCTTAATCTTGTATTTTAAGAAATCAGACATAATCAAGAATTGTCAAAAACAATGAGTCCAGTGGCAAGAATTGTCAAGCATTATTCAAACAATTAAGGTGTGTTCCCCCCCCCCCCCATAACAAGCTAGGTTATTTCTCATCCTACTATATGCTACATTGGGTCTTACACTGAAATCTAACAGTCCATAATTGGCAGCTTTCAGCTTAATAGGGTGAATTGCAACTTCTGGGAACAGATATATCTCTAGCTGAATAAAAATAATATCTCAATAAGGTGATAAATGAGGAAATGTTGTCCTCCCATTTTGTTCCATTATTTTTTCCTCCTCTGGCTGATGCTGGAAATGTTGCATCCTTCCTCTTTGGGTTTGCCCCTGCTGGTGTGAAAATTTTGGGGGAGTCAGTAGAGATTCATCCTGGACAATCATTTTTGTATACACTGGATAATGCTAATTACAATGTCTAAACTAAGAAAGATACAGACTAAATTATGGCAAAATTCACCTGAGGAGGTACCAAACTGGCATTTCCCCCCCGTCCTTAATGGTACATACATAAATCTCCCAGTGGAATAGCAGAATACCCTGGTTAACTACTTGCCATGAGGACCTGAGAGGAGAGTTTGCCCAATGTAATTTAAAGACTGTAACTGTTTACAATAAATCAGAAGATACATAATTTTATTATTATTATTCTTTGTTAGGTATGAACCACAGAAAGAAAAAAGATTCACCAGGGGCTGCAGGAAACTTCTGTGAGCAAAGCTCTCACAAAACAAAGACCAACAGAAGCCTTAATCCTCCTGGTGGTAGGGATAATCTTCCCACTTCTGTAAACAGAATAATTGATGTGGATGGAGTTAAACTGGAAGACAGTGGCACACGATCCTGTGATGATTCAGAAGGGAACCTCAGCTTCGAAGGCTGTATCTCTGAACTGAGATCTTGCCAGGGGAGGATGCGGACAGGAGTTTATAGGACATCAGACCTCCCCTCTCTGATTACTGTCAAGAGTGAGAAAAACAAGGGTGCTGAGAATCAATACAAAGCCACTTTTGTTTAAATCTCTATTTTTAATTAACAGCTTCAACATTTTTGCCTGGCATCGTTAGCAATAGAGCTATGCATTATGGGCATGTTCCTGCAAGTCACTCAGTGCTTTCAATTCCTATTGGCTTCAATGGGCGTTTAAAATAGTCAGCACCTCCCAAGGTCAGACCTTGTATGAATTGGAACCTGTATAATGAAAAGTAGTATTTAAACAAAAGAATTGAGATATTTAATTTTGTTTCTGTCACCTAATGGACTTTCTAATGTTGTTTTCCACATCATGGTTCCTGTTGGTACTTTGACCAAATTGGTGAGATTAAAATTCTCATGGCATATAGCCATCCTTTAATGTCTTTGAGAAAGACAGTCATTTTAAGTCCCACCCAGGTTTTTACAGAATGTGGTTTTGGTTTTTCATCTTAATCTTCTAATGTTTTTTCCTAGTCCACAGTATTCCTTGGTGCTGCTAGACTTGTATATTGGATGTGAAGTGTACTATTCATTATTATTTGGACAGCACTGAGACTCTTTGTCTGGCAAATCTTCCTGTCTATTGATAGCATCTGAGAAATCCAGGGGGAGTTCAATCTTGTTATAAAGATTACCTGAGTGGATATATGCATTCTGGCATGCTTTTTACACGGGCAGGAATCCAGATTCAAGAAAGCCATAAAGCTCATTCAGACAGAGCAATAGCAGCTTCTGTAGCTTGCCTTGGTAACATATCCATAGCAGTGATTTATAAAGCAGCTGCATGGAGGTCATCCAAATCTTTACATGGCAATGTTCTCTCTATGTCTGAGAGTTTATTTTAATCTATAATTAAATATTCCTCTTCCTCCTTCTAGGTTAGATTAGAAGATTAGCTAAAAATACCAAACTAGTGAGTAATTATGAAGGAGGAAGAAAGGATTCTTGCCTGTTCTCTGAATTTATTGTCTCTGCAGATCTACACTTGTTCTTCTTTCTTCCCCATTTCTTTTGAGTTAGTAATGACTCTGGGCAGCTGAAAGAGGTATTGAAGAAATGTGAAGCATGGGCCTCTATCAACCTCTATTTGAAACAGTCTTGAATGTATACATTAAGATGCATATCAGTTCACTGCTTTGAATTGATTCTGGGACTCATGAGGCATATTGCATGGCTCCTAGATTGTGGATCTGCAGAGGGAATAAATCTGGAGAACTACAGTTATTGCTAAGTAATCTCTTTTTCATTGCTCCTCCTTCGTGGAGCTTATCATGAATTGTGAACTTTTTCATAACAGGGAAATGCTGTAGCAAATTAATCAGTTTTTAAAGCTCAGATGTATTTGCAATGTCAAAATGCTTAGCAGATTCTTAAGATTATTCAACAGTAATACAAGACCTTCCCAATGTAAAGAATTATGGGCACAGCTCTATTAACTTCAGTGGAGTTTCACCTATTTACACCAGTAGAAACTTTTGCCCTAGGTTTAGGGAACACATTTGCTAACATTAAACCCAGCTCAGTCAATTGTATGCTTTAGATTGTTTACTTTTTTTTAATACAGTTGTTGGTGGATGAGTAATATATACCTGTCATGAAAAACAGCTGTTCCTTAACAAATATCCAAAATTAAAATTGGACTGAGAATCACACTAAAGTTGTGCTGATACTGCAGTATTGTCTACAGTAGGGGAATTGAAAAGCTCAGGGTATTCATAAGGAAATACAGAGACTTTCAACTCTAGATTAGTGATTCAAATCTGACCTGTGCCAGTGGTGGTGGAAAGCTATCATCGGACTGTAAATGAAGTGAGTTGGTTATGGGAGTCCAGTTCCCTGTGGCTAGATGGCTACATCACAGAAACCCACCATATTTGGCAGTAAGTGCAGTCATCCTGGCAGGGACTGAATAGGCACTGAGCCTGAAGGAACTTCTTATCCCTATTGTAGCCTATAGGTATAGATATTTGCTAGATGAGGCATAGGTATAAGTTAAGGCAATAATGCAATGAGCCTACAAGCTGTTATAAACTAGCATCTGGTGGTTACTTGTCAACACTATAGAGTAGGTAGTTACTGTGGTTAAAGGACATTGGTGATGCAGTATGGGGGAGCTTTCCCTGCTGGTATTCAGCTGCTACTTGTTCTGTGGCTAAATGAAGGACATAAGTCTTCAATGTTTTCATATTGGCTGTAGATTGTAGTCCATAGGATACATTATTCTATATCTTCTTATACTGCATCTATAGGATTAGTATAATTATCTTGAGAGATATTTTAAAACAGCTCTGTATTCTTTAAGATCCATTCCCCATATTGCATCTGTCTTGTGTCATTGACAGCATTATGATACAAATTCACAGCTGCTAGGACAGGTTTTCATCCTTATAAATGTCTATGTTTTCAGCTGAGAGCTTTCGTCTGATCAAAGCAAAGTATCTTCACACGTCAGTAATCCCCAACAAATGGGCTCCTTGCCATCTGCACCTGAACGTGTTGCACCTTGTGGTGTGTCTTTGAAAATCAACGCCTGCCCCAGTGCTGTAGTGAATATTTAAAACTGAAATGCAGTAGTTGGTGTCTATGGTGATTCCTGATCAAAATTTTAGGTGGGACACTGTAACTTGCCTTAGCTCCATGTCTGCTCATCAAAGACCTGATCCTGTAAGTGATCCTCTGTATGCAGAATTCCCATTGAAACCAAAGGGAGTTCTATGACCAAGATCTTAATGACATCTTTGAACATGCCGCCCAGGCCTCTGCTGTCATTACTAGACTTCAGTAGAAACTCAGAGTTATGAACTGACTGGTCAACCACACACCTCATTTGGAATCAGAAGTATGTAATCAGGCAGCAAAGAGAAAAAAAATAAAAAAGAAGCAAATACTGTACACTACAGTACTGTGTTAAACATAAACTACTAAAAAATACAGGGAAAGTTTTTAAAAAAGGTTTGACAAGGTAAGGAAACCGTTTCAGTGCTTGTTTCGTTTAAATTAAGATTTAAAAAAGCAGCATTTTTCTTCTGCATAGTAAAGTTTCAAAGCTGTATTAAGTCGATGTACACCTTTGAAAGACCAATCATAACGTTTTGTTCAGAGTTACGAACATTTCAGAGTTATGAACAACCTCCATTCCCAAGGTGTTCATAACTCTGAGGTTCTACTGTATTCACAGAAGTCCTACTACTTTGCTGTGGAGTCCCCTACTGGAATGTTCACATATGCTCTGTGCCAGGGCATTGGAGCAATTGCCCAGTGTGGATACTTGATTTGAAAGAGCTATTTGGTTAAATTAGAAGTGGGAATGGAGTTATAATATTGGGATGAAGGTGCATTTGTTTCACCCCAGTGGAAAAGCCGTCTTTGTTCATCATAAACCTTTCACCTCTTTTCAAACATAATAATAATTTTAGAAATTAAATAGTTTGCCATTAAAACCTCTCTGTGGCTGCTTAGCTGCTGAGGTGTAAGAAAGATCTGTTGTATTAGATTCTGAGTGCAGCAAACTGGATTTGAAAGAATTGGATATTTAACCCAAGTTCAGAGAAATGAATGATGTAAAAGAAAGCTGCCTTAAAATGGGTTTTCTTAAACGGGGGGGGGAGGGGAAGACACGACAGGACTTGGCAGCATGCCTAGAAAGCACAGGACTGTGAACCAAGGAACTTGGAATACAGGAAAGTAATTCTTCTCTATTTCAGCATTATCATATTCAAAACTGCCCCTGAATATGAGCCACATGTAAACTCCAGCTGTTTAAAAATATGACCCCATACCTTAGGGCTCAAGGCAATATGTTGCTTAATCTTAGAAATAATTAATAATATTAGCTTTACTTTGCAAGATCTGGGAGAATGTAGAAACTAAACCAACACAGTATTACTACTGGAATCAGTTGCCAGGGCTAATGGAGTTAATAAAACAAAATGGATACAGCCAATCCCAGAATGGCATTTTCAAGAGTGATTGTGCTCTGAGCAGTGTCCTACATATTTAACTATTGAGTGATATTATCAACATAATATGGTTTTAAGATGCATTGTTATATTGTGATTTCCACTAAAACTGAGAGCTAGTAGCAATTTTTTTTTAAAAGCAGCTTAATTGATATACTTTTTGATGGCTTAATCCTCTATCTTGTCAATCAATTTTTGAAGACAATCCAGATTATGGACCTTATACTCTTCACTTATGCCAGTTTTACACTGGTGCAGCTCCATTGATTTCAGTGGAGTTATTCCTGTCTTTCCTAACAAGAGTAAATGAGTGCAGAATCTGATCTCTGTTACATTGGTGTACATTTGGAGTAGTTCCACTGACATGATGATGATGTATGTAAGATCAGTATTTAGCCAAGAAGCCTTAAAAATGATGATTCAAGTGAAATCCATATCTATCTATATTTTCACTTAGTTAAAATTAAATTGTTTGTGTAGGGGTTTTTTAATGACTCTCTATCATTTAAATGACAAAAAATAATTTGATTATGATGTTACAGCCCTGATTCAGTCCCCACTTTGGATGATTGCCACTCTGCCATATTGGCCCAAACTTTGGACCCCTCTGCTTTCCAAGCATCTGGATCTGAGCAACTTCCAGGCACTGTGTCTTAGCTGGTTTTAGCTGTGGCCTCTCAGGAACACTTCAAGGGTGCAGACTCCCTTCTTTGAATGTGGGACACTGTGGTCCAACTGCCTTTTGCCCTGTGCTGAACCCCCCAAAAGTGTACCACTAGCTTATGCATGCTCTCCTAGAGTCCACCACCATCAGCACTCCAGAGTATAGTTTAACTCTTTGAGGACCATGTGACGGTTAAAGTAAGGAACACACAAGCTTTGCAAAAGAACTTCTTGTACACTTGTCTCTCAAACAGCACAAGAGAGTTACTGATCTATACAAAACAACAAACACCAGAACACATTTCCCTCTCTCAGAGACCTCGCCATTTCTGAGTCTTTTGGATTCTATTTGGTGTCTTTCGGGGAGTAAGATCCCTTTTGCCACATTCCTCCTTGATGAGTCTTTTGGTTCTGAGAGTGGTTTCACCCCTTGCCAGAGAGCATGTCATTTTAAAAACCAAGTTCTGAGACCTATCTCTGCTTCTCTTCTTATACTGGCATTTTCCATTCTCCGATCCCACTGGGTAGGTTTGCTGGCAGAGAGTTGTTAAAAGTCAATGGGTTGGCC
The DNA here is from genome assembly GCF_002925995.2 of Terrapene triunguis. Classification (NCBI taxonomy): domain Eukaryota; kingdom Metazoa; phylum Chordata; order Testudines; family Emydidae; genus Terrapene; species Terrapene triunguis. Next base: position 84,221,654 of record NW_020664417.1, on the reverse strand, counting down.
GATAGGCCCCATTGTTCCACTAGGGTATGTCTGTTCAAGGTTTATGGCCTTCTTTCAGTTTCTCAGCTATAGTCTGTTTTCTGCCACAAAATGGTGATTCTAATGCACACTGACCGTTACAAGTACAGTGTTCATAATATCAAATGGGATTCATAATTGGACACAGGCACATTCTCCAAACTGCCACAGGTAATACCCAGAGAAAGCAATGCTACCCAATATTAGTTATGCTGGCCATATTGGACAGCTTCTGAATAGTATTGACAGTGATTACTGTCATTTAGAGTTGTTTCTCCTAACATTTGATATAATATATTAGGATGATACCAGATGCATGTATCCCATAGAGACCAGGTTGCTGTGCAAATAGCATGAGATACCGCAGGATGTACCAATAGGATAGAATAGTGTCAGTGACACCATACAACCACCCTGGGCCAGATTTTCAAAACTACTGAGCTCCCCTTTAGGAAGATCAGTGAAATGGCCAAATATTGGAAAGTGCTCTACATGGGGACGACTGCTGATTGCTGAACACTTTTTAATATCTGGGCACTTCATTTTATTGGTTACAAAGCTTGAGACAAAGTCTTGGACTCAGGTCTGGCTCAGACAATACAGTTTAACAATTTCTTCCCAGTGTACATGGGAAACTAAGAGCATTGCAGCTGCACAAGTTCATCCAGACCACCTAACTCCCCCGCACAGCGCAGTACCTTATGTTTAGAAATTACTCTAATCCTCTGCTACAAGCTATGGGAAGTTTTGGGAACTATGGGATAGGTGCTTCTGAAGTCCCAAAATGCACTGGGACAACAACGGCTGAAAGACACTTTGTGTGGATGTGCCAAACCTCTTCTGTGAAAAACAGTGTTGGTGTGTGGATGGTCTGAACTGCAGCAACGACAAGTAGCACCCCCACCTTTCTCAATCTGCCTGTGTCCTTACAGCAGTTTCCATACTCTGGTGCCTACCCTGCAGGATGTAGAGTGCTGAGCACCCAGGTTAGGTCCATCAGGCCTGCTCCAAAGTCCATTGAACTCCACAGAAAGACTTTTATTGACTTTAAAGGTTCTTGGATCAAGTACAGTGCAAAATAACGAGGAGAAAGTAATTGGTTTTTTTTCCTCTGTGCTATTCATATAAATGTTGCAGTTTAATACATTTTAGAGGAGGATTTGGAAAGCTTTCAAAAGCCAGTATTCAAGTTAGATCATCCCTCTAGATAGCTCTCAAAGCAGCTGTTACTAGAGTGCAGATGAATAACACTAAGAATGTCTTCTAATTAGGTTCAAGTTTATCACTGTTCTATCTTACTATGATATTTCACCTCTGTATTAAATGCTTCATCAGAGTAATAAGGGAAAAGGGAGCAAGCAATCATCTATTGAGCACATTTTTTGCCTAATTATGTGGTGGTGCGAGTGACTATCAATACGGGAAAAATTCACTCCAGCAACAACTTTCTCAAGGATCAGGCCGTTAGTGTAGATCCACCATTATGTTTAGACTGACTACTTGTAATAGTTTCACATAATAATTCATTTGTGAGAAATGTTGGTGGATCAGCTGTTCATAAATTCTGAATGATTTCTAATTCTCTTCAAAATCCCAGGAAGCCTAATATTACGTACAAACCTGCATAGTCTTTAAACTGGAAGACAAGGAAAGAAAGGTGTTTTAATTTTTTACCCTGAGCTTGAATCTGTTGGACTGTGTAAAAATGTTGCTTCTGGAATTTAACTTGTATTCTTGTTTTATTGGTGATTTTGATTTTAAACACCTATATTGTGACTTTGTAATTTGAAAATAGTTATTGGGTTAATTTCTCCATCCACACAAAATTGTTGTGAAATTTTATACAACACAAGAAATCACTGTTTATAGACACATAAATATGTCAAATTAATTTTAAATACTAATTGTGTAATAAGTAAATAATTTGTACTGTTGGAGCTGATATTTCATTTATGTTGGCAATTTGTGATTTAATTTAGTTTGACAAAGGGAAATAAGGGAAACCTGAAAATAATCATGTAATGTGCCTTTAACTACACAATTTTTAAAAAAAAATAAGTATTGGTTGTTTTTAACAAACTTGTGATAATCAGAAAGTGAAAAAAGACTGAAAGTTGTTCAAATATTATAATATTTCATAAAGATGTGTTCCTATACCTGACCTTTGCAAATAAAATCAACTGATATTTTAGCATTTGATAACATATATATATATTCCTTTAAAAGGAAATTGCTAAGTGTTTTTGATCAAAATTGGCATTCCTTGAAAATGGGCTTTGCCTTCTGGAATCCAACAATAGCAGGCCAGATACTTGTCCTTTAATGCATCCCCTTTGTACCATTCTATCAGCATAAAGGGAACTTAAAGCTACTTTAAGGCAGCAGATGAACATTCTCCTTGTGTAGTAGAGTTCTCATCTGGATCCTCTTGCATATATTTCAGGTGGGCTAGCCAATAGAATGGCTCCTTGGGAGTCAATACCTGTCAAGAGTAGTCTAACTTGTGCCGTGGGCTTGTTCAGCCTTGTCAGATGCCAGGATCAGGACAATGGAAAGGCGACAGAAAACCACCTGTGTCCTCCTCACACTGGTGCACCAAACACTGTTATGGCCTCCTAACACGTTCCCCCCTCACATCCCTCCCTGTTTAAAACATGGCATGTAACTGCTATCCTCATTTTGGGCTTGAACCTGCACCGTATAGGTGTAAAGTGTAGCAAGGTTAAAAGTGATAAGTGGGAGTATTACCTTCCTTTTAGCATGAATAGTGCCTGAGTGAAGTCTCTTCATTGCTTGCTGGGGTTCACACTTAATCTCTCACATAACAGCATCTGTGAGTAATGCTTTCTACAATCTCTGGTTGGCTAGGAATTCCATCCCATCCTGACAAATAATGGCCTGGCCTTAATTATTCACACCTTCATCATCTCTCTGCTGGACTTCAGCAATGCGATATACCTGGGCATGAAGCCTTCAGCATGTAGGAAACTCCAACTAGTATTAGAACAGAACACTGCAGCATATCTCCTCAGCAACACAGGCTACTGGGAACATATCAAACCTGTCTCGCACTCCCTACATTGTCTTCCCAAAGAATATTAAATCAAGGTCAAGGTCTTGGCACTTATCTTCAAGGCACTCAATAGCCTGGGCCCAGGGTATCTAAAAGATTGACTGAAGATCCAGGATGAAGATTATGGTGGACAGCTCCACTCCTCTGGCACAATGCAGCTCTCTACAATAAGAGTGAAGTTTCTCTGTGCAGGAGAGACAGGTTTCTTGGGGTGGTCTGAGACTGTAATTAACTCCCACAGGAACTGAGGACCATCACAAACCTCATCAACTTCCATTCCAAGTGCAACATGCATTTCTTTGACTTACCTTCTCTAATATAAACATATAGCTCTGTGTGCGTGTGTGTATGTGTAATATAAATTTTAAAAATTCCAAAACAAAATACTCCACTGCATGCATTTCTCCCCTGGGAAGAGGATGAGAGACCAAACGTGACTGATGTTACTCGCATTGCTTAATGCACTACTGGAAGGTGCTCAGATACTGTGGTTATAATAACTTATATATGATAGAATCCTATGTTTCCCAGAGCATGCCGTTGGTCCAATCACATCCCAACTCTTTTTACCTTCTGCTTTTATGAGTAGGAAGACAGGTGCACAAGGGGTTTGAGATTTGCTACCACTCAGTGCAGAGGACCACACCTAACACTTAACCCTGCTTGTATTTATGTGAAGCTTCTGGTCATACTTGTGCTGGAATGCAATAACCTGGTGCTCCCCACTGTGCACCACAGTGGCTGGAAGGATTGAGGCCTATTTACGGAAAGGTACTGCTCCTTATATATTCAGGAAAATATTGCACAGAGTGGAAAGTTGTCCACAAAGAAGACTTACTCCTCCAAATGGAAAATATTCTCAATATGGGCAGCCCAGTGTAGCCTAGACTCAGTGCAGGCTCCAGTATGAAAGATCCTTGACTATATGCTGCAGTTTGAACACTCTCACCTGATGGTATCCAAATTCCTTAAGGGGCTTCTGCACTTACCCACCAGTTAGAGAACATACTCCAGTATGGGACTTCAACATCATCTTTTAAAACATATGTAGCCCTCCTGCAAGTCCCTCTCAGAGTGCTCTACGTAACATCTTACTCTCAAAACAGTCTTTTTGGTGGCCATCACCTTGGCCAGACGAGTGAGTGAGATTTAGACACTCATAACAGAATTCCCATTCATTCATAAAGGCAAAGCTGTTCTGAGACCTCATGCAAAATTCATCCCATGGTGGTTCCTGAGTTCCACTTAAACCAGTCAATCAACTTACTTGTATTCTTTCCAAAGCCATATTCCACACAAGCAGAGAAGAAGCTCCACATCCTGGTTGTATCTAGAGCTCTTTGAAAGATTTGGTCCGGTCAATGTAATATCAGACTGTCCCCACGTCTATTTGTAGCTATAGCTGGCCTCTCCGTTTCATCACGAAGACTTTAAAAATGAACACTGCCATTGTATTTCACTGTGTAACCAGCTGGCTGATATATTTCTCCTACTGACTATTAAAGCTCACTCCTCCAGAGCCCAAGTGGCACCCTTGGCATGTTTCCACAATGTACTAATATCTGAAATCTGCAAGGCTGTTGCATGGAGCAACCTGTTCACCTTTACCAAGCATTATACGCTGGATTTAGCTGCTAGATCAGATGCCAAATTTGGGAGAATGGCTCCAATCTCTATTTAACTGATGCAGTTGATACTCCTCAGCCCCACTCCTGAAGAGGATACTGCTTGCCAGTCACCTACAGTGGGGTCCACACTGACAAATACTCTCAGAAGAATGATTACTTACCCTACAGTAACTGTGGTTCTTTGAGATGATATAGTCAGTGTGGATCCCACTGTAGATGACTTCATCTCTGTGTTCAGAGTCCTTCAGCTACTATGGGCTTTGAATTGTGAGGGAACTCAGGCATGTTAAGGCTGCTCCATCCTTCATGCCCTTGCATGGGAACAAGAGGCGGCACAGAGTGCATGCAACAGCCCCAACGGCCACTGTTGTTCAATCAGTTTTGAGCTTGTGTGCGCAAGGGACATGGACACCTACAGTGGGATCCACGCTGACTATGACATCTTGAAGAACCACACTTACTGTACGGTAAGTAACCATTCCTTTTGCATTTAAAGTTGGGTTTCAGTCTCTCTGTCGCACATGGAAAATATAGTGCATCTGCTCCAAAGTTACTGTTACTCATTGAATACAGAATGAATTTACTGAGAATTTTACAAGTAAATCTGTTTAGGAATTAAAATAAACTAAAATAGGTCCTTTAAGAAATTTAGCACCTTGTGTAAGACCTTTTTTGGCCCTCATAATCTCAGTAACAATATAACACAGACTCTTCAAACTTCCTATATAGTTAAAACTCATTGAAACCTTATGGATCAGTTCTATGTAGTCTTGGCCCACAAACACTAAAATATCTTACTACATGTGTAAGGCTACGATTTAGTCACGGGTGTTTTTAGTAAAAGTCATGGACAGGTCATGGGCAATAAACAAAAATTCACAGCCCATGACCTATCCATGACTTATACTACAAATGCCCCTGACTAAATCTTGAGTCGGTGGGGGCTGCTGCTGGGGGGGGGTACCCTGGGGGGCCGCTGCGAGGGGTGGGGGGGCTGGGGCCAGTGGCACCAGCTGCCCAAGGCCACCGGGCAGCAACTGCCTTGGCTGCCCAGGACTGCTGCTGGGCAGCGGCTGTCTCTGCCACCCCAGGACCACTGCCAGGGACCACCAACAGCGGCTGCTCCAGCTGCTCCGGGGCCGCCCGAGCAGTGGTCGGTGTAGCTGGCCCCGAGGCACTCCAGCAGCAGCCGGTGAGGCTGGCTGTGGGGCACTCCAGCCACAGCCAATGTGGCTGTCCCTGGGGCTGCCTGAGCAGCTGTCCCCAGAGCCAGCTGCTTGGGTGACCCTGGGGTCAGCCACACTGGCTGCTGCAGAAGTCACGGAAGTCGCAGAATGTCACGGAATGCGTGACTTTCTGCGACCTCCATGACAGACATGGAGCCCTACTCATGTGTCTCTAGAGGGCAGGGTTAAGGTCCTGCTGAAGAAGAAACTTAGTTATGGGGAATAATGGGAGAGGGCAATTATATTTATTTTTTAAAGGAAGTACTTTACTTAATTTTCATTTCTAAACAGATTTACTTGTAAAATTCTCCTTCTGTTTCCATGCAAGGGTATGAAAGGTGCAGTTAAAAGACGCTGTGCACTAGCAATATGATTATGATTAAGATATTTTTAGTATTTGTGAGCCAAGACTAGATTGAACTGATCTTTAAAGACCAAAAGTTCTTTTCATTATGTCTCCTCCTCCCCCTTTTGTGTCACTACAGGGCAGCTTTAAAGCTGTTTGGGTGCCTAACCCTACCTTAACATGTTTGGATTTCTTTTAAATGTAACCTTAACTGATTTTGCTAGGTTTATAATATTTGGTTTGAGGATAATTACAACATCTCTGTAATGAAATTTACCATAAATTACAGATATTTCCTCTCAACTCTATTTTAATGTAGATTTTTTTCTGGGTATCTGTCTGTCTGTCTATCTAATCTATGTATTTATAATCACCTAATCACGGTGTTGCTAACTCTTCCAATTTTATCATGAGTCTTGCCATTTTTTTTCTTAAAGCCCCTACTGCTGTAATCAACTTTAACTTGAAAATATGATCCAAGTGCATTGTAAAGAAACCAGAAAGGAAATAAAGAGAATCCAACATATGTTATTTTAAAAAAAAAAACATAATTTTTTAAAGCCAATCTTCTGATTTTGGGGGGACCTGACTCATGATATTTGAACAGTTGGGATTGGCAATGCTGCCATCACCTTTCCTATCTGTAATGAAACTGTTGGCTCCTTACTGAACACCGTGTTAACCCCCAATGCAATATGTGGCTGGTAGGGGGCTCCATAATCACTCCAGAACACAAAGGGAAGTGCTGACAGAGGGAACCTGGCTTTGAAAGCATGTGAACAGCAGGAGGCTGGAGGCTGCAGGCTGAGAGCTGGCTGTGAAAGAAGGCTGGGCAGCTTGGGAGCTGGGTCTGAGAGTCAGGCTGGGAAGTAGCCTACTGCTGGCAGGGGGCCAGTGCTAGCCCTGGTGAATAGTTAGGAGTGGCCTGCAAACAGAGGGACTGTGTGGAGGGCCTGAAAGAGACTACACCTGCTGGGCAAAAGGACTGGACCAATGCATAATGCTTTAGGAAAAGGGGTGGCTTGAAGTGTGAATCCCTGGCTGTAGGCCTGAGAAGCCTCGCCTTCATACCCCTGGATGGGATGCCCTGAGGGGCTGAGTTAGGAGCTGTTGGTTCACCTTTTGTTTGCATCTTCAAGCCCTTGTGCTCAGCCCTGGTGAAGCATCCCTTTGTTATTCATCAGACAGTGAGTGTTTATGGGAACCCACCGAGGGTTAGAGCCTGAAGTGCCTGGAGCTTTGCCTCTGAGCATGTGGTACACCCTGTACCTACCAATAATCCAAGGGATTGGTGCACCCCAGCAGCATAGCCACTCCCTGCAGTGGGGTCAGCTGCACTATGTATCTACACTGGAAGTGAAGGTGTGATTGCAGCATGAGTAGGCATACCTGTGCTAGCTTTAATCTAGCTAGCATAGATAACGATAGTAGCATAGATGTGGTGGCATGGGCTTCAGCACCAGAGTACCTACCCTGGGTCCCAGGTGGCCATGTATGCTGGTTGCTAGTCTGTGCTGAAGCCTGTGCAGCCAAGTCTTCTCTACTGTCGTTGCCTGCACTGCAAGTGAAGGTGAGATTGTAGCACTTCACTTATAGTATAGCCATACCTACCTCACCTCACTATCTACTGTGCTGTCAGCTCTAGTGAATTTATCCTGAGTAGTGGGATTTTGGCCTCTGCTAGAGCCAGTTCCACAATGATGCGAGATGCTCCAGGCTTCATGAAATTTTCAGACTGCCTGTCTTATTGCCTTTTCAGCCCCCTTCTGCTTCCCCCTCCCTCGTTCCTTCTCCTCCTCCCCATCAACCTTCTTCTCCCCTTCCTCCCTTCTTTCTGCTCGCTCCCTTCCTCCTCCCCCTTTGCCCTTGTCCTGCCTGTCTCTTTCTACACTTCCCACCCTGCTCCCTCCTCTCTGTGCCTCCTCATCCTTCCCTTTCACCCCTTCTCCTCCCCCTCTGCCCCTTGCTCCACCTCCCCTCCCCCATCTTCCCCTTATCCATTTCTCCCTTTCCTCCTTAACCCTTCCCCTTAACCTTTTCTCCCTTCTCCTCCGCCTCTTCCTTGTTCTTCCCTCTCATCTCCCTTTCTTTCCCCTTCTCCTTCCTCAATCTCTCTCCTCTCATCCTTTCCCTGATCCCTTTCCCCCTTCTTCCTCACCTCCCATCTCTAGCCTCTCTTCTCCTCCTTCCGTCTGCTTCCCACAGAGTCTCACACCTCCCGCAACTCCTCCGTTTCCTTCCCCTGTTTCGCCCCCATCTCCTCTGCCTCCCCTCCCACCCCATCCTTGTTAACCCGTCACCTTACTTCACCCCCTCCGGGACGGGGAGATAGTAGAGGGGAAAGGAATAGGGGGAGAGTTGAGTGTATGGAAAGAGGGAGGGGAGGGGAAAAGATGGGGGGAGGGAAAAAGGGGGAAGCTGTGGGAAGGGAGAGAAAGCGTTAGAGGGGAAAGGATGGGGGAGGGGAAAGAAGAGAAAGGGAGATTGGGGCCAAGCAGGGGAGAGGGGAAAGGGGGTCACAGCTGCCCCTTGCCCACCCAGCTCAGCCCCATCCCATCTCATCTCTGATTGGAGGGGATTTAAAGTGTGTGGTGGAAACGTGGCTCCAGGCATGTCTATGTTGTGGGCTGTGTCTCAGGGAGAAGGGCTGCAGGGAACTTGGGTGGTTTGCAGGGAGAAAGGGGGTTCTGCCCTGGGCTGTCACAGACCCAGAGACAGGAAGGGAGATGGGAGAAAGAGAAAGGGGAGAGCAGGAAGTGGGGAGGAGGAAAAGATAGGGAGGAATGGAAAGGGAAAGAAATGGGAGGCGTGGAAGTGTGGGGGAAGTGAAAAGTGAGAGGGGAGGTGAAGATGGGACGGAAAAGGAGGGAGAATGGGAAAGGATCAGAGAAGGGGAGGTAGAAGTTAGAGAGGATGGGGAAAGGAGAAAGGGGAAATTTTATCTGTAGGCTCTGGCTGCTCTGTAGTGCTCCAGAGTGGGGTGAAGCAACCAGAGTGTATTGGTAAATCTGTCTGTAAGAGTTAAAGTATAAAAGTTAACTATTCCAAAAAATTATGTAAGTCATACTTCATCTCTTCAGATCATGAGAAATATCCCACAGGAACATTCTCTGAGGTTTTCTGTATGAACTTTTTAAATTAAAAAAACCATGGAAATTGCCAGACAAAAATTAGGTTAATCTGGGTTCAGGTTGCGAGTACATATCAGTAATTGAAGGTAAGCTTCATTACAGTGATGATGTACTTGTTCTAAACCAAGCGTCCAAAACAGCCCTCTTCCACTGGGAGCTAGATTTTCAGTGATGCACACCCGTCTTACACATGCCAGAAGAGCACGCTGAAAGTTGCCCAGAAACACACACTGTTTGTACACACATTTCTGCAGGAGGCACGTAATGGTGAGATTTTCCTATGGTAACTAAATCCAACAGCCACAGCAGGGGGTGGGTCAGGGGGTGTATTCTGGCACTTACACATGTGTCATACGTCCATTATCTGCAAACTGTGAGTAGGTGTTTAATGAGACACCTGGGGAAATTGGGAGGTTTCCATGCTGCATATTATCAGGGTTGCAATTAGAATAATTCCTTTTAAGCTCTGCACTCCACCATATCACAGCAACTAACAACCCGAGGTCAGCTAGGCTTGTGGGGCTGAAAAGGGGGAAATGTTTTTCTTACAAAGAACATTTTCCAAAGTTGCAAGAGAAAGATTTAGCCTCCTTAAGGTTATAGAGGCAGAGCTATCTCCTTCACACACACCTGACTTATAGACCATTTAAAAGCATGCAATGGGGGCGTCTAATATGCTAATGAAGGGAGTGGGTGGAACAGCAAGGATTTGAGCACATCTAAAAATGTAAATGCCTAGCAGTTGCAAATTGGCTTGTGCTGAAGTCATCTAACTGGGTTGGCGGCAGTTATGGGTGGGGACATTTACCACTAGACATCTCTATGCATCTCTTTCAGCCAGTTTTCATTACACACCTGCCTCTTGTGCTGGAGTAAAAAGTCATGCATCTCTGGCGGTGGCTAGAGTTTCAGGCCAGGGTTGTGGTTAGATGTGCATAACAGAGTCCCCGAAGATGAGACTTCCTAAATTTCCCTCTCTTTTTAAATAGCAGGAGAAAACATCCAGTTTCTGAGCTGTGAAACATGAAGGGTATGTCTACACTGCAATTAAACACCTGCGGATGGCTGGCGTCTGCTGATTTGGACTTACGGGGGTTAGGTTGTGGAGCTATAATATTGCAATGTAGATATTAGAATCATACAATCATAGAATATTAGGGTTGGAAGAGACCTCAGGAGGTCATCTAGTCCAACCCTCTGCTCAAAGCAGGACCAACCCCACCTAAATCATCCCAGCCAGAGCTTTGTCAAGCCGGGCCTTAAAAACCTCTAAGGATGGATATTCCACTGCTTCCCTAGGTAACACATTCCAGTGCTTCACCACCCTCCTAGTGAAATAGTTTTTCCTAATATCCAACCTAGACTTCCCCCACTGCAACTTGAGACCATTGCTTCTTGTTCTGTCATCTGCCACCACTGAAAACAGCCTAACTCCATCCTCTTTGGAACCCCCCTTCAGGTAATTGAAGGCTGCTATCAAATTCCCCCTCACTCTTCTCTTCTGCAGACTAAATAAGCCCAGTTCCCTCAGCCTCTCCTCATAAGCCATGTGCCCCAGCCCCCTAATAATTTTGTTTGCCCTCTGCTGGCCTCTCCCCCCAATTTGTCTGCATCCCTTCTGTAGTGGGGGGACCAAAACTGGAGGCAATACTCCAGGTGTAGCCTCACCAGTGCCAAATAGAGGGGAATAACCACTTCCCTAGATCTGCTGGCAATGCTCCTACTAATACAGCCCAATATGCCATTGGCCTTCTTGGCAACAAGGGCACACTACTGACTCATATCCAGCTTCTTGTCCACTGTAATCCCCAGGTCCTTTTCTGCAGAACTGCTGCTTAGTCAGTCAGTCCCCAGCCTGTAGCGGTGCATGGGATTCTTCCTTCTTAAGTGCAGAACTCTGCACTTGTCCTTGTTGAACCTCATCAGATTTCTTCTGGCCCAATCCTCCAATTTGTCTAGGTCACTCTGGACCCTATCCCTACCCTCCATCGTATCTACCTCTCCCCCCAGCTTAGTGTCATCTGCAAACTTGCTGAGGGTGCAATTAATCCCATCATCCAGATAATTAATAAAGATGTTGAACAAAACCGGCCCCAGGACCAATCCCTGGGGCACTTGGCTTGAAACCGGCTGCCAACTAGACATCGAGTCATTGATCACAATGACTCGTTGTCACCCGTTGAGCCCGACAATCTAGCCAGCTTTCTATCTACCTTATAGTCTATTCATCCAATTCATACTTTTTTAACTTGCTGACAAGAATACTGTGGGAGACCATATCAAAAGCTTTGCTAAAGTCAAGATATATCACATCCACCGCTTTCCCCAGAGCCAGGCGCTGGCATCCTCCTCCGTCGTGGGGTCCCAGAGCTCAGGCTCCAGCCCGAGCCTGAATATCTACACTGCAGTTTTACAGCCCTGTAGTCCAACCCCTGTGAGCTCGAGTCAGCTGATATGGGGCAGCTACTGGTGTTTAATTGCATATTAGACATACCTGAAGAAGCACCTTTGCCCTTAGTTGGCTATGGCCATGTTATTTACACATTTCACTGTATCTCTATACATGCAGTACTCGGTGTTGCCACTATTGTGTTGATATGGGATGCTACGAAAATCCTGGATCTAAATATCTCTAAACTTTTAGAATGCTTTAAATCAGATCAATTCTAGTTTGTGCAGTGGCCCCTCTGTTTATAGTGGCTTAAAGAAAAACCCTGGATCAAGAACAACCCTGAATGTTGGGTGTTTGAAATCCAGATCTGATTTTTGCAGCTTGAGCCCCATCTCTTTTATTGTCCTTTTTGTGTGTCTTGATATTTCAGACTTGAGCTAATGCTCTCTTGGTCATGAACGATACTGAAAGTGGTCATAGGGCCGTACATTTTCATGCAGTGCCTAGGATGTAGGCAGGGCTCTTGTAATAAATTGAAGAGAGCTGCAGTGATTAAGGTGTAGGACCCCATAGAGAAGATGGCAATTAGGCACTGGAAAAACTGGTATGCATGAGTTAATCTGTAGAGGGGACAAATGAGGCAGGGTGTGCTGAAAGGAGGAGAATCCCAGATAGAGGATAAAACCTTACACAATATCCTGCAATCGAGAAGTAGCACATCTGAAAGGGGGGTGAGGGGGAAGGAATGCAAGTAATGCTGTGACAGGTGGAGTTATATTATGACTGGCATGTTATGCACCTCTTTGTGTTACTATAGTGCAAACACCAGCATGAAAGACTGATACAGGAAGGAGATAGGCATGAGTTCTCAATCTCAGGTCTGCAGACCCCTGGGGAGTCATGAACACATGTAGGGTTGGTGATGACCAACCTCTCAATTTTTTTATGGCTAGATAGGAGCGGGTTCTGGAAACTATGTGGGGGCGGAGGTGAATCCCAAAACTTTTTTCTGTTGTAATATGCAGTTGGTGTTTGGAAAAGTTGTGGGTTAGGGAAAGGAGTTGTGAGGATTAAAACAAATAAAAATAATGTGAGCCCTACTGTATTGTGACAGAATTGTGGCTTCTGATATTTTCAAGCAGAAACTAGGTAGGGCAATAGGGGAAGAGGGAGATGGTAGGACCAGGAGTCCCTGTTGGACAGCAAGGTGAGAAGTGGGTTTTGAAGAGGGCTTTGATGGATGACAGTCAGGACATAGCATGCAAGAAGAGGGATATTGTCTGAGGTCTAGGGAGCAATGTAATGAAAGGCACAAAGACCAGTGTGAGAGGAGGAGGCCAAGGGAGCAACGAGGAGAAAAAGGGGGCAGAGCCCAGAGATCGAGGTGGTGAGTGATGGTAGATGAATAGGCAGGGCAGAGATCTGCAGAGCAGGACAAATGGTTCTTTGTGGAAAGAGGGAGAATCAGTGGAAGGACTTGAGGAGGGAGAGAAAAGTCATTTTGTCTGCTGTATGCTAGAGAAAGAGAGAGAAGAGTTGAGAGCCCGGGAGACTAGTAAACATGTTACAAGCCAGGTTACAAGAACCTTGGTGTTGCTGTTGACTGGGATTTCAGTAGTGGACTTGGTGAAGGAGGAGCAGATTTTAAGTGTTACAGAGGGGAGGGAGAAGTGGTGAGACTTGGGAAGAGCTTCAGTGTAAGGAGAGAAAAAAAGAGTTATAGATAACCCCAGATTTGTGTGCTTGAGTGACAGAGAAGCTAGCGGAGTTGTCAGGAGTGCTGGAGAAATGTGGGTGGTGAGAGGATTGAGGAGGAGAAGTTAGCATTTAAGTGCATGCATGTATTTCAGTTTCAGGATTTTCTGCTGATATGCAACAGCTCTGAGTTTGTGCATGCTGAATCCCTGCTGTCCAGTTACAAATATCCTGCAGCTATTCCCATTTGCTGCAGTTGTGCATTGTTGGGATTTTTCAAAAGCACCCAAGTGACTTAGGCTTACATGTCCCATTAATTTAGGGATTAATTTTGTCCATCAAGAGCAGGTATGTGGAATAAAAGTAACTTTTCTCACCATAGCCACACTTTAAATTATTCCCCATTTAGAAATAATTATCAGACTGTGTAAACCATGTACAAATGATGCATATATTAGTGATATCATTATACAGCATGAAATCAGAACAAACCGACTGAAAAAGAGTCCTAACATCTCAAACTGTCCCATTGTGTTAATCATTCCACATCCTAGAATTGTCTTGTTATCAGGGAACTTGGATTTGGTACATTGTTACAATATTATCGACTTAAATGTGGTAATAAAATCACTTCCGGCGCCAGCAAAAGATCCCACCATTAAGCTGCCACATATTAACTCTACAGGTAAAAAGAAGAAATTGGCTTTAAAAGAAGGAAGCCTCATTTACCTGGATAAACATTAAAGTAATTCACAAAAATGAACTGGAGATCATATATTCATTGCAAAGTATTGTGTTATTCTTTACCCTCAACTTGTCAGTAACTGAGTGATAAGATTTCCATTTACACCTGAGAATAATGTGAAAAAGAATGCAGAACATTGCTGACCTTCCAGGCATGCTGCAAAATCCATTTATTTGACAGGGTTTCTGGGGAAGGATCGGGATATATTCCTAGATAGAAGGGCATATGTGTTTATTTGAGGGACTTTTCCATTTATTTTTATGTATTGGCTGGTGAAGGCACATTTTTATCTCCATTTGATTATTTAATGCTGATGGAATCATTTAGTTGTATATTAGTATTTAATGCTGCTGGGTAATTATCATTGTTATTAGGTCATTGTTATTAGGACACTCAGCATTTTGACTCGAGCTTACACAGAACTCTTCTTCAGGTCAGGTCCAGACCTGAAGAAGCTCGAAAGCTTGTCTCTCTGACAAACAGAAGTTGGTCCAATAAAAGATGTTATCTCAATTTCTGTCAGTTTCTGTTATTTTATAGCACTTTGTTTTGTTGCCTTTTTCATTGTCTCTTGATGATGTTGGCATAAAAGGAAGGTCACAGTTGAAAGTCACAGCTTATTTTTTTTTTCACACAAAAGGAGTGTGGGCTGCAAAGAATGTAACGACCTCCATGTATCATTTTGCAAACTCGCATTGACTTCAGTAGGAGCAGAACCAGCCCTGACTATAGAATTGTAGGACTGAAAAGGACCTCAAAAGTCTCCTAGTCTAGTCCCCTGCACTCATGGCAGGACTAAGTATTATCTAGACCCTCTCAGACAGGTGATTGTCTAATGTGCTCTTAAAAATCTCCAATGATGAAGATTCCACAAGCTCCCTAGGCAATTTATTCCACTGCTTAACTACCCTGACAGTTAGAAAGTTTTTCCTAATGTCCATCCTAAACCTCATTAAGCCCATTGCTTCTTGTACAATCCTCAGAGGTTGAAGAGAACAATTTTTCTCCCTCCTCCTTGTAACAATCTTTTATATATTTGAAAACTGTTATCTTGTCACCCCTCAGTCTTCTCTTCTCCAGAGCAAACAAACCCAATTTTTTCAATCTTCCTTCATAGGTCATATTTTCTAGACCTTTAATCATTTGTGTTGCTCTTCTCTGGACTTTCTCCAATTTGTCCACATCTTTCCTAAAATGTGGCATCCGGAACTGGACACAATACTCCAGTTGAGCCCTAATCAGCACAGAGTAGAGCGGAAGAATTACTTGTCATGTCTTGCTTACAATACTCCTGCTAATACATCCCAGAATGATGTTTGCTTTTTTTGCAACAGTGTTACACTGTTGACTCATATTTAGTTTGGATTAAACTGTTCAGGAAATGTTGAATATTGCTGTATCGCAAAATTTAAAGGAGGAACCTAACTGCTATTAAAAGAGGAAATGGAGGTGTTTCTTCGAGACTGTGGACCAGATTCAGGTCTCAGTTGCTCTGGTGCAAGGAGATCAGCATTGGGTGCCATTTCTGAAAATTGTAGCAGTCAGATATGGAAAAGAACTCTTGGGTCAGACAGTCTATCCCTTCAAGAGCCAGGATTTTCCCCTACAATATATTTTCCAATGTTTTGTGGAGTCTGGTTTTAAATGTCCATTAATTTAGAACCTTATGGACAGTGCTTTAAAGTTTCTTGTCTACAGGATATGGGGCACTGAGAATTGGTGGTTTAATATAATTTCCTGCTACAACAACTGGTTGAGTCCCAGTCAGTACCTTTCATCTGTGCCATTTAGATCCTTCCATACCCCTTTGGACTGAACCTGTGTAGGTAGTGAATGTGCAGTGGGTAGGTGTTTGGTATAATGTATTTATATAAGGCCAAATCCTGACGCTGTTATTTAGTCCTTGCGTGAGGAAATTCCCATTGGAAGAAAGTGGTGCCTGTCATCCGCAGCTCCATGTGTTGGTGGTTCCTGAAAGAAGGTTTCTCAGTTCTTCGTGGCAACTACTTTCTCTAATGGGTCTCCCCTTCTTCTTCGAGTGATTGCTCATGTGTATTCCACAATAGGTGTGCGTGCTCGCCCCGTGCACCGGTGTCAGAAGTTTTTCCCCTAGCAGTACCCATAGGGGAGTGCCCCTAGCAACTCCTGGAGTGGCGCCTCCATGGCGCAGTATAAGGGGTGCTGCGTGCTCCCCCGACTTTCAGTTCCTTCTTGCCGCCAGTGAAGTGCTCCGGAACTGCTCTGTTCCAGCTTTGCTGTAGCTTATCCCCAGAACTCTTGTTCGTTCAGTGTAAGGTACCTGTAGTTGGTAGTTTGAGTAGTTTTAGTTTAGTTTAGTTTAGTTTAGTTTAGTGCACCCGGACCGGGGCATGCCCCACGCCCTGGGTTTTAAGTCGTGCGACACTTGTAGGCGACCGATGCCAGTGAGTGACCCGCACGCGGACTGTTTACGCTGTTTGCGTGAAACCCATCTCAGTGATCGCTGCAAGATTTGCAAGTCGTTTAAGCCTCAGACCAAGAAAGAGAGAGACATTAGGCTCCAGGCCATCCTCATGGAGTCGGCGTTGACCTCGAATACAGTGCACCGCTCTGAGTTGGCACCGGGCACCGCGGTGTCGGTGTGCAGCGACCCCCCGGAGCCATCTATCAGTCGGCACCGCTCCCCGTCCGCGGGGCATGCCAAGAAGGCTAAGAAGAGGCCTTCTCCACCGCAGCACCGGAGCAAAACTGGGGGAGAGGCTAGACCCATGTTGGGCAGTCCTCGGTCCCCATCGGCCTCTAGGCCTCCGACTCAGGTCGAGCGGAGTAGCACGGCCCACTTGGAGCAGGCTTCCCCGGATGTCCGGATGCCCTCTACGCAAGAGGCTCTGCAAGTGGCCTGGGATGTTATGTCCATGCCAGTACCAGGAGCACCGCCAATGTTGGCCCTGCGGTCCAGAGTAAAGCTGCTGCTGGGATCTCCACAGTCGACCCTGGCTCGGTACCGGTCACGGTCGAGGGAATGTTCCTGACGCCGTTCGCTTCTCAGTGACTGTCCTGTGCGTAGTCCACGTTGGTCCCCGTCGACTCCCACAAGGTTGTCTGGCTGGGTTCCATCTGACAGAGACTGCAGACACCACTCCACCTCGAGGAGCGGACACTGATGGAACTGAGGCAGACAACGCCGAAGGTCCTCGTCTTAGAGGGGCTATCGTAGCCAGTCGTGACTCAAACGTTGACGCCATTCCCATTCGTTGTCTCGTTCAATGACCCCGCCACGACATTGCTCCCGGAGACCCCGGATTCGATCGCCGGCGTTTCGCCATCACGGATCCACCCGCTAGAGCTGATTGCGAAGCAGCTGCTACCGGCGGTACCGTTCCTCCATGTCAGGGTCACAGTCTCATGGTCGGCACCGCTCCCTGCACCGCCACTCCTCCTGGTCCAGGGACAGCGGCAGGTTGTATGTCAGCCCCAGCCTCCCTTCATAGTTGTCCATCAATGGGTCAGGCCAGTCAGGCCGAACAGCCTGCTTCGCCGGTGCCACAGCAGGTGCGGTGGCACCGGTGTGGCTGGCACAGTGGAACCAGTGGGCACCGTGGCCCCCAACACAGCCCCTGGTGGGGGCTCGCTCTGTGGCCGGAGCCTCAGAACGGCCATTGGCCTCTCTCTCCTGGCCTCCGAGGAAGGAGTCGGTGGGACGTGCATCTTTGGTGCCGTGCCCGGAGAGTGACCAGGTGGTGGATCCTCCGGTGCTGGTGGGCACAGAAAGTACTGCGCCTGCCGCCTCCTCTCTCCCCGATGAGGCGATTACGGCCCCTCCTCCCGCCGTCCTGCAGGAGGCCTCTAAAGCCCACCAGGAGCTATTTAAAAGGGCGGCATCAAACCTCAACCTTAGAGGAGGTGGAGGAGCCCTCGGACTTCCTTTTTAATGTCCTGTCCACCTTGGAAGGGGTGGCAAAAATTTCAAATGCTCTGTGGCAAACCCTGGCCTCATTGGCCGCCATCTCTAAGAGAGCGGAACGCAAGTGTTTTGTGCCCGCCAAAGGACATGAATACCTATACACCCACCCTGTCCCTAACTCCCTGGTGGTCGAGTTGGTCAGCCACAGGGAGCGGCAGGGCCAGCCAGCCCCTACCCCGAAAAATAAAGATTCAAGGAGGCTGGATTCATTTGGAAGAAAAATTTATTCATCTTCGAGCTTCCAGTTACGGGTGGTGAACCATCAGGCTCTCCTGGTCCCGAATGAGTTCAATTTGTGGGGCTCTCTGCCCAAGTTTGAGGACTTCCTCCAGGAGCGTGACAGGAAGGAGTTCAAAGTGCTGGTGGAGGAGGGTACAGCGGTTGCCAGGGCAACCCTGCAGGTGGTGGCGGATGTGGCAGACATGGCCACATGGTCCATGGCCTCCGCGGTGTCCATGAGAAGGGCGTCGTGGCTCCTGCTCTCTGGGCTGTCCAGTGAGGTGCAGAACTCCTTGCAGGACCTCCCGTTTGATGGCAAGGCTCTGTTTGCGGAACAGATGGACATAAAACTGCATGGCCTGAAAGACTCCCGCACTACACATTAGACTCTTGGCCTCTCTGTTCCGGCTCCAGCTAGACCTAAGTTTAAGCCACAGCAGGCTCCCACCCAGGCCACCCACTCTAAATACGAGCCCCCTTATAAAAAGTCGCAGACTATAAGAAACGCCTGCAGAGGCAGTCTCGGTCTGCCCTCCAGCCTGGGTCCTCCAAGGGCAAACAGGCAAGGAAACGGTGGTTTTGATGGGACGCCCAGTGGCGACCTACCAATTCTCATCAGGGATCCACCCACAATAAAGCTTCCCTTCTCCAGCCAGTTGTGTGCTTTCCTCCCGGAGTGGTTGCAGCTGACCTCAGACCGATGGGTCCTCAACACCATCTCCCAGGGTTACACCCTCCAGTTTACTTCCAGCCCGTCCAACCACCCTCCGCCCCCATCCCTCCTGGGGGACCCCTCTCACGAGGCTCTGCTCGAGCAGGAGGTGGAGCAGCTCCTTGGTCTAGGAGCGGTGGAAGTGGTGCTAGTGGAGTTCAAATGCAAGGGGTACTACTCCCGCTATTTCCTTATCCCGAAGGCCCATCCTGGACCTGCGAGGCCTGAACCAGTTCGTGGTAAGCTCATGTTCGCATGGTCTCCCTGGCCTCCATCATTCCCTCCCTGGATCCCGGGGACTGGTACACCGCCCTCACTCTGTAGGATGTGTACTTCCACATCCATATATTCCAGGGGGACAGACGCTTCCTCCATTTCATGGTTGGGCAGGAACACTACCAATTTATGGCCCTCCCGTTTGGCCTGTCCACTGCCCCCAGGGTATTTACAAAGTGTATGTCTGTGGTGATGGCCTACCTCAGGCGCCGTGGGATCCAGATCTTCCCCTATCTGGACAACTGGCTGGTCAAGGGCAGCTCCTGGTCGTGGGTGCGGGATCACGTGGCGCTCCTTCTGTCCATGTGTGCCACTTTGGGCCTGTTGGTAAACAACACCAAGTCCACATTAGTCCTGGTACAATGCATAGAGTTTATCGGGGCGGTCCTGGACGCCACGTCGGCCAGAGCCTCCCTCCCACCAGACAGGTTTGAGACTCTGAAAGGGCTCATCGACACAGTCACAAGGTTTCCAGTGACAACAGCTGGAGTGTGTCTCCAGCTCTTGGGTCACATGTCGGCATGCGCATATGTGGTCCATCATGCCAGACTCAGGATGAGGCCCCTCCAGCTCTGGTTGGCTTCAGTGTTCTTCCAGGCCAGAGACAGGATGGACAAAGTCCTCACTGTGCCCGAACCAATGATCGCCTCCCTACGATGGTGATCCTCCGCACGGACTTTTCCAAGAGTGGGGAGCTCCCCAGGTAGACCTGTTTCTGACTCTGCAGAACCGTCGCTGTCCCCGGTTCTGCTGGGGGAGTGGGGGCACTATCTCCGATGTCTTCCACCTGTCCTGGTCAGGCCAGTTTCTCTATGCCTTCCCCCCGTTCCCACTGATAGGCAAGGTCCTGGAAAAGATAAAGGCAGACAGGGCCCGGGTCCTCCTGATTGCCCCAGCGTGGCCCAGGCAGCATTGGTACGGGACCCTCACAAGCCTGGTGGTTGCCCCGCCATGGCCATTGCTGTCCTGCCCGGACCTGCTCTCCCAGGACCAGGGCCGCCTCCTCCATCCCAACCTAGAGGCACTCCACCTCATGGCGTGGCTGCTCAATGGTTAGGCCAGGAGGAAAGGATGTGCTCGGAAGGGGTTCAGCACGTCCTCTTCGAAAGCAGGCGACCTCCACGCACCAAGCCTACTTGGCAAAGTGGTCTCAGTTTTCCCGATGAGTGGATGAACGGGGAGTTTCCCCCATGGCTGCCCCGATCCAGCTCATTTTGGACTACCTCCTTCACCTTAGAGCCCAGGGCCTGGCACCTCATCCGTCAAGGTGCACTTGCCAGCCTTATCGGCCTTCCACCCGCCGGTGCAGGGGTACACGGTATTCTCCCATGCTATGACTGGCCGATTCCTTAAGGGATTGAATCATCTCTTCCTGTAGGCCCCCAGTCCCGCAGTGGGACCGGAACTTGGTGCTGGCCTGGCTGATGGGCCCCCAGTTTGAGCCGCTAGCTACGTGCTCCTGGTCGCACCTCTCGTGGAAGGTGGCCTTCCTGGTGGTGATCACGTCGGCTAGGTGGGTCTCGGAACTCAGGGCCCTGACCTCCGAGCCCCTGTACATGGTGTTCCATAAGGATAAGGTCCAGCTCCGCCCACATCCTTCGTTCCTCCCAAAGGTTGTCTCCGCCTACCACATGGGTCAGGTCCTCTGCCCCAAGCCCCATGCGTCCAGTGAGGAGCACTGCCTCCACACACTGGATGTGAGACGTACTCTGGCCTTGTACCTGGAGTGGACTAAGCCATTCAGGAAGTCCTCACAGCTGTTCATCGCCTCGGCCGAACGCATGAGGGGTCGGCCGATCTCCACTCAGCGGCTCTCCAACTGGATCACCTCGTGCATCCGTACCTGTTATGACCTGGCGGGGATCCCTCCACCGTCAATTGTGAGGGCACTCTTGACTAGGGCGCAAGCCTCGTCGGCTGCCTTTTTAGCCCATGTCCCCATTCAGGACATTTGTAGGGCCACTACATGGTCTTCAGTTCACACATTCACCTCGCATTATGCGATCGTCTCCCAGACCAGGGAGGACGCCGGGTTCAGCAGGGCTGTTGTCATAACTATAAAGGGAAGGGTAACAGCTCTCCTGTGTACAGAGACTCCAAATCCTTTTACCTGTAAAGGGTTAAGAAGCTCGGGTAACCTGGCTGACACCTGACCCTAAGGACCAATAAGGGGACAAGATACTTTCAAATCTTGGGGGGGGAAAGGCTTTTGTTTTGTGTCCTTTGTTTAAGGGGTTGTTCGCTCTTGGGACTGAGAGGGACCAGACATCAATCCAGGTTCTCCCCATCTTTCTAAACAAGTCTCTCATATTTCAAAATTGTAAGTAAAAGCCAGGCAAGGCGTCTTAGATTTACTTTGTTTTCTCAACTTGTAAATGTACCTTTTACCAGAGTGTTTATCTTTGTTTGCTGTACTTTGAACCTAAGACAGAGGGGGGTCCTCTGAGCTCTTTAAGTTTGATTACCCTGTAAAGTTATTTTCCATACTGATTTTACAGAGATGATTTTTACCTTTTTCTTTAATTAAAAGCCTTCTTTTTAAGAACCAGATTGATTTCTCCTTGTTTTAAGATCCAAGGGGGTTTGGATCTGTATTCACCAGGAGTTGGTGAAAGGAAGGAGGGGGGAAGGGTCAATTTCTCCTTGTTTAAGATCCAAGGAGTTTGGATCTGTATTCACCAGGGAATTGGTGAGAGGTTTCTCAAGGCTTCCCAGGGAGGGAATCCAGTGAGAATGGTGGCAGCGGGACCAGAGCTAAGCTGGTAGTTAAGCTTAGAAGTTTTCATGCAGGCCCCTACATTTGTACCCTAAAGTTCAAAGTGGGGATACAGCCTTGACAGCTGTGCTCCGTCCCGAGAGTTTGTGAACTCCTACCCACCTCCAACAGATATAGCTTGGAATCACCTATTGTGGAATGCACATGAGCAATCACTCAAAGAAGAAAAGACAGTTACCTTTTCTGTAACTGGTGTTCTTCAAGATGTGTTGTTCATGTCTATTCCACATCCCACCTCCTTCCCCTCTGTCGGAGTTGTCTGGCAAGAAGGAACTGAGGGTGGGAACTGAGCTCGCAGCGCCCCTTATACTGCGCCAGACAGGTGCCACTCCAGGCGCTCCCCCCCTACGGGTACTGCTAGGGGAAAAACTTCCAGCACCAGTGTACATGGTGAGCACGCACACCTATTGTGCAATAGACATGAGCAACACATCTCAAAGAATACCAGTTACGGAAAAGGTAACTGTCTTTTCTCTATGCTGTCAGCAGCTCTGGCTCCCAGATGTGACCCTTCCCAGTGGTGACAGCAGTAGTGGCTTCTTCTTTTTCCTTGTATTATAAAGCATTGCGTTTCAGCAGAAAGTTTAAAGTTGCCACTCAACCAGCAGGATACTGTACAGTGCCTCTCTGCTTGTCAGTTCCCACTCTTAGGGAAAGGAGCCAGTAGCAGAGACTGGGTCAGAGAACACAGACAGACTAGATTATGGCATCATCATCAGTACTTTGTGTCATTTCTTGTTTTAGGTAAATAAATAAGTTATCCTAGATCCTGCCTCGGGCGTCACTGAAATACTGCAGTCCTGGCCCTAGTGGTGGCTGGTCCTGGATCTGACAAGGGGGGGAGGAGGATGCTTTCTTTACTGAACGATGACCCCTAGTAGTGACTTCCCTCCCAGCTTTCAGGTACTTGCTGGAACAGCAAACCAAGTGACTGAATTAGCAATATCAGTTGGCTGCCTGGCTCTTTCTTGACCACATGGAAAGGCCCATTGGGATCACTGGTAGTCCACAAACCATAGTATGGGACCTGCCATTCTGGAGCCCAGTTAACTGGAGAATGGATGGTGTTAGAGGTAAGGCATGAGACTGATAGCTGGGAGATGTGTGTTCTATCCCTGCTCTGCCACAGAATTCCTTTGTGACCTTGGTGAATCATTTAACGTCTCTGTATCTCATACTTCCCATTTGTAAAATGGGGGATAATTATACATACCTACATCACAGGTTCTGTGGGGATTAATTCATTTCAGATCCCCTAAGATAACAGATGCTATGTAAGTGCCAAGTATAATTATTATTTATTGCTGAATCTGGAGTGACTTCAAAATTCACCCAGCCTTTGTTGTTCACTTTTAAGGCGTTGCCTACACTAGGAAGGTTTTGCCTGTATAATTATACCAGTATAACTATACTGGCAAAATCCACTAGTGTGGACACAGTTATAGCAGTATGAAAGGACTTTCACTGGTATAGTTTATGCCAATTCCTCCACTTATAAGCACAGTTATATTGATATAACTGTGTTCACACTAGGGCTATGTCTACACTGGCACTTTCATTGTTAGAACTTTTGTCGCTCAGGGTGAGAAAAAACAGCCCCCCGAATGACAAAAGTTTTAACAACGAAAAGCACCAGTGTAGACAGCGCTTCGTTGGCAGGAGCTACATTGGTAAAAATTAAACCCTTAACTGACTTAGCTATGCCGATAAAACTTGTAAGTGTAGACCATACCTTCCTATAGAATGGGTTTATATTGTACCTAGTTTCTGTTTTGTCAGAGTAATGTGTATTTTCTTTCTCTTTTATTTTTTCCTAACTCACTGCTCCAGCATTCTTATAAGTAACTGCTGGACAGGTAACCATCTGTTAATGAGTAATTCTTGTGTTTGTCTGATATTGGCATTGATCTGTTCCATGTTTTGCCGCATAACATAGTTTCCTGAGTGGCTTGTTTGGAGCTCTTCATAATTACTGTATCATGTTTATAATTACATATCAAAGGAAAAGAGAGAAGAAGTGCTTCCCTTGCAAATAGCTTTCTGAGTACAAGTGACATCAAGCTGGATCCTGTGGATGTGCTGAGTACATTTCATGCCCACTGAGTTCAGGGCAAGTGGAGGGCACTTATCTCCACACAGGGCCCTTTGAAAGCTATTCAGTCCCTGTGGTTTTAGTAAAATAGCTCCAGAAACTGCATTCACATCAGCCCACAAAGAAGTTAATGATTAACATTGATAAGAGCTCTGATTACTTAACAAGTTAAAATACTCTAAAGTCAAGTGAACCACTGGGAGATTTTGGTATATCCAAATCTCTTGCGAAAGCCTGTAGCTGATTTATCCTCCAGCTTCAGACCTCTGGGCAGCATAACAGCCCAGCCTACGGCTGTATGCAGGGCTTTTTGGAAAGGAAAATGAAGATGAAAGCCTGCAGTCCTTTCATTGTTGTCATCCTGGCTTTGACTTTCAGCAGTGACTGTACAGGGACGGTAAGTGTGATTTTCTTGTGATTTGGAATGGCTGGTCAGTGCACCAAAGGCTGGACATGAAACGACAGGCACCAGATACTTATACTTGGGTTGAATGGGTAGAGCCGGACTGCAGGCTGATTTACACAAAGCAAGTTAGCTGACAAAATCTTTCTTCATGGATAATTTATCTGATAACTTTGTGGAAAATCAGGTATCATGTCATGCTAATAATACTACAATGGCTATGCATATAGGAGTCCTTTCACCTAACAGTAGGGTGGAAAACAGCAACCAGCATGTAATACACTGCCAAGTTATCAAGGGAGTAGCACACATACAAGAAATGCCGGGGATCTGTAATGCTCTTGCCGAGCAGACAGGAGCACGTTATAAGGTTTCATCTATAAGACCCACCCCGTGCATCAAACTTCATGGATCTTTACCTCTAGATTGCCCTGTTGGGGTCTGAACATGTGCATCTACTGGAATGTAGGTATTTCACACTTGGTGCTCAGGCTACTAAGGTTTCTCCTGGCTCAGGTCCTGATACAGCAAAGCACTTATGCATGTGCTGAACTTTCAGTGTTTCTATGCTTAAAATTAAGCAGCACATACATAAATGCTCTGGATCTGGGCTCAAACTAGTAGTGGCTAGGGGAGGGGCCGTTAGGGATTAATGATAACACTAATATTTTTGTCTATATATTTTTAAAGAATTGACTCAGAGCCATCTAACTGCACATACCTAGCCTAGGTAACCACCTGTTCTTACCTCTGTTGCTGGTGTCCTCCCCCACACCTTTCAACAGTGTATTACATGTTCTAGTTGCATCTTGTCTTGGACTGTAAGCATTCTAGGCCAGGGAATGTCTCTCTCTATGTGTTTCTACAGTGCCTAGCACAGGCCTCAATCCTGATTGGGCCACTGGGTGTTGGATCAGGCCTTAGGTTGGGAGGTGATGGAGCTGTTGTAGGCTCCAGACTGTGGAACTTGTTTCTTCCTTGCATCCATCTAAGCTTTTCCCTGTAGTAATAAACATCTCAAGCTGCTTTTTTAGAAGAATCATGCTTGGCTCCTTATTTATTAACTTCCCTCTATTTCTCCCCCTTCCTTATGTGCCAGTTCTCTTGATTGTTTTTCTGATATTGAATTTATATTATATGGATATTGTATTTTAATCACGGCTTTATTGTTATTTGTTGTCCTGAGTGCCTTTGGTGGCGGTGGCACTTTATGTGTCCTACTATTATTTCTTATTTCTTGTGGCTGATTAGAATTAACATATTTAGTTTTATTGGTGGTCATTTCCTGATCAGTGAGCCCAAATAGAGATTGCTTATAACTCAGCCCATGGGGAACACTGCTAAATGATGTGAAAGATCAAAAGGTTGGGGCATTATTCATAGTTGTGAACTAGCTTTGAAAGACATGCTCCCCGCCAAAAGAAATAGGAACATATGTCCCTAGATAACAGAGAGATATAATGAAGCTTGTCTTCTGCATTCTTGTACCATGTTTGGCTTTTCCTGGATAAGCCACGACCTTTCATCAGCTAATGTTTGTTTATCCCCTTTCACAAGACTGCGCCCTAGCCAAAACCACACACAAATAATAGGATTCTTGTAGAAGTGCTACATAACAAATGTTTTGGGTCTCCTCTGAATGTATGTTTCGTCCTTACAGAATGTTTCATGTAATGGATTTATGTATTTTCAATCTGCATTATTTTTATTTGTAGAACCGTGGGTCTACACAAAGAAGAGGCCCAGTACATGAAAGCTTTCACCACAGAGGTACCAAATCAATTCTAATAGGCATCAGTAATAATAACAAACTGTTTACCTGTATCTATGCTATGCAACCCTATACCAAGCCTGTTTTTTGTTTCAACGTGAACTCTTAAAGACAGTGGCAGAGGAACAGAAAGAAAAGAACAGTGCATATTTAATTATTTATACACAGTGGAGCAGCTCTAACAGGAAATACTGAGAGACACCTGCCTCAGAATATCCTATAGTGCAGTGGCTAGGGCACCCTCCTGGGTGGGGAAAAGCCAAGTTCAAATCCCTTCTCCACATCAGGCAGAGCAGAGAATTGACCTGGGTCTCCCACATCATGACTGAGTGCTCTAGCCACTGGCTAAAAGATATAAAGGTGCTGGGGAGACAGCACCACCTCTTCCTCTGGTGGTGTTATGTGCCGGACCCAATCTGGTAGGCAGATTCTGAGAACACCTACCAGATCAGGCGCCACAGGTAAGATAGGCAGAACACCTAGTCTGAGGATCATGCTGGGACTTAAGTGTGAGCTACATGCAGGTATCTAGACAGAAGTGGCTGTGCACCTGCCCAGTGGCAGATTTGTAAGCACCTAAGGGACTTTACGTGTGGAAATTCAGGCCCCTAAGACTTTAGGTACCTACAGTGTTAGGTGGCAATTGAGGGGGAGGGTTTGCATATCTAAATTTTGAATTTTAGCACCTAAAGTGACAGCAAGGTGTCCAAATCCCTTTGTGGATCTTGCCCAGGAGTTGGTGGAAGCTCTCTAAAAATGGAGGGGCCACAGGTGCCCGAACCATGGCCCCGCCCTCACACCATCCCCTCCCTCAAGGCTTTGCCCCCATGCTGCCCCTTCTTCCTGAGCCCTCGCACCACTGCTTCCCCTCAAGGCCCTGGCCCCGTGCCACCTCTTTCCTCCAAGACCCCTCCCTCTGCTCATTCCTCTTCGCCCTTCTCCCCCATTACTTGCCCTTATGGCCGGTAAAAAGTAGGAGGGCCTTATCTAGCCTTACCTGCCTTATAGGGATCCCATCATCCCTCTTAGGCAACTGTACTACTGAGGTGGTGGGCGTAGACTCATTGCTTCTAGAAATCCATCTCAGTCCATTTTTCTTCACTTGTAATGAGCCTATATATTCCAAAAGTGATGATCTGATCATTCCAATCAATGTTTGCCCCCATATTAAGTATCTTCTTCCACCCTTTACAACCCTCCTACCCCTTTGGCCATTTTTGTCTATTTGATTGTTTTACAGGCTGACACTTTACTTTAAATGGATGTTATAATGTGGTATAGAGGCCCAATGAGTACTACAGTAACTCCTCGCTTAATGTTTTAGTTATGTTCCTGAAAAATGTGACTTTAAGCAAAACGATGTTAAGCGAATCCAATTTCCCCATAAGAATTAATGTAAATGGGGGGGTTGTTAGGTTCCAGGGAAATTTTTTTCACCAGACAAAAAACTATATATTATACAGATATACACACAGTATACGTTTTAAACAAACAGTGTAATACTGTTCACAGCTATGATGATTGTGAAGCTTGGTTGAGGTGGTGAAGTTAGAGGGTGGAAGAGGGAGGGATATTTCCCAGGGAATGCCTTGCTGCTAAATGATGAACTAGCACTTGGCTGAGCCCTCAAGGGTTAACACATTGTTGTTAATGTAGCCTCTCACACAAGGCAGCACGAACACGAAGGAGGGGAGACAGCATAGCAGACAGAGAGAGAGAGAGAGATGCACCTTTGCCCCTTTAAATAAGCTGACCCACTCTTAAGTGCATTGTCTTTTTAAGTGGATCAGGAAGTTGAGACAGCAGCTGCTGCCCCAAGCTCTCTATGTCTCTCTCCGTCTGTGTCCCCTCCCTGCAGGGGTAAGCGGGGTGCAGGAGCAGGGTGGAGGGGGACACCCTGACATTAGCACCCCCTTCCTCCCCTGCACAGCAAGCAGGAGTCTCTGGGAGCAGCTCCAAGGCAGAGGGCAGGAGCAGCACATGGCAGTGGGGGGAAGGACAGCTGAACTGCCTGGCAATTGCTAGCCTGCTGGGCAGCTGCAGCACAGGGAACTTAGGGGAGCAGGGAACTGGTGGGGGGGCTGCTGGTCCACCCTGGTTACAAGCCCCCACCAGCTAGCTGCACCGGGCTGCCCTTCCTGCAAGCAGTGAACAAAGCAGGCAGCTGCCAAACGACGTTAGAAGGGAGCATTGCACAACTTTAAACGAGCATGTTCCCTAATTGATCAGCAACGTAACAATGAGACAATGTTAACCGGGACGAATTTAAGTGAGGAGTTACTGTATTTCAGATATCACAATAGTATGAATGTATTATTATGTCTGGCTGTACCGGGAATTGCCATATATTCATGAGCTGAAATTACCTGAAATTTTTATTCTACCACTGACTACTTAAATTATGTTGCTTTAGCTGTAGTGCCTGCAGATCCAGTGTACTCTAAGTAAGATTTCCTTTTCCTCTTACTATACCAGAGTTCACAAGAAACAGGATCCACCATCCCATTGAGATACCTGAAGATTCCTTTCCTTTAAATTAGCATTACTTTTGTGTAAGCAAAGAGCTGCACGTCAGTGTGTGACTGCATGGAACGTTTTACTCTTGTATTTCAGTGTTTACAGAGGATGAACAGCTATGTACATTTCCCTTTCGGTATGGTGGAAGGATGTACCACGCATGTATATCAAATCTATTTTCTCAAAAGAAATGGTAAGTCAGCTTTGCAAAGAAATATTCAGTGCTTTATTTTAAATTAAAATGAGTCGGTATCTGATCATTAGTCTTGTTTTTACCATAAATCTTTATGGGCCCAATCCAACACCCATTGAAGTCAAAAGAAAGACTCCCACCGATGTCAGTGAGCATTGGCTCAGACCCTGTATACAGAAAGAGATGGGGCAATGCCAGTGTCTTAAGGCACAAAGAATGCACAAAAGTAGTGCAGAAGAATTATGCATCATCGCACAAAAGGAATGCAGAAGAATTATTCATCATGGGTCATACATATTCTTTCCTTGATTCATATATGGGAATTCCAGTTCAGATCATTGGCAATTCCTTGTGTGGTATAAGTGGAGAATATGACCCCTCTACTATTAACTCTCTGGACTGAATAAAAGATGGATATAAACATATGTAATCAATGCGCTAGGACTGACCTCCCTGCTGCAGAAGCAATCAAGTTTTGTGTGGGTAACAACTCAAAAGTTTACTACAGGAAAGCCAATCAAGTTTTTAGATGAAATCCTTTTTCCTGCCTGTACTTAAACTCTAGTGAGACTGGCACCAATCTCATATGGACGGTGCAGTTGTAGGTGGACTACAACTAGCCTTCAGAATATTTATTTTTATTATTCCAGATTCTCTTATTTTTTAAAAATTCAAAAACTTTTTCAAAGAGTCACGGTCCAATTCTATCCTTCCCTGAATGTGGGAATTGTTATAAATATTCACTATTATTTGTGTTACAGTAGTGTCTGGAGGGCTCCAGTCAGATAGGGACCCCATTGTGTTAGGCACTGTATAAACACAGAGAAGCAGACAACCTCAAGCTTTGTCTACACTAGCACTTAGGTCAGTAACAGACAGAAGTTTCACTGGCAAAAGCACCAGTGTGGACAGCGCTATGTCAGTGAGAAAGTGTCTCTGGGTGTCATAGCTACCGCCACTCGTTGGGGGTGGTTTAATTATGCCAGCAGGGGAGCTCTCCCCTGCTGGTGTAGAGCAGCTACACAAGAGAACTTGCAGTGGCACAACTGTGCTGCTGTAAGGGCTGTAGTGTAGACATGGCCTTAGTTTACTACCAGACACAAGAAGTGGGTATAAGAAGACAAAATAGAGAATGGACTAGGAAGTACAGGGGTATGATCATCTTTTTCCCTATAGATGATTCGTAAGTGGCAGATTTAAGGGTGTAGGTAAATGTGATAATGTTACAGAATGTGTTTGTAAATAGATATGCAGTAGAAGGCAGGTTCTAGCCCTTCGATTTTATTTTGGACAAGTGCTTTTTTTCCATGATTGACACAAGTGTTTCTTTGACTGCATATCTATTGTGAGTGTAAAGTGCTAGTGTGGTGTAGGCACCATAGGTCAGTCTCATGTGGACTCATTTAAACTAGTGTTGTTGTAACTGTGTCGGTCCCAGGATATTAGACAAGGTGGGTGAGGTAATATATTTAATTAGACTAACTTCTGTTGGTGAGAGAGACAAGCTATCCATTGTTGAAGCTGATTGTGATGTTCAGGAAGTTGAGGCTAGTGTGGGAGTGTTCCAGAGAGAAATGCACCACAAAATGCATCATGAAACCAATTATATACCTGAGATACATTGATGATATTTTCATCCTCTGGACAGACAACTTAAACTCCCTCACAGATTTCCACCACAATTTTAACACCCACTCCCTGTCCATTAAACGGTCTCTGGAATGTTCCCGCACCAGCATCAACTTTCTGGACAGTACAATCAGCTTAAATAATGGAACTCTACGAATGACTGTATACAAGAAACCCATGAATCACCACACCTACCTTCATAGATCCAGTAACCATCCCAAAGATACCAAGAAATCTGTTATCTACAGCCAGGCACTCAGATACCACAGAATGAGCTCCCAAGAGAAAATCCGGGATATACACCTTAACGCACTTAAAACCGCCTTCACCAAACAAGAACACTCCACCCGAAAAGTAGATTGCATCATGGAATGGGCCACCAAAATACCTTGAGAGAACCTGCTTCAATACATAAATAAAACTCCCTCTGGCCGCACGCCCCTAGTTGTCGTCTACCACCTCACTCTGGAACCCATACTGGGTATCATTACACAACTACAACCCATATTCGATGGGGACCCCATCTTGCAAGAAATCATTCCTGAAACAACCCCCCACCCAACCTCTCTAAACTCATCATCGAAGCAAGCTCCCCACAGACCAGGACACACCAACTCAAAGCGACACCAGATCCTGTCAGAACAACAGATGCAAAACCTGCAGAAATACCTCCTCCGCGCCAATGGTCAACACCTGCCACAATACACTTTTCAAGATCCATAGGTGGTACACATGCTTATCACAACATGTGGTATACCTCACTCAGTGACTAAATGTCCCAATAACAACTATGTGGGTGAAACCAGACAATCACTACGCTCTCGAATGAACTCACACAGGAAAATGGTAAAAGACAAGAACACCCTATCACCTGTGGGTGAACACTTTTCACGAAGTGATCACTCTATATCTGACCTATCCGTCCTCATCCTCAAAGGAAATCTGCATAACACTTTCAAAAGATGAGCCTGGGAGCTTAAATTCATAACTCTTAAGACCATGATGTTTAGTGTCTAGCAAAAAGACACTGGATTTATGGCTTATTACAACAGTTTGTAACCCACTAGCCTCCCCTTTTTGACATATGACTGCAGAGATGTTAATGGGCCACTTCAACTTGAATTGTCCCTTAGAATATGTGCTAGCTACTTATACTACACTATTTGTTCTATCTTGTATTTAGCTGTGACGCTCTGATTACTTTTTCCAGACCCGAGGAAGAGCTCTGTGTAGCTCAAAAAAGCTTGTCTCTCTCATCAACAGAAGTTGGTCCAATAAAAGATATTACCTCTCCCATTTTGTCTCTCATTTAAACTAAGTAATTCAAGCTAGGAGATCACTTCTGATTATCCTGATTATCCACAGGTAAATAGCTGATGAGAGAGGCACCAATGAAACAATATTTCAAGAGTATCTTAATTCAATATATATAATGTGAGCAATTTTCTTTCTTGAAACCTGCATCCAAATGAGCCAACACACTAGAGATCGATCTTTAGGCCCATTTTAGTTTTATTTCATGTTCAGGAGGATTCTTAATTATACCTGAAATCCTCCATATATATCTTTAACTAACTATGCCATAGAAATTGAAAAAGAGCCAATGTGTGGGATCCAGGGTTGGAGCACAGTTGAGAGCTGACCTTGGGTGGCTTTCATTTGTGCTTCCTGTTTTCAAATACAGTTTACAAGTTGGCAGATAAGAGAGGAGGTAGCTGTAGCTGCCTGATTTTGACAAGTCATGTCTGTTTCATCTTTATCTCTGACCTTTCTAGCGAACATATGCTCTTCTCTCATAAGCTAAAAGCAACCTGACATGTCTTCAGAGATCTTGATGCCAGAAAACTAGCACTGCATAACAAAGAGAGCGCTGCCTTGTGCATTGTTTTTGTTAGCTTATGTGCATATGAGTCTGTATATGATAATGTCATATGTGATAATGGACTTCAGATGACTCTGCTGACTGGTGAGCAGATAAGACTTCACTTCCTCCCTGCTCTTTTTGAGGTGGCTTATACTGGGAGGGACATTATCAGGGACTGTCATTGTGTCTGGCCCCTGCTCAGCTGTTTGGCACAACCTGGCCCTTTATATAGCACTTGACAAACTAAAACAGTTGGATAGCACCACATTGTTCTGCTGATTTAAAGCTTTCTAGATACATTGCTTAACCTGAGGGTTTTCCTATTTAATACCTGTTTGAAGTGTTGTTGTGACCGTTTTGGTCCCAGGACATTGCTAGACACTAAAAATCATGAACTCAGTAAAGACACTGAATTTATGGCTCATTATAACAGTCTGTAACCCACTGTCCCTCCATTGTCCTATGACTGTAGAGGTGTTAATGTCCACTTCACCTTGAATGGTCTCTTGCAACATGTGTTAACTTATTGGCTTAACAATGTGTTCCACCTGGTATTTAGCTGTGACTCTCTGGGATGTCTACACTGCAATGTAAGCCCAGGGTCAGTTGAACTCGAGTTAGCAGACCCTGGGTTTGTTTACCTAGTGCTTGAGAGTCTACACTCATTTGTAATCCCAGGTTAGGAATTGTTGGACCTTGCATCCCAGCCTGGGGCACCAGCGTCTATACTGCATTATGAGGGCATAAGTCAAACCACCCATATTCCAGACTTCCTAGCACATACACAAAACGTGGCTGCTCTAGCCCTTTTGTTCCTGGAGCAATGTGGGAAAACTTGACTGTTCACCAAACATGACTGTCTAGAGGACAAAGAAAGTCAGCTGGTGGGGTTGTGGAATACTTTTAGCAGACTCCCATAGTGTGAATCCAGTGGGGCTGCAACTACACTGCAAAGCAGTAAGGCTTTAACCTTGGGTCCCGGCTTGACTCACACTCGGATCCTCCACCCCTGTGGCGTCCTGGGACACTGAGTCTGAGTCCTAGATTAGCGTGATTTGTGTGTAGACAGAAGGGGGATTATGCTTGAGCCTGAGTTCGAACCCAGGGTTTACATTGCAGTGTAGAAATATCCTCTGAATACCTTTCCCAGACCCGAAGAAGAGCTCTGAGTAGCTTGAAAGCTTGTTTCTTTCACCAACAGAAGTTGGTCCAATAAAAGATATTGTCAGGGAGCAGACCAAGCCCCCACTAGTTCACTGGTTGGTCAACATGCACCATACCTGCAACTGTGCTTGCCCTTGTTCCAGCCCTGCTCCTGCTTGCTCCAGCCCTTGTTCTAGCCCTGCTCCACACTGCTTCCAGTCCCTCTGCTCTGCTCCAGCTCCTGTTTCCCTCTACTTCAGACTTCCGGTTTTGACCCACCCTCCCTAGCTCTGCCTGTGGCTTATGACTCCAGTTGACCCTCCAGTTCTGGCATTCAGCTTCTATGTCTCCAGCACTGATCTCTGGCTCTGCCTCTGGTTTACAACTCTGGTTTCCCCTCCCCCCACTCTGACATTTGTCTTTCTGCCTCTCTGGTACTGACCCTTGACTCATTTCCTGGACTCCATGCACACTTGACCCAGCTCTAACCTGTATGCTGAACTCTTCTCTTCACCGTTAGGCCTGACCACCTACGGCTTGGTTGGCAATAAATATTATCTCACCCACTTTATCTCTCTATTTAATAGCTGACATATTAGTGCCTGATCCAAAACCCATTCAAGTCAGTAGAGGAGTCTGTGACGGGTTCCGTTACAGAGACCCCCTTGGGACTGTCAACTGATGTGCTGGAATTACCTCTGAGCCCATTTTCCCTGCCAGCTTGGGACTCCAGAACCCCGTCTTGTTGAGCCAGACATGCTAGCCTGCTGCAACACAGACCCAGGTCTGGTCCATGCCCCCAAAGCTGCAGGCTTTAACCAAAAACTGCTCAGCAAGTCACCTATCTCCAGCACCCAAACACCCAGTTCCCAATGGGATCCAAACCCCAAATAAATTCGTTTTACCCTGTATAAAGCTTATACAGGCTAAACTCATAAATTGTCCGCCCTCTATAACAATGATAGAGAGATATGCACAGCTGTTTGCTCCCCCAGGTATTAGTCACTTACTCTGAGTTTACTAATAAACAAAAGTGATTTTATTAAGTATACAAAGTAGGATTTAAGTGATTTCAAGAAATAACAGACAGAACAAAGTAAGTTACCAAGCAAAATAAAACAAAACACGCAAATCTAAGCCTAATACATTAAGAAACTGAATACAGGTAAACCTCATCCTCATTCCAATAAGCTTCTTTCACACACTAGACTCCTTCCTAGTCTGGGCCCAATCCTTTCCCCAGTACAGTTCTTGTTAGTTCCAGCAGGCATCTTAGGTGAAAAGCAGGGGATTTCACATGACTGGGACCCACCTTTGTTCTGTTCCACCCCCTTTTATAGCTTTGGCAACAAGCGGGAATCTTTTGTCTCTCTGGGTCCCCACCCCACCTTCTAAATGGAAAAGCACCAGATTTAAGATGGATTCCAGTACCAGGTGACATGGTCACATGTCCTGTGAGACCCCAAGCCTCCATTCTTTCTGGTCTGACTCACAGGATCACTGGAAGGCTTACAAGTAAACAGAGCCATTTACAATCAATTGTCCTGGTCAATGGGAGCCATCAAGATTCTAAACCACCATTAATGGCCCACACTTTGCATAATTACAATAGGACTTTAGAATAATACTTCATATTTCTAGCTTCAGATACAAGAATGATACATTCATACAGTAGATTATAAGCTTTGTAACAATACCTTACAAGAGACTTTTTGCATAAAGCATATTCCAGTTACATTATATTTACACTCATAAGCTTATTTCCACAAACATATGGAGTGCAACGTCAGAGAGTCTTTCTATTTACTTCAATAACATTCGGATCATACACTTAATACGCTGTTTTTTAGTTCTGCTGCTGGATTTTATATGTAGAAGTCTTGAGCTGTGGAGGAGGCTTAGAGCTGGGGCAGGGGTGAGGGGTGCAGAGGGGATGACAGAGGGAGTTTGGGTGCGGGAAGGGGTGTGGGCTCTGGGAGGGAGTTTGGGTGCAGGCTCTGGGCTGGGGCAGGGGGTTGTGGTGTGGGAAAGGGTAAGGGGGGTGACACTTACCTCGGGCAGCTCCCGAAAGCGACTGGCACATCCCTCTGGCAGCGGTTCCTAGGCAGGGGGGCAGGGGGTCTCTGTGTGCTGCCCCTGCCCGCAGGCACTGCCCCCTCAGCTCCTATTGGCCATAGTTCCCAGCCAATGGGAGCTGCAGAGTCGGCGCTTGGGCCAGGGGCAGTGCGCGGAGACTCCCTGCCCCCCTCTGGCCGCAGGGACGTGCTGGCCACTTCCAGGAGCAGCGCAGACCCAGGGTCCCCACTCCTCGCCCTCTCTCCCAGTGCCTGCTTCAGTTGTTCCCCGGCATGAAGCAGGCGCTGGGAGGGAGGGTGAGGAGTTGAGGGAGGGAAGGAGTGGGGAGGAGTTGATCAGCGGGACCCACAGACCCCCTGAAGTACGCTCGGGACCCTCAGGGGTCTGCGGACCCCAGTTTGAGAAATGCTGGTCTAGATAATACTTAGTCCTGCCATGAGTGCAGGGGATTGAACTAGATGACCTCTTGAGGTCCCTTCCAGTCCTTTGATTCTATGAAAAGCACCTTTCTTTATAACACTCCACTGTCATGCCGTTATTCTGTAGTGATACTCCCTCTACAGATAATATTTATTATGATACATCAGAATAAGGTAGAAAGGATGGCCAAGGGCCAGTGCTCTCTCTGGTTTGGGCTTTGTTCAGTTCTCAGCTCAGCTGCAAACTTCCTGTGTGGCCTTGGATAAATGACTTAATCTATGCTGTGCCTTCATGCCCTGCCTGTAAAATATGGATAATAGTTCCCTGCCTCACAGAGGCTGAAATCCATTAAAAAGTGAGATGCACTCAAGTAAGGGGAGCAGCATTTGACCCTTTCTGTTGCAAAGAGTTGAGATTCTGTCGGTGAATCTGGAAATCACCCTTGTATAGTTCCTCATTTGTAATTATTCCTGTCTGGGCGGCTAAGAAGTGGAAATACTTTAAGGAACAGAAAATAAAGCACATTTGCCATAGAAAGCAGAGAAAAGTCCCTTTGTGGACAACTTCCCCCATCTCTACAATTTATAAGAGGTTACTTTCGAAAGCAAAAATGGGTTAGGCCCTATTTTAATTATGATGAATAAAGCCAGCCTTAATGTGGTTTTTTAGACATTTATTTTTGTCTTTTTTTTTTTAAACCTTAGTAATATCAGGAATGCCAAGTCAGGATTTCCCTGGTTTTGCTGGAGGACTTGTTGGGGAGGTCTCAGCTCTCAGTTCCATATCTGTTCGTAGCCTATCTTTAAGTGAAGGGAGGTGGGGGGATGGTATCTTTCACAAAGATCATTTTTATCCCCAGTGTTTTTCCCCAGGAGCTTAAATTAAATTGATGCTAATTAATTTTAAAAAGGATAATCTCCCAAGGTAGAGTAGGATGATAAATGTGTAATGGAAATTTATAGAGCAACAAGAAGGAAGTTAATATAGGCGCCTTTCGGTCTGATAAAGTAAATTAACTATGATAGCCCGCAGTGGCCCTAAGTCTGTACTGTGCTCATGAGCATCTTCGTCAGCTAATTCACTCTTCAGCAGGGCCGGCTCTGGCTTTTTCGCCGCCCCAGGCGAAAAACCCTCCAGCCGCCCCCCCCC
>NW_020664417.1:84011728-84183817 GCF_002925995.2 Terrapene triunguis | reverse complement strand
GCAGAGAATCTTCCAGCTTGCGACCCCTGCCCTATGCTGCGGAGGAAGGCGAAAAACCTCCAGGGCCACTGCCAATCTACCCTGGAGGAAAATTCCTTCCCGACCCCAAATATGGCGATCAGCAGAACCCCGAGCATACAGGCAAGATTCTCTAGCCAGACCCTCATTTTACCAGCGATGGCCGTTATTGCCTAATTGATTAGAATCCCGTAATCCCATCAAACCATTCCCTCCATAAACTTATCTAGCCTAATCTTGAAGCCAGAGAGGTCTTTCGCCCCCACCGTTTCCCTCGGAAGGCTGTTCCAAAATTTCACCCCTCTGACGGTTAGAAACCTTCGTCTAATTTCAAGCCTAAATTTCCCCACGGCCAGTTTATATCCATTCGTTCTCGTGTCCACATTAGCACTGAGCTGAAATAATTCCTCTCCCTCCCTGGTATTTATCCCCTTGATATATTTAAAGAGAGCAATCATATCCCCCCTCAGCCTTCTTTTGGTTAGGCTAAACAAACCAAGCTCCTCGAGTCTCCTTTCATAGGAAAGGTTTTCCATTCCTCGGATCATCCTAGTTGCCCTTCTCTGTACCCGTTCCAGTTTCAGTTCATCCCTTTTAAACATAGGAGACCAGAACTGCACACAGTACTCCAAATGAGGTCTCACCAGCGCCTTGTATAACGGAAGCAGCACCTCCCTGTCCCTACTAGAAATACCTCGCCTTATGCATCCCAAGATCGCATTAGCTTTTTTCACAGCCACGTCGCATTGCCGACTCATAGTCATCCTGCGATCAACCAGGACTCCGAGGTCCTTCTCCTCCTCAGTCACTTCTAACCTATGTGTCCCTAGCTTATAACTGAAATTCTTATTAGTCATCCCTAAATGCATCACCTTACACTTCTCACTATTAAATCTCATCCTATTACTAATACTCCAATTTACAAGGTCATCCAAGTCTCCCTGCAGAATATCCCGATCCTTCTCCGAGTTGGCAATGCCTCCCAACTTTGTGTCATCCGCAAACTTTATCAACCCACT
This sequence comes from Terrapene triunguis, assembly GCF_002925995.2. NCBI lineage: Eukaryota > Metazoa > Chordata > Testudines > Emydidae > Terrapene > Terrapene triunguis. Next base: position 84,182,780 of record NW_020664417.1, on the reverse strand, counting down.
CCTACATTCGGTTCCGAGGTCAGTAATGAATAGATTAAATAAAATCGGACCCAGAACCGAACCTTGAGGAACCCCACTGGTGACCTCCCTCCAATCTGACAGTTCACCTTTCAGTACTACCCGCTGCAGTCTCCCCTTTAACCAGTTCCTTATCCACCTCTGGATTTTCCTATCGATCCCCATCTTATCCAATTTAACCAATAATTCCTCATGCGGAACCGTATCAAACGCTTTACTAAAATCGAGGTATATTAGATCCACCGCATTTCCTTTATCTAGAAGGTCTGTTACTTTCTCAAAGAAGGAGATCAGGTTGGTTTGGCACGACCTGCCTTTCGTAAACCCATGTTGTAATCTGTCCCAATTGCCATTCACCTCAAGGTCCTTAACTACTTTCTCCTTCAAAATATTTTCCAAGACCTTACATACTACAGAAGTTAAACTAACAGGCCTGTAGTTACCCGGGTCACTTTTTTTCCCCTTCTTGAAAATAGGAACCACATTAGCTATTCTCCAGTCCAACGGTACCACCCCCGAGTTTACAGATTCATTAAAAATTGTCGCCAAGGGGCTCGCAATTTCTCGCGCCAGTTCCTTCAATATTCTAGGATGAAGATCATCCGGTCCGCCCGATTTAGTCCCGTTTAGCTGGTCAAGTTTGGCTTCCACCTCTGATACTGTAATGTCTATCCCCCCTCCTCTATTCCCCTCTGTCCTACTCCCTCTATTCCTAAACCCTTCATTAGCCTTATTAAAGACCGAAGCAAAATATTCATTTAGATATTGTGCCATGCCTAGATTATTCTTAATTTCCACTCCATCCACATTCTTCAGCGGTCCCACTTCCTCTTTCTTTGTTTTCTTCCTATTTATATGGCTATAAAACCTCTTACTATTGGATTTAATTCCCCTCGCAAGGTCCAACTCTACACGGCTTTTGGCCTTTCTCACCGCATCCCTACATGCTCTAAACTCACTAAGGTAGGTTTCCTTGCTGATCGCTCCCTTCTTCCATTCTCTGTACGCTTTCTGTTTTTTCTTAATCGCCCCTTTGAGACTCCCGCTCATCCAGCTAGGTCTAAATCTCCTGCCCACTAATCGTTTTCCCTTTCTCGGGATACAGGCCTCAGACATCTCATGCAACTTCTGCTTGAAATAATCCCAGGCGTCATCTGCCTTTAGATCCCTAAGTATGTTAGCCCAATCCACTTCCCTAAGTAGTTGCCTTAATTTATTAAAGTTGGCCTTTTTGAAATTGTAAACCTTAGTTACTGTATCATTTCTGTTAATCCTTCCATTAAGTTTAAACCGAATTAGCTCATGGTCACTCGAGCCAAGGTTGTCCCCTACAACCATTTCTTCAACGAGGTCCTCACTACTCACCAGCACTAAATCTAAAATGGCATCCCCCCTCGTTGGTTCACTTACTACTTGATGAAGGAATTCATCTGCTAGCACGTCTAAGAACATCTGAGCCCTATTATTGTTACTAGCATTTGTTACCCAATCTATATCTGGGAAGTTAAAATCCCCCATGATGACACAGTTCTTATCAGTTTTTACTTCCCTAAAAACATTAAGTAGTTCTTTGTCTGCCTCCAGGCTAGATCCAGGCGGTCTATAGCACACCCCCAGCACTATCTCGGGGGAGGCTCTAGTAGTTCTTTTATGCAGTGTAATTATTGCCCATACAGACTCCGTCTTATCCATCCCATCACTTATTATTTCTTTACATTTTATCTCATTATTGACATATAACGCCACTCCCCCACCTTTACCTCTTTTCCGGTCATTCCTAAACAGCACATACCCTTCCATACCTGTACTCCAGTCATGATTACCGTTCCACCACGTTTTGGTTATTCCTACGATATCAGGTTTCATTTCTTGGACCAGGAGCTCCAATTCCTCCATTTTGTTACCTAGGCTTCTTGCATTGGTGTATAAACATCTTACCGTATGCTGTCTATCCTTTCTCCCATTAGTTATGCAATTTGGAATGGACCCCATGCTGTCCATCTGCCCCCTCTTTCTTATGTCCAATTCCCTACCCCCACCTATGTCTGTGCTTATCTCCTCACACTCCTTTTCAGTGTTGGAATCTGGCGTGGAGATTAACTGAACATCTCCCAACCGTCTCCCCCAAGTTCCTAGTTTAAAGCCCTTTTGATGAGATGAGCCAGCCTCCCTCCCAGAAGTCTATTCCCTTCCCTGCTCAGGTGAAGTCCATCCCGCGAGAACAGCTGTCTGTCCCCGAAAGCCTCCCAGTGGCCATACATCCCAAAGCCCTCCTTATAGCACCACTCCCTTAGCCAGCTATTTATCCTCACAATTCTATCAGCCCTTTGCTGTCCTTCTCTTGGAACAGGCAGAATCCCACTAAAGATAATCTGAGCCTCCACTTCCTTAAGCGTCTTCCCCAGCCTGGCATAATCTCCCTTAATTCTCTCTAGCGAGAACCTAGCTGTGTCATTTGTTCCTACGTGAAGGATGATCAAAGGGTTCTTACCTGCTCCTTTTAGGATCCTTTTCAACCGCAGGTCCACATCCCTTATCTTAGCGCCCGGCAGACAGCACACCCTTCTGTTTTCAGGGTCTGCTCTGGTCACAGGCCTGTCCAACCTCCTCAGCAAGGAGTCTCCAATCACATAAACCTGCCTTTGCCTGGTGACAGTACTCTGTACAAATCTATCCCCTGTCCCCTGTAGTCGTACCTCTTGTGTCTCTCTATTTTCCCTTATAGTCCCCCTAGTGCCATCCTCTAACCTACTGGGGCCCGGTATTGGTGCTGTCTCCATCAACTCCTGCCCTCTCTCTATCGGACTAGCCGCTCTTCTCTTCTTCCTCTGCCTCCCACCATCAGTTACCACCTGCTGCCTCTCTTCCTCGTTATCCAAACACTCAAACCTGTTCCTGAGTTCTATTCCCCCCTCACTAGCCCTCCTTTTCCTTGGCCTGCTCCTCACAGTCACATGCTTCCACTGATCTTGCTCTGCCCCTGACCTTCCCCCCTCACAGACCATAGCCTGTGCCTCCACCTGCACCCCTGAGCATTCCCCTTCTGCCACACCCAGCTTCTGCTCCATTAGCTGCTCGAATCCCCTTCTAAACTCCACCATAGTATCTACCTGCATCTGGAGCCCTCTAATCTTTTCCTCTAGCAGGTCTATTAGGCGGCATTTCATGCACACATACCTTTGTTCAGGCTCCCCTGCGAGGACCATGTACATACCACAGCTGCTGCATGCAATCATCTGCATAGTGTCCCCCGCTGCTTGGCTCATGGCAGCTATGGTCTCTGCCTGCTGCTTCTGGGAACGCAAAGCACACGCCCCACCGAACCCTCCTGCCTCCCCTTCCACCTCCCCCGTAAACTCCCACTTAAACTCCCCTGTTAGCAGCCCTGTTTGCCGGCTCCTGGGTGCCGCTGCTCGCTGGCCTCTAGGCCTGCTGACCAGACAGAGCACCCTCCTATGAGACCCTATTAAAAGAAACTTGTCATTCATCATTTTCTGGGCTCAGATCCTGCCCTTTCTTTGAGCCATGCATAGAGGGTCCTTGTGAGGATCACCACTTCCATGTGATAGATGGGAGGTAAGTGGTTTTTGTGGCATGGTCCCACCCCCGAACATGGCAAGCCAGGCAGAAGAGATGCTAATTGTCCCCACTCTGGCATCATGTAACTTTCAACTAAGGTGAGAGGGGTCAGAATGCTCAACTCAAAGACCCTCAGTGATTCCTCCAGCAAAACCAGGGATGACAAGACTTGGCATTCCCAATGTTTCCATAGTAAAAAGCAAGCAGAAAATAAAACAACTTTAAGGGGGAGGGGAAATGAAAACACCCACAACAATTTTTTTTCAGGTCTTTTTTATTAATCACATCTGTTTAAATGCCTTTTGCAGATCACCCCTAAGTATTACTGTCCTTACTACTGCTGTAATTAAAATAAATAAAATATCAGCTCTTAATAGTTCATACTAAGTGGTTTTGAAGGATGTTCTTGTCTCAGATGGTGCAGGGTTGTTTACAAAGCTGCATTAAACTACACTTTTAATTCTTTCAGGTGTTCAACCACACATAACTATGATCGCGACAGGAAGTGGGGTTATTGTGCTTCTGCATCCAAAGACCATATAGGTAAGGCAAGTAATTAATGACACCAGCAACAGGCATCTGAAAAGCACAATTGCCCTGCAATATCCAGTATTTTGTTATTATTATTAGATGGTGATTTATTATCTATCCATCAGTGTGCATGATGCTTTATAGACAAGTAAAAGGTAAATCCCCCGTTCTGGGGATCTGACAATCAAGGTTGGACATGACACAGGGAAGTGGAAATAGGGGAAAGATGAGATTTCCACAGAATAAGGAACTTATTAAGTTATTTCTTGTGCAGTGTGCACGCTAGAGGCCAGATCTTCAGTTGGTGTAGCTATACTGATGTCTGTATAGCTACACTGATGTACAGCAACTGAGGATCTGGGTCTTTCTCTATTTTAAAAATACTAAAATATGAACTCTTCATATAATAGTGTTGGGTTTAAACTTTTTTTCTGGAGTCTGGATCAGTGCTGGAAAGTGAAACCTGTCATTTGTCCATCACCCTAGCGCACTCTGTTCCCATGTATGTTTTCAGTACCCCATGCTGTGAAATTAAAGCCTGAGCCCCATTCTTTGGTTAAATGTCAATGCTATTCCTGTGCATAGGGAAAATCCTACTCACTATAGGTGAGGCCCAACTTCATCTCATATTGCCAGGCATGCAAAACAGTATCTTTCTGGGGAAGGGATATGGGTAAATCCTGGACTCACTCCCCATATAACACATTCTGCATCAGTCACCAGCTCTAGGTCTGGAGGGAGCAGCAGCATGTTTAGGAATATCCAGGTATGGAAGTGACGTAACTGCTAGACTGCCAAAAGGCTGTATAGCAGAATACAGCACATCTCCCTTTGGGCTTTCACATGCTCCATGCTCAACATCTCCCCTGCCTTCCTTTCTTAGCTACCCAAGATTTAGCAGATAGGAGGAAAACAAGTCCTGCATGCGGTATTTGGGCATACAAAGAAGGCACACGAGTAGTACTGGCAAATTAAGGCCCTAAGTGTAGTCGTGATGTGGGAGCACTGAATTTGTGAGGTTGTTAGCACTGCACACTGAGCTCATGTAATGGAACTGTTTCATTTGGTGAGTTATGGAATTAAAATAATCTTTCTAATAATAGCAGTGGGCAAAGTAAACCGTGTCAAGCAACCCTTTCATTGTAATCTATCTGTGTTATTCCATGGGCATCTGGGACAGTAGGAGCCATTTCTGGAGGAAGGAATAATGCCTTGTGCTCTGTTTTTTACAGGAATCACTTTTTTTTAATTTATGTGCCCAGGACTAGCCTTCTGTACAAACGAGTGACCGTTTGGGGGGGGGGAAGGTATCTTTCTATTTATGGTATTTGTATGGCCCCTGTTACAGTAGTATCACAACCTTAGTGTATTTATGGGGAACCGAGGCTCAGTGACTTATCCAAGGTCTCAGAGGAGTTTGTGGTGGAGCAGAGACTGGAAGTCACGTCTCCCTTGCCCTAGTGCTCTAGCCACTAGACCATCCCTCCTCCTCGCTGAGTTGCACTTGTAGGCTGTTCCTGTTTCCCTACACCACATCTCTCAGATGATAAAACCGTTCTGGCTGTGTCTCTGACTATTTCTGTTTTGTTTGTAATTTCTTTTAAACAGTTGCATTTTTTTAACAAATAAGGAAATATTTTCTTCCTCCCGCTAAACACACAGATACTCTGTCAGCTACTCCTTCCTCAATAATGTACCGAAAGAGAACAGAGCTTCAAAAATAGATTGTCTTATGAAGAATTCATTTGAAAAAAAAAATTGCTTTAGTGACTGCTTCAAAGAGGATGAGTAAATAGAAGCATTCACTGCAGAAGTAGCCTAAGAACAATGAAAAGAGTAGTCAGCTCAAAATGGGCAGGATTTTCCCACAGATTTTATATAGCAAAGAGCAATAGTACTGCATGCACATAAGTAGGAAGTAAAGGTCTGTGGTAAACTCTTTTAGATGTAAGTTATTTTGGGCCCAGTTGGTTGCTTACTAATGTGTGGCTGGATCTTGTGAAATTCTCTGCACCATTAATTCCTGGTGACTTAAAGATTGAGTCCTGGTCCCACTGAAATTCCAACCATTATATAAACTAGAAAAACAGTAAAAAAAATTTTTTTTGCAAAAATAGGAATTAGGTACCTAGGTACTTTTGAAAATCCTACTAGACACCTGTCTGCATCTTCAGGCACCTAAATACCTTTACAAATGTGGCCACAAGTGAATTGCTGAGTTGTGGCTCTAGTATTGTGCTGGATAGGGGCCAGTGTGCCAAGGGTGACCAGATAGCAAGTGTGAAAAATCGGGATGGTGTAGAGGGTAATAGGTGCCTATATAAGAAAAAAGCCCGAATATTGGGACTGCTCCTATAAAATCAGGACGTCTGGTCACCCTAAGTGTGCCCTGCACCTTGTAGGGTTAAACCCAAAGGTCTAACCCAAAGCTCACCAACGTCAACGGGAATTTTATCATTGATTTCAAAGGATCTTGGATCAAGTTTCAAGAAAGGAGAGTACTAGATACCAACTTTGTTCAGGGGCACATAAAACAGAATGAGATGGAAAGATGTGCCGAGATCTTGTAAGTTGAATATAAAGAGAGGGGAGGTATCAGATCAGAAACATGTACTAGCTAGTTAAATTCCGGAGAAGAGCCATCTCAGTATGGTGAAAAGTGTGCTATTCAAATTGAAAGTAGTCCAGGAAGTTGGGTGATGTGATCAGACAGCTGAGAGCAGGTGACTCACTACTTCAGCAGGGCTCTGGAGAAGTTGAACTCAAGATGGTTGTTAGCAATTGTGAAAGGATTCAAGTGAGGGTTTTCTCACAAAGGAGGGATGATATCCTGGGATGGCTTTAGGCACAGACTGGACGGGCAGCTGCTTGGGGCACCATGTTTACCAGGGACCCATAACTCTGGGAAGAGTTCCAGGCAGGAAGAAACAATCTGGCCAGAATACTCCTGTGCTGTAGGAACACATCCCTGATGTGGAAGTTGCAGGAGGACCTGTGCTGGCCAAAAGATAAATAGTGAAGCAGAGGGGAGAAGAGATGAGGATGCCAAGGGAAGACAGATGGGAAGTGACCCAGGGATGGTGGAAGGGAATATAATGAGGGGTTCCAATGAAAGAGAGAAGGACAGAGCTAGGGGTTCTGCTTTGCTGACTTAGGGATGGTACCAAAAATGATTTGCCATGTGCTCCACTATACTGAGGGATGGCCCTGGGAGAGAGCAGAAGTTTGAAAATTACAGGAATATGTAGTGATGAAACACTATACAATATAGATATTTCATAACTATAAAATGGAAGAAGCAGCAGCATAGTCATTATGTTTACATGCTTTCTTTTGATGTTCTCCTTGGGTGTGACTACCAGTATATGTACACAGGCCTAGATACTGATCTCAGTTACACCATTGTAAATCTGGAGCACATGCCTTGACTTCAGTGGAATTACTCCAGATTTACACCAATACAGTGAATTTTAGAATCTGGCCTCAAGTGCTTTGTTTCAGACTCGTTATGTGTGGGTATATTTTTATATGTTGGATTGTCTACTTGGCAGTATCAGCATGTTGGCAGCCCAGCACCCTGCTCAAAGAACAGCTCAATGGTGTAATTCTGCATTGTCCTCATGGCAGAATTTGGCTAGGAAGCATTAGATAGAGAATTCAAATTTAGGCAAAATATTGGGCCAGCCTCTCAGCTGGATCAATTGGCCTCAGTGGAGAGATGCTGGTTTATACCAATTGATGAGTTAACCCAATGTCTTTTGTCAACTAGTGTTATCCCATTAAAAAGTATTATGAACTTTATATGGTACTTTGTCATGTAGAAGGCAGCCTCCGTCAATTGACTTCATGGGAACTGAGAGCAGTGGTGCCAGTTCAGATATTTCAGGGGCGAAGGGAATTCCAGTTCCTCTCCCAGGTCTCCTTTGGCTGGGGAGTCTGCCCTCCCTCTTACCACCAGAGTTCATGAGCGGGTGCCCCCAGGAGTTGAGTTCTCAGCCTGACTCCCCTGCCTGGCACTGTGAAGGGACAGACTCTCCATGCGCCGCCTCACAGCACCATTTGAGTGGTGGTGTTATGTCATGCACCAGATTGCAACGCCACTTGCTGAAATTTGGCTTGGTTGCCCCCTCACTTGACAACACCCTTCCCACTTGACACCACTGACTGGGAGGTAGTGCTGACAGGATTTGTTCATGTTTTTTAAAAATACTTTCGGAGAATAGGAAACTTTATAGTTTATTAGTTTGATGCAGTTTGTTTGTTCTGACTTAATTTGATCTGCTCCTTCTCTTCCTGTTAGGAAATTCTGCATCATCCCACTTATCTTAGTCTTAGAATGCACCAGAGTCTACTACCAGGAATGTATAATTTATGTAATCTAAAGTAGAGACATAATCCCACTTAGTTATGTTGCTACGTAAAATACACAGAGCATTAATCCGGGCAAATGAGAGCTTCAGACTTTTTTTTTATCACTAGTGTAAAGGAATAGCTCCATCTTGTGGACATTTGTCCCATATCCTCACATGATACCTGCTGACTTGACTTGACTTATCAATATTGTGAATAATGATCATGTGTCAAATTTTGCTTCAGTTATATCATTATAAACCCATTTATTTCAGTGGAAGAGAAGAATTCAACTCACTGAGTTGTATAGTTTTATAGATCAAGATAAATCTAGTTATTGTGCAATTAAAAAAGGAACAGTTGAGTAAACATTGTTTTAGTGAGATCAAATGGTGATATTAAAGCCACAAGGCATCTGAACGCAAAGTGTTGCTATTCTGCATAACTGGCCAATGTCTGACAAAACAAAGATTGAGTTGTCTGGCAGTTATTAACAATAACTTATTAATAGATTTCTCAGATTATTGTGCAAGGCGCCCATGCAAAAATGGAGGGACCTGTTCCGTTGCCTATGATCATAGTTCTTATCACTGCGCATGTCCTGAGGCATTCACAGGAAAAGACTGCGAGATTGGTAAGTGCCTTATTTAATGAGCAATGGATATTAGAGGTAGAGGACTTGTCCAACTTTGTTAGTGAAAAGGTAATGTTGTTGTGATGTTAGAGAGCACTAAGACATTAATGTTTGTGTAGGCTGGTTTCCAAGTGATTATGATAGACAATCTGTTACTGACAGGACAGCTGAAAATAGCTTAATTATATGGTTATAAATTCAAACCTGATCTGAACTACCATTAAAGTATTAGGCTAAGAGACATACAATGAGACTCTTCCCCCCGACCCCCGCACTCAGATTTTGAGATTAGCATACATGTTTAGAAAAGAATAATTATATTATTTATTATTATTATAATAATAATTAATAATTATTATTAATTATATAGCACTTAGGGTAGAGAGTCATGACAAGCAAAAGAATTTTAGGTAAGGCACTATATCCCAGTGTATGTGCACATGTGCCCATTAAGGATCTTACCATGCTCCCAGTGATTTTACACCAGTGTAATTCCATTGACTTCACTTGAGTTACTCCAGATTTACACCAGGGTAAGTGGGAGTTATCAGACGATAAGGCTCTTATCATACTATTGCATCAGTTTTACAACAGTATACAGTGCTGGTGCTAGGCATAAGCAGACTAAGCAATTGCTTAGGGCCCCGAGAAACTCAAGGGGGCTGACCCCTTATTCACTTTTTTAGTATGTGTTGTAGAGGTAGGGCAAAAATATTCCCGCTTAGGGCCCCAATGGGCTAGCGCTGCCTTTGGCAGAATAACTCCACTGAGGTCAGTGATGTTGCTCCTGATTCTCACAGTATAAGAACAGAATAAGGTTCCATAAAAGCTCTCGTTTCTCTTTGTTGTTCAATGAAATTCCTTTCCTGCTGCTCTGGAGCCACCTAATGGCATGTATACAATGTGTACGGTACCGGCTGGAGCACCAGAGTAGCTGCCTCCATTACAGCCTTCATCTGTAAGAACCAGTCTGCTAAACTAACAGCTATGAACAATACATAGAAGTGGGATGAATGTCGTATTTTACTCTGATTTTTCTTCCTTGCTTTTCGTGAATTAACCATTAGGGGATCTGCAGAATGGTGCCACTGTCTTGTTCACAGGAGCATATGACATTTTAAAAGCAGGAGAAGCCATCTGGCCCAACCAACCTCTTTATTTCTAATTTATTCTACTATTAGTCATAGCACCTATCACCATGGTGGCTAGGTGCTTCCATTACAAAGGTTAAAACACAAATTGTTTGATTAGCACATAAGCCTGGATCCACAAAGGGACTTGGGCATTGCAGCACTGAGTGTTGGGATGTGTAACTTTTAGACATCTAGAAAATCACTGGAACAACAATGCGATTCACAAAGCCTGAGTAAGGTGCCTAGGCTCCTTATACAATGAATGGGGAGAGATGGGTGCCTAAGAATGAGATCCACAAAAGCAAGTATGTTAGCCAAGGACCCGCCAGAGCTAGCCAATGGGAGTTGCCAGCAAGAAGGGGCTGTCCTAAGTCCCACCCCTCACAGAATTAGTCACCTACATGCAGGCTGCAGGGAGGTGCATGTCTCTGCTTGCAATCCACATCTGGGACCCCCTCTCCTGCAGTCAGGCGCCAAAGTGCTTAATTCTGCTCCTGCCAGGCAAGGGTGGGGGGGGCCTGTTTCCCCACCCCCCCCCCCCCCCCCGGCGAGTTGTTGCTTGGCTTGTACTGAGCATGCTCACGTGGACAGAGCATGCTCAGTAACATTTGCTGAAACTGCTGCCCTCACTCTGCCCCCCCCCACTATCGGCAGGCATGGGTCATTTCTGCTTGCAAGGATGCATTAGGTGCCTACCTCACTATGCACAAAATAACTGGAAGAGGAGGGTAGAGCACTCACTTAGGATGTGTGAGACCCAGGTTCAATTCTGATGGGCAGAGTGGATTTGAACCTCTCCAGAGTGTACCCTGTCCACTGAACTATGGGATATTCTGATATGGGACTCCCTCAATCTTCCCTGTTGAAGCTGTTCCACTGTGGGTAACTAATTGAAGAGTCATTGGGCCAAAGAGAGCATGTGAGAATGTCTCCAGAGCCTGGTGGTTGGGTCACCCACCTGGGAAATGGGAGATCCAGCATCCAGCCCCCCTGGTCCAATCACTCTTTAATTATTTCTCCAAAATGAAACAGCTACAACAGAAGAGATGGAGGGAGACCCCTATTAGAATGCTCATAGCTCAGTGGTTAGCGCACTCTCCTGGGAAGTGTGGAAGACCCCTGTTCAAATCCTCTCTCCTCATCAGGCAGAGGCGGGGATTGAACGGAGGGTCTCCCACATCCCAGGTGAGTGGCCTAACCACTGGGCTAAAAGCTAAATGGTGGCTCCTCCTCTCACCAGATTTTGAATGGGCCCCAGTCTGGTAGGTGTGATCAGAGCATGCCTACTCGATCGGACTCCACAGGCAAGAGAGGCAAGCAAACACCTGTCTTCTTCTCATTTGTGGATTGCATTTGAGGACAAGGTGGGAGATAGGTGTCCAGGCACTTAGAATGAGGCAGCAGTGTGCATGAACTGAGACAGAAACGTAGTTGTCCAGAGGACTTTTAAAGCAAAAATTTAGATGGGTGAGTGAGTGTACGTGCCTACAGGGTTATCTGGCAACAAAGCAGGGGTTTTGTGGATCGCAGCGGTACCTAAAACTGGGATTTAAATCTCTTTGTGGATCTAGGCCATACTTTCAAATAACATGTGGCTTGTTAACAAGAAAAGGGATCATTAGGGCATAACAAATCATTTGGTATCATTCTTTGTAACAAACCTTAGAAATCTTTTTTTATTTTATTTTATTTTAGGGAAGTGTTTTGATGAAAGTCGCTATGAGTACTTTGACACTGGCGAAAGTTGGGCAAGAATCCACAAAGGAGTAGTGGAAGAATGCACGTGTGTTAACAGCCGAATTGAATGCCAAAACACACGATACACAAGTATTACTCTGTGCTGTCCATAGCATAAGCATTATTTTGTTCTAAGTGTATATATCTGCATGTAGTGGGCTAAATAAAAATAGTGATGCTGAAACCTGTGCTATTGTATTCTACATAGTGACCGGGCTCTTTCAACACACACACCCAGAAAGAAAAAAATATTTTTCTTTCCACTTATGGATAATGGACCTGATTCAGTCTGTGAGCATGTGCTTAAGTGCTTTACTGAATAAGGAGGGACTTAAGCATGTGTTTTATTTTAAGCACACACTTAAGTGCTTTCAGGAACAGGGATGTGATCCTGAACTGGGGCCCATAAGAATAACCAATAGATTAAAGAATAATAATAACAAAATTACACCTCTATCCCAGAATCTCAAAGCAATTTACAAATATTAATTAAGCTTCACAGCACCCTGGCGAATTAGTTAAATATTGTCATCCCCATTTTACAGGTGTAGAAACTGAGACACAGAAGTTAAGTGACTTTCCAAGCTCACATAGTAAATCCATGGTAGAGCTGTGAATGTGCCCAGGAGCCAAAATCACCACTGGCATAACTTTGACCATAGGAATCCTGACTGCCAGTCACATGCTCTAACTACTTCACTAAGCTCCCTCCCTGTTGGTTTATTATAAAATATTACACAGCTCTCTAAAAAATTTTGCAATAGTGGGGAGCATATTACGAGCAGTAGTAATAATAATTACTGTTATTTGTTAAGCAATGATATTTGCAACAGAGGGGAAGCTATACTGATATTGACAGTAAAAGTAAACAGTGAGCCAGATCTTCAACTGATATAAATCAGCATAGCTCTGTTGTCTATAATGAACTATCTCAGTTTGTACCAGCTGAAGGTCTGGACCAGTGTGGAAATAGTAAAAAAGGGAAAACCAATTCCAAAAGTGTATATGGCAGAGAAGGAGATGCCTTAAGATGTTGTCACCATGATAAATATGATGAACATCTCTACATTCTTCTTGTTTTCATCCTCTCATGATGATTCCAACAAGATATGATGTGAAATTTGTTTAAGTGGGTTGCATTTTCTTGTACTGCATGCAGCATTCAGAGATTCCAAGGCCAGAAGGGTCATTGTGATTAACTGACCTCCTGTATAACACTGGCAATAAAACTCCCCCCCCCCAAAAATCTTCGAGGATATCTTTTAGAAAATCTTGATTTTAAAAATTGCTAGTGATAGAGAATCCATGACCATTGGTAAATTATTCCAATGGTTAATTGTCCTCACTGTTAAAAATATATGCCTTATTTCCAGTCTCAGTTGTCTAGCTTCAACTTCCAGCCATTGGATTGTGTTGTACCTTTCTTTGCTTGACTGAAGAGCCCATTATCAAATATTAGTTCCCTATGTAGATACTTACAGACTGTAATCAAGTCACCCCTTAAACTTCTCTTTGTTAAGCTAAATAGATTGAGCTCTTTGAGTCTATCACTATAAGGCATGTTTCTAATCCTTTAATCATTCTTGTGACCCTTTTCTGGACCCTCTCCAATTTATCAACAATTTATCCTCCTTGCATTATGGACACTAATTGAGTTTGATCTTCTATTTATGTTTGTAGGTTGCACCAGTAATCCCTGTCTCCATGACAGTGCCTGTAGAATGATTGTCTTCACTGGGAAAACTATATGTGGTTGCAAAGAAAACTTTGTAGGAAAATATTGCAATATTGGTAAGTATAACAATGTGCCAGGGAGAACAAATGTTATTGATTGATCATCTGACTGATAATAGGTATTTGTTACTTGCATATTCTATGCAACATGTAGCAGAGTCTTCATCTGAAGAGTCATGTAGCATATGTAACTTCTCTCTGGCTAAGGCATTTACCATATTCCTACAGTATAAAACCTATTGCATTATTCCTCACCAAGGCCCCAGTCTGGTAAACACACATCCTTAACTTTATGCACATGAATAGTCTAATTAAATTATTTCTGCACATAAAGTTAAGCATATGTTTGCAAGTATATATTTGGGATCCAATGCATGTACTGTAGCATAAATTCTTCCACACAAAAGCATGAATCTTATTTGTTCCCACATGAAGTAAAGTAATGTCTGTTTTAGCAAGATCGCTGGTTATTTCCCATATTTGTCAGTCATATATAGTTAATAGGAATAGACTCTAATAAAAGTGTATGCGTGTCCTTTTAGTCATCGGAGCCTGATTCTTTTCTCACTTATACCAGTTTTACACACGTATAACTCTATTGATACTCCTGATTTACAGTAATAAAACTGAGAGGAGAATCTGGCTCTTGGCATCTAGACATGCAATTGCTTTGTCGCTTCTTGTTTGAGCTTCAGCGGTGCATAGTTTTTGATGCAGCTTTCTTACGGAGTTTTGAAGTTTGTCGCTGCATGGATTATATATATTTTTAAACTTTATCAGTGCACTAAATCTTCTCTTCAAGTAAACTCAATGACTATATTTCAAATACAGCAATTTTTGCACACAAATTACAGTAGGTCTTCAGCCATACCACACCAATCTTGTCATCTCGTTGGCTAAGAGGGCTTGTACGCTGATCCAGGGTCCATTGTAGTCAATGGCAAGAGTCTGTAAGAGGGTAGCAGCCTCTGAGCATGCCCCCTTGCTGTGTGGCATGCCATTGCAGTCCTCAGCCTCAGTTTCTTTCTGTTTTGGGAATAATTTATTCACTCCTAGAGTCTTTAAAACAGCATTCCATCTCTCCTGGGGTCTAATTTATTAAACATTGTCTGGTTCTCAAAAAGATCCTGCCTATGGCCCGCCTTAGGTTTGGGGCTCCAAGCTTCTCTATTTCAGGAACGTGGGGTTCCAATTCTGGCTGTAAATGCTCCCCTTAAATTCAGAGTTTTCACAGCCCTCCTCCTTCAGCTGTGTAGATCGAGTCCTGGCCTCCATGGCCTGCAAACTCTATTCTTAAGTTCAGGGTTTTCGCAGCCCTCCTTCTGGGGGCTGTGGCCTGACTGAGTTCTTTCTCTCAGCAATCTCTCCTTCACTGGACTTGGAGCCTCCTTTTTGGTTCACCCAATTAATCATCTGACCAGTGCTTTGATCCTTCCCAGGTGAAACTAATAACCCCAAACACCTGACCTCTGAACAATGCTTCTGGTCCCAGGCCTTTAAAGAGACAATAGCCTGGATTTTCCTACTCTTTCTCCCTCCCAGGGACTACTCCTTGGGACCGTCTTCCTCTCAGCCAATGTCTTTTTTTGATTATTCCTTCACCTTTCATTTTTCTTACCCCTTTCCAGGTATCTGGGGAACTAGCCTCTCAGACTGTCTCCTCCAGACTTAAAGGGCCAGTACCCTATAACAGACTCCATTGATTGTGATGGGCACTGGATCAGACCTAGCTGAATACTAGGATGGGAAACCTCTAAGGAACACTTACCGTATATACTTGATCATAAGCCGGTTCATTTATAAGCCGACCCCCCCAAGATGGATACGTAAAAATGGAAATTTTTTATAACCCGTTCATAAGACCACCCTATAATTCAGGAGTCAGCAAACTTTGGCTCCCGGGCCATCAGGATAAGCTGCTGGTGGGCCGAGATG
Source organism: Terrapene triunguis (assembly GCF_002925995.2). Classification (NCBI taxonomy): domain Eukaryota; kingdom Metazoa; phylum Chordata; order Testudines; family Emydidae; genus Terrapene; species Terrapene triunguis. Next base: position 84,167,129 of record NW_020664417.1, on the reverse strand, counting down.
GTTTGTTTACCTCGAGCATCCGCAGGCACGGAGGTAAACCTAAGTAAACAAAGTGTCCCGGTGTGCCAGCTGCTTACCCTGACGGGCCAGGACAGCAACTGGGGGGGGAATTTTTCGGGGGGGGAAGCTGGGAGTCAGGGGGGTAACCCCTGTGACCACCCCCCCACATGACCCCACCCCTAGCCTGGGACCCCCACACTCTCCCCATCCCATTCCTTCCCACCTTATCTGGGGAGGGCCAGGGGAGGATGTCTCTGACCTGGCTGGAGCTGCTCCGGCAGGCTGGGCAGCGCAGCCGCAGCCTGCTCCGGCGGGCCAGACGGGGCGGCGCAGCCGCAGCATGTTCCAGCGGGCTGGCCCGGGTGGCATGGCCGCAGCATGCTGCAGCGGGCCAGGTGGCTCAGCCACAGTGTGCTTTGGAGGGCGGGGCTGAGCGGCACGGCTGCAGCCTGCCAGCCCCGGAGCTGCAGCTGCTTTGGAGACTGGGGGGAGAGCAGCGTGGCCAGAAGCGGAGAGACTCTGGCACCGCCTCTTCCCTTCTGGCTCTGCTGGTTGTGCTGCCTCTCCTTGCTCCCTCTGTTCGGGGGAGGGGCTGTGTCCCACCTCTCCCTCTCTAGACCCGTTCATAAGCTGACCCCCTTCTCTGATGCTTCCCTTTTTTACTGAAAAAATTTGGCTTATGAATGAGTATATACGGTATTTGTTTTTTGTTGTTCATTATTCTTTTTTGTTCTCCTAAATTGTGTGCATTTTTTTTTAAACAAAAACAATTTAGTAATCCAACCTGGGAGCAGACCCAAATCCCGTGTGATTTTAGGTGACCAATCACACACCATGAATAACAACCTGCGACTAGTGAAATTGCACAATTTTGTGACCAGCCCAAAAAATCTGAAAGACATTCATCCAGACTACCTGGCAAATAGAGATGAATGACAAATAATTCTCTGAACAATTTGACGTCCAATCTGCTGGTGAACAAATAGGAAAAAAAGGCTTAGTCTACAGCAGATATTATTTACAACGATCAGTTCACGAGAATCATCCCATCCTTGTTTACAAAAATATTATTATTCTTCAAGTGCTTTCTCATGTTGATTCCAGTTAGGTATGTCTGTGCCGGATGCACAGCTGTCTGAAAGTTTTTCCCATAGCAGCCCCTGTCGGGTCGGCTGTGGAGCTCCCTGGAGTGGCGCCTCCATGGTGGTAAATATATGACCCTGCTGACCCGGAGCCTCCTCAGTTCCTTCTTACCACCAGTGACAGTTGTTGAAACTGCGGTGGCTTGCTCTTGCAAGTGCTCCCCTAGTTCTCCTACTAGCTTTGTGTATATAGTTTAATAGTTTAACAGTTGTATAGTTTTAATAGTTAGTTAGTGGATAGTCCTAGGGGAATTCTGCATTACTGTGCATGTACACAATTTATGTCCCCCGCAGATTTCTTTGCTTCCCCGCAGAAAAATGACTTTCTGATGGGGAAGCAAAGGGAAGCCACAAGACTGGTTGAGACCCTCCCCAACAGTATGTTTTGGGTTCCCAGGGCATTGGGAATGGGCAGGTGGCTCCTACCCTGCAACCTCAGCTGCAAGTCCCGGCTGGGTTGGGGAGGACGGGACTTCCTCTTCCCCTGCACGGCTTCTGGATCCATGTCAGACCTACCCCCATATTTCTCCCATGGCTATAGGAAGCTCTGCAAACTCTCTACCTCCTCTCTCCTCCCCCACCCCCGCACACTTCCTGCACCCATCGCTCCTTAGCTTAGGGGGAAGGATCACTGTACAGGCAGATTTTGGTAAGCTCAGAGAGCTGATAGGTAAGGTCCCATGGGAATCAAGACTGAGGGGAAAAACAACTGAGGAGAGTTGGCAGTTTTTCAAAGGGACACTATTAAGGGCCCAAAAGCAAGCTATTCCGCTGGTTAGGAAAGATAGAAAATGTGGCAAAAGACTGCCTTGGCTTAACCACGAGATCTTGCATGATCTAAAAAATAAAAAGGAGTCATATAAAAAGTGGAAACTAGGACAGATTACAAAGGATGAATATAGGCAAACAACACAGGAATGCAGGAGCAAGATTAGAAAGGCAAAGGCACAAAATGAGCTCAAACTAGCTATGGGAATAAAGGGAAACAAGAAGACTTTTTATCAATACATTAGAAGCAAGAGGAAGACCAAAGACAGGGTATGCCCACTGCTCAGTGAAGAGGGAGAAACAGTAACAGGAAACTTGGAAATGGCTGAGATGCTTAATGACTTCTTTGTTTCGGTCTTCACCGAGAAGTCTGAAGGAATGCCTAACCTAGTGAATGCTAATGGGAAGGGGGTAGATTTAGCAGATAAAATAAAAAAAGAACAAGTTAAAAATCACTTAGAAAAGTTAGATGCCTGCAAGTCGCCAGGGCCTGATGAAATGCATCCTAGAATACTCAAGGAGCTAATAGAGGAGGTATCTGAGCCTCTAGCTATTATCTTTGGAAAATCATGGGAGACGGGAGAGATTCCAGAAGACTGGAAAAGGGCAAATATAGTGCCCATCTATAAAAAGGGAAATAAAAACAACCCAGGAAACTACAGACCAGTTAGTTTAACTTCTGTGCCAGGGAAGATAATGGAGCAAGTAATTAAGGAAATCATCTGCAAATACTTGGAAGGTGGTAAGGTGATAGGGAATAGCCAGCATGGATTTGTAAAGAACAAATCGTGTCAGACCAATCTGATAGCTTTCTTTGATAGGATAACGAGTCTTGTGGATAAGGGAGAAGCTGTGGATGTGGTATACCTAGATTTTAGTAAGGCATTTGATACGGTCTCGCATGATAGTCTTATCGATAAACTAGGCAAATACAATTTAGATGGGGCTACTATAAGGTGGGTGCATAACTGGTTGGATAACCGTACTCAGAGAATTGTTATTAATGGTTCCCAATCCTGCTGGAAAGGCATAACAAGTGAGGTTCCGCAGGGGTCTGTTTTGGGACCGGCTCTGTTCAATATCTTCATTAACAACTTAGATATTGGCATAGAAAGTACACTTATTAAGTTTGCAGATGATACCAAACTGGGAGGAAATGCAACTGCTTTGGAGGACAGGGTCATAATTCAAAATGATCTGGACAAATTGGAGAAATAGTCTGAGGTAAACAGGATGAAGTTTAACAAAGACAAATGCAAAGTGCTCCACTTAGGAAGGAAAAATCAGTTTCACACATACAGAATGGGAAGAGACTGTCTAGGAAGGAGTACGGCAGAAAGGGATCTAGGGGTTATAGTGAACCACAAGCTAAATATGAGTCAACAGTGTGATGCTGTTGCAAAAAAAGCAAACATGATTCTGGGATGTATTAACAGGTGTGTTGTGAGCAAGACACGAGAAGTCATTCTTCCGCTCTACTCTGCGCTAGTTAGGCCTCAACTGCAGTACTGTGTCCAGTTCTGGGCACCGCATTTCAAGAAAGATGTGGAGAAATTGGAGAGGGTCCAGAGAAGAGCAACAAGAATGATTAAAGGTCTTGAGAACATGACCTATGAAGGAAGGCTGAAAGAATTGGGTTTGTTTAGTTTGGAAAAGAAAAGACTGAGAGGGGACATGATAGCAGTTTTCAGGTATCTAAAAGGGTGTCATAAGGAGGAGGGAGAAAACTTGTTCACCTTAGCCTCTAAGGATAGAACAAGAAGCAATGGGTTTAAACTGCAGCAAGGGAGATTTAGGTTGGACATTAGGAAAAAGTTCCTAACTGTCAGGGTGGTTAAACACTGGAATAAATTGCCTAGGGAGGTTGTGGAATCTCCATCTCTGGAGATATTTAAGAGTAGGTTAGCTAAATGTCTATCAGGGATGGTCTAGACAGTATTTGGTCCTGCCATGAGGGCAGGGGACTGGACTCGATGACCTCTCGAGGTCCCTTCAAGTCCTAGAATCTATGAATCTATGAATAAGCTTGACTAGTGTCGGCCTACTGTCTGGGGTACAACAGCCTGGACTCAGTGGTCACCCTTCTGGTGCAGGTCCTCAAGACCCTCCGCTGGTGGCTCAACCTGCAGGAGGTGTGCAAGGGAGTCCCCTTCCAGAGATTCCAGCCCTCTCTGTCTCTGGTAACGGACATGTCAGCGCTGGGATGGGGTGCGCACCCGGGAGGCCTTCAAACACAGGGCCTCTGGTCTCAAGACGAGCTCTCACTCCACATCAACATCAAAGAGTTGAGGGCAGTCTGATGAGCATGCCAAACCTTCCAAGCTCATCTGCAAGGGAAGTGCGTGAGAGTCATTACGGACAACCCAACTACGATGTTTTACATAGACAAGCAGGGTGGAGCCCGTTCCTCTCCCCTATGTTGGAAAGCCCTCAAGCTGTGGGAGTTCTGCACAGCCCACTCCATTCACCTGGAAGTGTCCTACCGCCCAGGTTCCCAGAAGGAGCTGGCGGATTACCTCAGCAGATGCTTCCACAACCATGAGTGGTCCATCTGCCCGGACCTGATACACAGTGTTTTCCAGAGGTGGGGAGTTCCCCAGATCGACCTCTTTGCCACATGAAGCAACAGGAAGTGCCCACAATTCTGCTCCTTCTGGAATCACAGTCCAGGCTCTCTCACAGACGCATTTCTCCTCCCCTGGATGGAACATCTGCTGTACGTGTTCCCACCGTTCCCACTTGTGCACAAGATCCTGCTCAAGAGCCGCAGAGGCAAGGCGGGGGTCATACAGGTGGTGCCAATGTGGCCTCGCCAACACTGGTACACCACACTACTGGAGCTGTCGATGGTCGCCCCAATCACATTGCCCTTGGTCCCGACCTGATTACCCAGGATAACAGTCACCTTCTCCCCCCCGACGTCCAGTCCCTTCACCTCACGGCTTGGAAGCTTCATGGTTAAACTCTATGGAACTCATGTGCTCTGAGCTGGTTAGGGAGGTCCTGTTTGGTAGCAGGAAGCCCTCCACCAGAGCCACCTACCTGGCCAAGTTGAAAAGGTTTGCAATCTGGTGCGCTCAGAGCCGCTCAGCACCAATGCAGGCACCCATACCGCTTATCCTGGAATACCTACTGCACTTAAAACAGCAGGGTCTGGCAGCATCATCCATCAAGGTGCATTTGGCAGCTATCTCTGCCTTCCACCCGGGAGTGGCTGGGCGTTCCATCTTTGCCACCCCCGTGATTGACTGTTTCCTTAAGGGTCTGGAATCCCGGTGTGAGACCTCAACCTGGTCCTTTCCAGACTAACAGGGCCCCCGTTTGAACCACTGGTGACTTGTTCGCTCATCTACTTGTCATGGAAGGTGGCCTTCTGAGTTGCCATTACTTCGGCGTGGAGGGTTTTGGAGCTAAAAGCCCTCACCTCCGACCCTCCCTACAAGGTTTTCTTTAGAGACAAGGTCCAACTTAGGCCTCACCCTGCCTTCCTTTCAAAGGTTGTGTCCCAATTCCACTCTAACCAGGACATTTTTCTACCTGTCTTTTACCCTAAGCCGAGAACAGAGGCTTCACTCATTGGACACTTGCCGAGCGCTGGTCTTTTACATTGAATGCACGAAGCTGTTCTGTAAGTCAAACCAGCTATTCATGGTGGTAGCAGATCGGGTGAAAGGACTCCTGGTCTTGTCACAGAGGATTTTGTCATGGATCATGTCCTGTATCCGGACGTGCTACGAGCTAGCCAAAGTTCCAGCTCTGGCACTAACGGCGCATTCCACAAGGGTGCAGGCCTCCTCAGTAGCGTTCCTGGCTCAGGTCCCAATACAAGAAATCTGCAGGGCAGCGATGTGGTCCTTGGTTCACACTTGTACCTGTCGTTACGCCATTACCCAGCATGCTAGAGATGATGCAGCATTCGTCAGAGCAGTGCTCCAGTCAGCGATTCCATAACTCTGACCTCACCTCTCGGGTTGGGCTTGGGAGTGACCTAACTGGAATCAACATGAACAAACACTCGAAGAAGAAAAAACAGTTACTCACTTTCTCGTAACTGTTCTTCGAGTTGTGCTGCTCATGTCCATTCCAGACCCACCTGCCTTCCCCTCTGTCGGAGTAACCGACAAGAAGGAACTGAGGAGGTGCCGCGTCGGCAGAGTCATATATTTACCACCATGGAGGCGCCACTCCAGGGGGCTCGACAGCCGAACCGATGGGTGCTGCTAGGGGAAAAACTTTCCGACGACTGTGCATGCAGCATGCACACATCTAACTGGAATGGACATGAGCAAGCACTCGAAGAACAACAGTTACGAGAAAGTGAGTAACCGTTTTTTCCTGGCAGCATCCTGAAGGAAAGTAAGACTGATATTTTATGGCTATTGAGTGTGAGAAGTACAACAAGCAGGAGAGGACTAAAGCAGGATCTTCAGGATTTAATCATTGGTTTTGAGGGGTCCTGCAGTGAGAGAAGTGTGTAGTGCTTGTAGAAATGGGCATGGTAGGCTGTCTCACTTAGAAGGAAGATGAAGAACTCAGGAGTGAGAGGTGGGTGGAAGTTCAACTAGGGAAGATAGGTGCCTGAGTACTGTGCTTGGGAACCAGCTCTCTCTCTGACCCTTCAATATTAACTTTGCTGGAGGGGAAGGCTTATCAGGGGTTATGTAGTCCCGTTAAACTACATCACTGCGAGCGATTCGCATTATCAAGGAATGCAATAAAAAAGTTTAGAAAAACATAAAAAAACTTCCAAAGGGGAAAGTCCTCCAGGGTTCTTAACTTACCTTATGGGATATCTACTCCAAAGAGTCATCTCCCAACCCTTCCTCAACTCAGGTCAGTTGGTGGTGGCTGGCCAAGGAAATGGGAACATGTAACATGGTTCTGACTGGGGCAGTATACTCCACTTGCATTTATGGGAGTCCTGGGAGTGACTACACAATCCCTCACAGAGTTCCTCCAGAGGCAATGTGACTCCATAACTCTCTGATTGCAAAATGGAGTCCTAACAGGAACAGTGTTAAGGTTCCTTTTTTAGTTGGCAGCTTCCAAAACTCAAAGCTGAACTGTGACTTCATAAATGTGAATGCTGTATGGCCTTTATTATAAAGCCCGAGATTACTGTAGTATAGCTATACTACTGGTGTGTGGACTGACTTGTTTAGAGCAAGAAATAAGCAAGTGTTGATTGCTTACTTGAAAATAATAAAACAAACACTTGGCCTGCTAAACAAATGACTTTAGCTGCCTATGAGCCATCTGCATGCGGATGCATAAAACCCACACACAAAATGTGAAAGGAGAGATCCAGCTTATCTGTCAGGGCTGTGAAAATATGTTTAAAAATGAAAAGCCCTTTGCCAGGATTTATACAGACTAAACTAATGATAATGAACCTACCAACTCTACAGGAATATACCATACAATAACAACACAATCATGATTAAGGCATTTTGGTGTTTGTAATCCCAGATGACATGGAACTTAGTTTTTTAAAAGAGTTTAGATTTTTTTCTCTCTTTTTCCCGTTCACTTGTCATGAACCACTATAGGGCAGTTTGAGGTTGTTTGAATGCCCAGAGCAGTTCAAATCAGCCAGTGTACAGTCCAAGTTCCCTTGACCTTCTCTTCTCCAAATTCCCTGAACCTTGTGTTCCTTCCTACACCTCTCTGCCCCCTAAATTTCCCATCTCTGCTGTATTTCACGTTCCCCTGCATATACCTGCCAGTTTCTCCCTCTCTTTGCTCTCCCTGACTACACACATACATACTGTAGTTTTCCCCCTGCCTTTTGCATCCCATGTTTCCCTACACACACCCTTTTCTGTTGAGTAGATTTGGTGCAACATCTAGCATTTGAAAATAAATATTTAAGATTAATGATAATTTTTGCCATTAATCTTCCTAACTGAAAGTTTGTCTGTCAGTAGAAGCTGGTGGATAAAAATCTTCAGAGAAACTCCTGAAAAATTACCAGTTTTTAAAATGGCTTCCATTTCCCATTGTTTTCAGTAGCCTTGAGGCCATAGCTGCCCTCGGGTAAGGTGTCCTCTTTCAAATGGCCACTGCCTCCAACTGTTTTCAGTGAGAGTGAACCCAACAGCCACCTTTGTTAAGAACAGACCTACTGAGAACTGTTGGCGATAGGTTGCTATTTTGAGAAGGGCTTCTAACTGCTGGCAAGTTACAACCTCAGTCCCACTGAGATAAATGAGAGATGGTAGCCACTTTGAAGTAGAGCAGTTCTATGTGGAATTCTTTGCCGTAGAACATAATTTGGCAGCCCTTGCTGAAGCAGACACTTTCAGTTATTAGGAATAAGGAAAAAATGTCCATAATTAAAAAAAAAAAACACCCTTCAAATGTTGCATAAGATTTCAGTGAGTTTAACTATAAGAGAAGTCTGAAGCACCCGTGTTGATTCATTATTAAGATAATTCAAGAAAAAGAAACAGTCTGAGATGGGGTGCTGAAATTCTTAAAAGACCCTTTTGAAATTAATTTTAACTAATAAAATAATTACCCAATTTACTTGTAAATTCTCAGAAAAATCATTCTTATTCAAAGAGTGTAATTTTGGAGAGGATACACTGTTTTCCCTGCTTTTGGTGCAAAACTCATCCTTAGCTATGGAATCAGGGAATCACAAGCAGGAATTCCTCATATAATTTGTATTAGAGATGTGCAGAAAGGGCCCAGACTTAGCTACTATGTCTTTCAGCTCCTCTGACCCCCACCCCTCCATTTTCATCTGTTCCTCCTTTTACATTGTAAGCTCTTTGAGGTAGGGACTGTGCCTTCCCGTATCCCTGTATATCAACTAGCATATTATGGGTGATACTGTTATATAGATAACAAATTATGATGATGATAACCAGCAAGAAAACCATCCCTGCTGTGTCTGAATACTGTAGTTCAGTAGGTATTTAAACGAAAAGCAAAAAAAGCTGTTCTGTATTCTCTGAACACAAGTGACCTTGCTGAAAACTACAGCTTCTCATAAACCCAAACCTCTCTGGATTTCATATGGCTGCATGTGCCCTTCCAAGCAGGACACAGTCTAAGTTATTACAGAATGTATGGCTGTATGTGGCAGCTCCTAGGCTGGTCACGTGCTGAACCAAGTTAAGAAGCTGAACTTTACTTTAAAAAAAAATTCGTATACTTTTATGGTTGTGAAGAAAATCTTCTAAAAATGAGCTGAGTGCAAACCAATAGGTGAACTGATTGGGCAGGGGAGTGCTGAGCTAATATGTGTGAGTGAATTGAGTGAGCAGGCTAGGGGGAGTTATTTAATATAGAGGAAGGTGTGTGTGAATTGATTTAATGTAGAGGAGGATGCAGATGAACTGATTTAGTAGGCGGTGTGAATAGACTGACTAGGTGGGAGGAGAAAAATCAATAGATTTAGTATGTGGGTGTGTGTGAATTGATTTAATAGGCAAGAGAATAGGAGCAAATTGATTTAGAGCCAGATTTTTAAAAGTATTTAGGTGCTGAAAGATGCAGATAGGCACCTAGTGGGATTTTCAAAAGTGCCTAAGAGCAGCTTTTCAAATCCCACAAGATGCCTACCTGCTTCTTTAGGCACCTCAACACCATTGAAAATCTGGCCCTTAGTGAGAGGCTAGTGATGAATTGACTGGGTAAGCTGGATCCTAGAATTTGCAAATGTTGTCCTTGCATAGGCATCCTTTTGTTAACAAAACATAGCACTATTGGGGTCCTGTTCATTCCTGCCCAAAACTTTTGTATCTCTTTATCCTTTCTAATAACAAGCTATTTGTTGAAGATGTTGTTATGAAATCTAACTCCATGTAGGTATTTATATCATACATGGCCATCAGTGTGAATTATTATTGCTGTGCTGAAATTGTAGTCTAAAATGTCACTAGAAAAATCAAATGAAAGATAAACTAGTCCCTGCTGTTAACTATGGAATGTATTCAGTTTATTTCATCAGGCCATAATGAACTCCTGGTGGAATTTATAGAACTCTGGATTTAAACTTGTATATAAAAGGATTCCATTTACACAATAGGTGGATTTATACAATTTTTTATTTTGGTAAACACTTATCTGAATTCTAGCTCAGTTGAGCTTTTAAATATTTGCAAGTCAAAAGTGATAAGGTATTTTTTATTACAGTAGAAAAATATTAAACAGTAAATCTACTTGCAGTGACTGCAGCATGCATTCTTTAAGCAAATGTTCAACAAAGAGTTCCTTTGTGTTATAAATTACTTTATGTCATAACCAGATCCATTCCTGTTTTACATGTCAACCTTCTATTAGATTTAATTCATTTCAAGGGGCTGCCAATTTTGTGCATAGCTTTTGGCGCACAACAAATTGTTTTTGTGTTTTTCATAATCAGACTATGCTTTCAATGGGAATTTGTTTCAGTGATAAGCTCAGTCAGACTGTTGTGCTGTTGGAAGTCATATTGCCATTTACTAATGGAAAGCAGCATGTTATATGAACCATTTTTTCTTGATAAATGGGCTAATCCGATTGTTTCTATTTGTATAGAATCATGTGGCCAAGCAGAGAGAGAGATGGTAAATAAATGACAGAAATTACAGAAAATAATTCTTTCCACTTCTATAGTGGCTTTCATGCAAAAAATTAAAAGCATTTTACAAACATTGATTTGTGAACCATCACAACTCCCCAGTAAGTGTTATCCATCCCTATTTTACAGAGGGGGAAACGAACACACAGAAATGTTAAGTAGCTTGCCCAAGGTCAGATAGGAAACCAGTAGCAGCACCAGAAACAGAGCTTAGTACTCCTGACTCTCAGGCCTGTGCTGTACCACTAGACCACAATTTCTCCTCTTTAAAGAGTGAAAAGACCCACTAGTATTAGTAGGCCCTCACAAGGGTTCAGTCACACACACACAAGTGGGGGGAAAGGAAATCCATCCACGATGGGGAAGGCAGACATGCAGGCAAGGTGCAAGAATTCCAGGTGGGTCAGGCAATGCCTATAGGAGAAGACATTATTGAAACAAAGAAAGCTGGTCTATCCTACATCTCACAGCCTTTCAGGACGGCAATGCACTGGAAGCAAAACTTTAAGAGGAAAAATACACCTTTTACCAGCAGAATTATGCGTAATATGCACATTTGAAACAAGCAGAAAGCACAGAAAGTGATGAGACTGGAGGACACTACTACAAAGTACAATAAAGACACATAAGCTGCTGCAGACTCCAAATAAAGTGTCTGAAAAAGATTCAAGAAGGCACAAGAACAAGTTGAGGGATTGCCAAAATGAGGTTTAAAAATCTGTTTAAACATTCAGCTCCTGAGAGTGCTAGTGAAGATGTGGTGGAAATAGAGACACACAATGAAACTGTTTGAGGGACCCCCAATGTTCATTGACACTAGAAATACAGAAGAGACAGAACCTTCCATTCCCAGTTCTTCAGAAACTCAACAGAGAAAAATAAAAAGTAATTTAAGGAGGAAAAGTTGCACAAAACCACAAAGAATCTGGGAAAAACAACTCCAAATTGGAGCAATCCTTTAGGAACTTTGGAAAAGCAGACTGCCTTAGCACCATTAAAGTGGGGACAAAGGAACCTTTTCAACCTGACCATAGTTAAGAGGGTGGTGAAGCACTGGAATTGGTTGCCTAGGGAGGTCGTGGAATCTCCATCCTTAGAGGTTTTTAAGGCCCGGCTTGACAAAGCTCTGGCTGGGATGATTTAGTTGGTGTTGGTCCTGCTTTGAGCAGGGGATTGGATTAGATGACCTCCTGAGGTCTCTTCCAACCCTAATATTCTATGATTCTATGACAACCAGTGAAGAAGAGCTGCAAGCAGGGGCAGCTCCAGGCACCAGCGCAGCAAGCGCATGCCTGGGGCGGCAAGCCGCGGGGGGGGGGGGGGGGGGGCCGTTGTGAGGGCGGCAGTCAGGCAGCCTTCGGCGGCATTCCTGTGGGAGGTCCTCCGGTCCTGCGGTTTCGGCGGCAATTTGGCGGCGGGTACGCCGAAGCCACGGGACCGGCAGATCACCCACAGAAACACTGCCGAATCCGCGTGACCGCGGACTGCCTGCGGGCATGCTGCTGAACGCCGCCTGACTGCCGTGCTTGGGGCAGCAAAAAACATAGAGCCGCCCCTGGCTGTAAGCAAGAGAACTGTGAGCTCAGAATTGAAGGAGCTAATGTTTGTTAGGCCTTGGTGTGTTTTTAAAACATTGGGGAGGAATGTAATGATGTGTCTTTTTAAGGGCTTCCCTATTGTGATCTGCAGACCACAGCACTGCTTTGTCTAGTGAGTGACTTGTTGGAGTGTGGAGCAGATGTTGGATGTCTGCTAATAAAATAGCTTAACTGTGTTTGTGTGGATTTACCTCCATAGGACATTACAGACTAAATTACCTATGCCTCTTTCCACCATAAGCATTTCAAAAAATACTCTCAGAGATATTGCTATTCAACTTGCCCAATGAGTTTTAATGGTGCCAAAGACCTTGTATGGAGATTGGATTGTGGACAAAAGGAGTCCACACTAGGTAGACTGATGGATAGATATGACTGAATATGGTGCGTTCTTGTATTTTTAAGAGTAGAACACAAGCGAAAATTTAGAAAACTATCTAAACAGCCAAAGACATCCAGTTGTATTTTTTCCGCAGCTGTAGCATTGAGTTGCAGATATGCAGCAATGTATGTACATTATATTTCAATCCTGTGAGGTGCTGAAAACCTCCTATAAACGACTTGAGTGAGAATTGAGGGCCCTCGGTGTTTAGAACCTTGCAGAATCTGTTAATAGATGGGCCCCTCTCCTCTTTCATTCTTAAAAAAGTTCACATCTCTAAATCATTTCTGAATGTAATAAATACAGTACCAATAAAACTTGCACCTGGCACTTCCCTGGCCAAATGTAACAGGAGATTGTTAACATAAAGCACAGTGGGTTTTTTTTCATGAACCTGACTGTTTCAGTCAAACACAGATGATATTTCATTATCTTGTACTCTTGATCAGCAAATTACCTTAAAAAGAGCATACACTTTTTATCGTGATTATTTAAAACATAGATAATTTGTTTCAAATAAAGTTTATTAACAATTATCGGGATGAGAAGAACTTGAGTAGAAATGAGCCTGATCCAAATGGGCCATATCAGAACATTGCAGAGGTGTTTGGAATCCAAATGCAGCTACAGATCCAATTTTGCAAATGGCCCAGCAGGTCTTGAACCCAGGCCTGCCAGACAGCAGACAACTCCATGCTGCCCCCAGCAGCAGCTATAATGAGTTTGTACTCCACTACTCACAACCCACTGTGGACATACACCACGGGAAGTCCTGCCTCAAGGGGTCTGACAGGCAGCAGACTCCTGGCTCCTGATTGGCTCCCTGACCTATATAAATCCAAGCGGCATTCCAGAAAATATCCAGGCAACGGTGCGGATCTCCTGTAGCTGCCATGATCATTCTTGCTCCCTGTTCTTGAACTTCTGGCTTCGACTTTGCCTTGATTTGGACATTGCCTCCTGACATGGACCCTGAAACCTGACTCGGACTCTGATCTTTGGTATTGACTCTGACCTGGAATTTGACTATGAATGCCTCTGATACTCTCAGCCTCAGGTTTAATCCTGCTCTGACCCTTGGTCCTGACTGCCCTTGTCAGGATCCTGACCGTTTTTCTAGATCACCCTAGCCTGTGTTGATGCACAGGCCACTCCTTGCCTGGCATGTCCCAGAGACTATGGGAGATGTCTGAATGGGTTGACCGCTCCCAGGAGGAGATCCCCACGCTTCAAACCCAAGTATCGCAGCTCACAACAGAGAACCAAGCGCTGCACAGGCAATCCACCCAGCTCCAGGATGACAATGTGGCACTGCAGGCCCAACTGGCACAGCATGCCTCAGATAACCAGCTGCTACAAAAGCAGGCAGCCCAGCTGCAGGACAAGAATGCTGCACTACGGGCACGTACTGTGGCTGCATACCCAGACCCACTCTCCCTCCCAGAACATTTTATTGGGGACCACCAAAAATTTAAGGGGATTATTAACCAAAGCTGCTTGCTGTTTCTGCTCCACTCCCAATCCTGCCCCACTGACCAAGCAAAAGCAGGACTCATTATTAAGGTTAAGATTCTGTCACAGGTATTTTTAGTAAAGGTCACGGACAGGTCGCGGGCAATAAACAAAAATTCTCGGAAGACTGCAACCTGTCCTTGACTTTACTAAAAATACCCTGGGGGCGGGGGAGACTAACAGTTGGAGCGCTGCAGGGGACTGACCTCTGGCCACTACTCCAGCCCTGCCGCTGCTCCAGCCCCATGGGGCTGACCCAACCTCAGCCGCTGAGCTGGCTGCTGGCCAGCTGCTCCGGTGGCCTAGGGGCCACTTCTCTGGCGGTCCTAGGGCTGACTGCCGGCTGCTGCTCTGGTGGTCCATAGACCACTGCTCCGGTGGCCCCAGGGCTGACAACTGCTCCAGCCTGGCCACTGCAGAAGAAGTCACAGAGGTCCTGGAAAGTCACAGAATCCATGATCTCTGTGACAGAATTGTAGCCTTCCTCATTATTAGCTTCCTGACTGGGCCTTGTCCCTGCTCAAATGAGCAGGCCCAACACTATCTGACTGGGATGCCTTTCTCCAGGCATCCTTTTGCTATATTTAACTATTCCTACCATGCCTGCTTGATGGATGTGACCCTACGCAAACTCCAGCAGGGGCAGGGACCGTCCTTCTCCTACACCATCCGCTTTTGGCAACTAGTCTCCAACCCTTAGTGGAATGAAGTGGCCCATCTCTACTCGTTCTGGTGGGAACTACGTGAGGAGATTATGGATGAGCTAGCTTGCTTGGAGGCCCCGACCAACCTAGATGTCTTTGTCGATGTATATGATGAGGTCAACGATCGGCTCCACAAGCGACGTGAGGAAAGGTCTGGGTCACCACCCAACCAATGGCCCCTGGTATCCATCTCCAACCTGAACCTATGTAGCTGGATAACACCCGCCATCATGTGACCCCCTAAAGAAAAAGAGCTCTGTTGCTGTTGAGGTTGTGTTTCTACTGTGGAGGATCTGGTCACGCTCTTGCCAACTGCCCACCCTGAATTCTTGCATGACCCAGTTTGGGAATCGACTCATGCCTAGACCCAGGGGAATGGGTTGGGCGAGCTCTGAGATATTGTACCCCCTACTCCTTAGTGAGCCCTGCCCCAGGCATGGTGAGGGCTCCCCACACCTTAAAATCCAGGTCTGCCTCTATGTTCCAGGAAAGTCTTACCAAAATTCCCCCACAGTGGGTCCTGCTGGATTCTGGGGCAGTGGACAACTCCATAGATGATAATGCTGCCCAAGCCCTGGGTATTCCAGTACAACCAAAGGTGGTCCCCAACCGAGTGGAAACTACAGATGGCTCACTCCTGTTGTGAGGACCAGTGACACAGGAGATGGTTCCTATGGAAGCTGCCATTTGGGATCATCGGAAAGTCCTTCCATTCAGGATGATCCGCTCACCACACTTCCCCATCTGTTCCAAGTTCTGACAGCACATCTGTCTATACGCACCACCTGATGAATCCTAGAACCAGGATGCCATGACCCCAAGCCCTGGCTGTGGGTCAGATGGGACCACCATCAGAGTTGACTTCGGAACTGCCTCCCAAGTACAGCAACTATGGTGATGTCTTCGAGAACTAAAATGACAACACCCTATCATAAGAACATAAGAGTGGCCATACTGGATCAGACCAAAGGTCCATCTAGCCCAGCATCCTATTTTCTGACAGTGGCCAATGCCAGGTGCCCCAGAGGGAATGAACAGAACAGGTAATCATCAACTGATACAATTGATGTCTCCCATTCCCAGTTTCGGGCAAACAGAGGATAGGGACACTATCCCTGCCCGTCCTGGCTAATAGCCATAGATGGATCCATCCTCCATGAATTTATCTAGTTCTTTTTTGAACCCTGTGTGACAGGCCCAGACCAGTGGGGTACAGGAGTCTGGTAGAGGGCAAATATACTGGTCACTGTATGAATAGTTTTCTGTTCCCTGAGTGACCAGAGCAGGGGCTGCACTAGAGTAATCAGGAACCTGCTAGAACCAGTTAAGGCAGGCAGGCTAATTAGGACACCTGGAGCCAATTAAGAAGAAGCTGCTAGAATCAATTAAGGCAGGCTAATCAGGGCACCTGGGTTTTAAAAAGGAGCTCACTTCAGTTTGTGGTGCGAGTGTGAGGAGCTGGGAGCAAGAGGCACAAGGAGCTGAGAGTGAGAGGGTGTGCTGCTGGAGGACTGAGGAGCACAAGCGTTATCAGACACCAGGAGGAAGGTCCTGTGGTGAGAATAAGGAAGGTGTTTGGAGGAGGCCATGGGGAAGTAGCCCAGGGAGTTGTAGCTGTCATGCAGCTGTTACAGGAGGCACTATAGACAGCTGCAGTCCACAGGGCCCTGGGCTGGAACCCGGAGTAGAGGGCGGGCCCGGGTTCCCCCCAAACCTCCCAATTGACCTGGACTGTGGGTTCTTCCAGAGGGGAAGGTCTCTGGGCTGTTCCCCAACCCACATGGTGAATCTCTGAGGCAAGAAAATCCTCCAATAAGCGCAGGACCCACCAAGATAGAGGAGGAACTTTGTCACACCTGTTATAGTCTTGGCCTTCACAACATCCTCTGGCAAAGAGTTCCACAGGTTGACTGTGCGTTGTGTGAAGAAATACTTCCTTTTGTTTGTTTTAAACCTGCTGCCTATTAATTTCATTTGGTGACCCCTAGTTCTTGTGTTATGAGAAGGACTAAATAACACTTCCTTATTTACTTTCTCCACACCAGTCATGATTTTATAAATCTCTATCTTCCGCCCTTAGTCATCTCTTTTCCAAGCTGTCACAAAGGGCTATTGGTAGATCCTCCTCACACCCGAGTCCAGGGAAAAAAACGCTTTCCCCACCCCCTTCAGGCTTTTCCAGTTCCAGACCATGCCCTTTGGTTTGCATGGGGCCCTAGCCACATTTCAGCTGCTGATGGACCGAATTCTCCGTCCCCGTAGCAGATATGCAGCCGCGTACCTAGATGACCTGGTGATTTATAGTCGCGACTGGCAACGCCATTTGAAACATATGACCGTGATCCTGCAGTCCCTCAAGGAAGCTGGCCTGATGATGAACCCCACCAAATATCACCTTGGGAAGAATGAGACCATGTACCTTGGGTACACATTGGGGAAGGGGATAATCCTTGATTAGCAAAGTCCAGGCCCTCCAGCTGTCCTCAAAGAAGCATGTACGTCGACTCCTAGGACTAGCCGGATATTACCACTGCTTTATCCCAGGGTTCTCCTCCATTATGGCCCCCTTTCTGATCGCCTCAAGAACGAGAGTCCTTAAAAGGATCTAGTGGACCAGAGCCTGTGAGGAGGCATTTGAAACTCAGAAGGCCCGGAGAAAGAACCATCTCCCCTGTTTAGGGGTTGAGCAACACAGGACCCTGGTCCAGGACCTGAGGGAAAAGGAGGGGTCAGGGCCTCCTATAGCTCCCACTAGCCAACGATCAAGCCACTAGGCTGCCCAGCCACTGAGGGCCCTATCACACTGGATTTATATAGAGGCAATATGATAATTTCTGTCTTCTTATCTGTCCCTTTCTTAATGATTCCCAACATTCTGTTTGCTTTTTTGATTGCCACTGCACATTGAGTGGATGTTTTCAGAGAACTATCCACAATGACTCCAAGATCTCTTTCTTGAGCAGTAACAGCTAATTTGGACCCCATCATTTTATACATATAGTTGGGATTATGTTTTCCAATGTGCATTACTTTGCATTTATCAACATTGAATTTCATCTGCTATTTTTCAGAGGGATAGCCGTGTGAGTCTGTATCCACAAAAACAACAAGGAGTCCGGTGGCACCTTAAAGACTAACAGATTTATTTGGGCATAAACTTTCGTGGGTAAAAACCCCACTTCTTCAGATGCATGGAGTGAAAATTACAGACACAGGCATAAATATACTGACACATGAAGAGAAGGGAGTTACCTTACAAGTAGAGAACCAGTGTTAACAAGGCCAATTCAGGCAGAGTGGATGTGGTCCACTCCCAATAATTGATGAGGAGGTGTCAATACCAAGAGAGGGAAAATTGCTTGTGTAGTGAGCTAGCAACTCCCAGTCCCTATTCAAGCCCAAATTAATGGTGTTAAATTTGCAAATGAATTGTAGTTCTGCAGTTTCTCTTTGAAGTCTGTTTTTGAAGAGTTTTTGTTGAAGGATGGCTACTTTTAAATCTGTTATTGAATGTCCAGGGAGATTGAAGTGTTCTCCTACTGGCTTTTGTATGTTACCATTCCTGAAGTCTGATTTGTGTCCATTTATTCTTTTACGTAGAGACTGTCCGTTTTGGCCAATGTACATGGCAGAGGGGCATTGCTGGCACATGATGGCATATATCACATTAGTAGATGTGCAGGTGAATGAGACCCTGATGGTGTGGCTGATGTGGCTGGGTCCTCTGATGGTGTCGCTAGAGTAGATATGGGGACAGAGTAGGCAACGGGGTTTGTTGCCCAGTCACCTAGTTTTGAGAGATCCTTTTGTATCATAGAATCATAGAAGATTAGAGTTGGAAAAGACCTAAGGAGGTCATCTAGTCCAACTCCCTGCTCAAAGCAGGACCAACCCCAACTAAATCATCCTAGCCAGAGCTTTGTCAAGCCGGGCCTTAAAAACCTCTAAGGATGGATATTCCACTACTTCCCTAGGTAACCCATTCCAGTGCTTCACCACCCTCCCAGTGAAATAGCTTTTCCTAATATCCAATCTAGACCTCCCCCACTGCAACTTGAGACCATTGCTCCTTGTTCTATCATCTGCCACCACTGAGAACAGCCTAGCTCCATCCTCTTTGGACCCCCCCCCCTTCAGGTAGTTGAAGGCTGCTATCAAATCCCCCCTCACTCTTCTCTTCTGCAGACTAAATAAGCCCAGTTCCTTCAGCTTCACCTCGTAAGCCATGTGCCCCAGCCCCCTAATCATTTTCGTTGCCCTCCGCTGGCCTCTATCCAATTTGTCTGCATCCTTTCTGTAGTGGGGGGCCCAAAACTGAACGCAATACTCCAGATGTGGCCTCACCAGTGCTGAATAGAGGGAAATAATCACTTCCCTCGATCTGCTGGCAGTGCTCCTACTCATACAGCCCAATATGCCGTTAGCCTTCTTGGCAACCAGGGCACACTGTTGACTCATGTCTAGCTTCTTGTCCACTGTAATCTCCAGGTCCTTTTCTGCAGAACTGCTGCTTAGCCAGTCGGTCCCCAGCCTGTAGCAGTTCATGGGATTCTTTCGTCCTAAGTGCAGGACTCTGCACTTGTACTTGTTGAACCTCATCAGATTTCTTTTGGCCCAATCCTCCAATTTGTCTAGGTCACTCTGGAATCTATCCCTACCCTCCAGTGTATCTACCTCTCCCCCCAGCTTAGTGTCATCCATGAACTTGCTGAGGGTGCAATCCATCCCATCATCCCGATCATTAATGAAGATGTTGAACAAAATTGGCCCCAGGTCTGTATAAAAAGCTTTGCCAAAGTCAAGATATATCACATCCACCACTTTCCCCATATCCACAGAGCCAGTTTTCTCATCATAGAAGGCAATCAGGTTGGTCAGGCATGACTTGCCCTTGGTGAATCCATGTTCACTGTTCCTGATCACCTTCCTCTCCGCCAAGTGCTTCAAAATGGATTCCTTGAGGACCTGCTCCATGATTTTTCCAGGGACTGAGGTGAGGCTGATTGGTCTGTAGTTCCCCAGATTCTCTTTCTTCCCTTTTTTAAAAATGGGCACTATATTTGCTTTTTCCAATCGTCCGGGACAAAGCCCTGATCGCCACGAGTTTTCAAAGATAATTGCCAATGGCTCTGCAATCACATCAGCCAACTCCTTCAGCACCCTTGGATGCATTAGATCCGGACCCATGGACTTGTGCATGTCCAGCTTTTCTAAATAGTCCTTAACCTGTTCTTTCACCCCTGAGGGTTGCCCACCTCCTCCCCATACTGTGCTGCCCAGTGCAGCAGTCTGGGAGCTGACCTTGTCTGTGAAGACCGAGGCAAAAAAAGCATTGAATACTTCAGCTTTTTCCACATCATCTGTCACTAGGTTGCCTCCCCCATTCAGTAAGGGTCCCACACTTTCCCTGACCACCTTCTTGTTGCTAACATACCTGTAAAAATCCTTCTTGTTACCCTTCACATCCCTTGTTAGCTGCAACTCCAATTGTGGTTTGGCCTTCCTGATTACACCCCTGCATGCTTGAGCAATATTTTTATACTCCTCCCATGTCATCTGTCCAAGTTTCCAGTTCTTGTAAGCTTCCTTTTTGTGTTTAAGCTCACCGAAGATTTCTCTGTTAAGCCAAGCTGGTCGCCTGCCATATTTGCTATTTTTTCTGCACATCGGGATGGTTTGTTCCTGCACCCTCAATAAGGCTTCTTTAAAATACAGCCAGCTCTCCTGGACTCCTTTTCCCCTCATATTAGCCTCCCAGGGGATCCTGCCCATCAGTTCCCTGAGGGAGCCAAAGTCTGCTTTTCTGAAGTCCAGAGTCCGTATTCTGCTGCCCTCCTTCCTTCCTTTTGTCAGGATCCTGAACTCGAACATCTCATGGTCACTGCTTCCCAGGTTACCACCATTTCTACTTCCCCTTACCAATTCTTCCCTGTTTGTGAGCAGCAGGTCAAGAGGAGCATGGCCCCTAGTTGGTTCCTCCAGCACTTGCACCAGGAAGTTGTCCCCAACACTCTACAAAAACTTCCTGGATTGTAGCTCTTCGCAGTTTGCCTGGGACTTAACTATCTTGAGTAGTTTAGTATCATCTGCAAATTTTGCCACCTCACTGTTTACCCCTTTTTCCAGATCATTTAGGAATATGTTGAATATGACTGGGCCCAGTACAGACCCCTGGGAGACACCACTATTTACCTCTCTCCATTCTGAAAACTGACCATTTATTCCTACCCTTTGTTTCCTAGCTTTTAACGAGTTACCAGTCCATGAGAGGATCTTCCCTCTTATCCCATGACAGCTTACTTTGCTTCAGAGCCTTTGGTGAGGGACCTTGTCAAAGGCTTTCTGAAAATCTAAGTACACTATATCCACTGGATCCCCCTTGTCCATGTGCTTGTCGACCTCCTCAAAGAATTCTAGTAGATTGGTGAGGCATGATTTCCCTTTACAAACACCATGTTGACTCTTCCCCAACGAATTATGTTCATCTATGTGTCTGACAATTAGTTCTTAGTTTCAACCAGTTTGCCCAGTACTGAAGTCAGGCTTACTGGCCTCTAATTGCCGGGATCACCTCTGGAGCCCTTTTTAAAAATTGGCATCCCATTAGCTATTCTCCAGTCATTTGGTACAGAAGCTGATTTAAATGATAGGTTACAAACTACAGTTAGTAGTTCTGCAATTTCATATTTGAGTTCCTTCAGAACCCTTGGGTGAATACCATCTGGTCCTGGTGACTTATTACTGTTTAGTTTAGGTTTGTGCCTGGTGCTCACTTCTAAGTTTGAGGTCTAGTCTTCACTGATGATTAGAGGAATAATTGCCATTAGCATAAACTTGTTCACTGCCGGTGCTGTTCCCCAGTTCCTGTCTTGATACACTCCACCAAAATCAAGGGAACATCAGCAGATACCTGGTAGGTTAGACTGCCCATGTGGTATGCTGTGGTTGATGTACCAGCAGTTAAGCAACTTGTGATGTTATATCTTTAAATCCCTTATTCCTGATGGAAGAATAGACCCCCTTAGAGCTCAGTCCTGCACACCTCAAGCTTGTGTAACTCTTACTGAAGTTGCTGGGCAATGAAGCACTGTAGGACTTGGTCATAATTAGTCTTGTTTGTACTTTTGAGGATTTTGTGCTTTCTTTGAGATTCTCTGAGCTGGATTTTCAGAAGCTGGCTTCCTGTTCTATTGGGGCAAAGGATTCTTCCTAAAACTAGGGGGGTCATGAGGCCCCGTCCCCTCCATTGCTTTACCCCCACCCCTCCGCTTCCCCCTGAGGCCCCGCCTTCCAGCCAAGCTAGAGCTGGGCGGGGGAGTCTGGGCCCAAGAGCAGTCCTCGGCCCATATCCCCACCCTCCCGGGCCCCTGCCCAGGGCAGATGGAGGGTTTGCAGCTCCCAATAGCTGTCTGTGCAGTACTTACCCCAGGCCGGCTTTGGCTTCCAGCCTGGCCTGGGAGCAATGCCTTGGGGAGAAGAGAAGAGGCACCAGGGGCAGGCCCTTGGCAAAAAGTGGACAGACCAGACCCATCCATTTTCAAAAGTGGGAGAGCCATGGCCCCTTGGCCCCCCTTGTTCCAGTGACCCTGTGTTCTATTCATGTTTGTGTGTACAAACTTCCCTGCAAAAGCTTGTCGAGCACTAATAGATGGATGTGCACTGACAGATTCTAACAGCTGCGCATACAGGTGGTCGAAGCTACATGTGCCAAACCTATCTAGACAAATGACCAGTGTGAAGGTGATAGAAAAATGAGGTTTTGTATGTGTAAATTTGAGCAACTGTTAGTGCTTGGAAAGCATATGTATGTTTGGGTGTGCTGAGCTGCACATGTACTGACAGGAAGCCAGGTTTTCAAGTCCCTTTAAAAATCAGGTGCTTTAAATGTTTGATAATGTGTACTTTGCTGCACCTTGCTGATTAAAGGCTTTCATTTATGGTGACCACATTAGGCCAGATTCTCCACTGCTTTGCACCTTGTGTATCACAAACGCCAACTTTTCAAAGTGCTGGGGGGTGCTCGACCCCTGGCTGTGCCCCAGGCCCTGCCCCCACTCTACTCCTTCCCACAAGGCCCCACCCACGCCCTGCCTCTTCCTGCCCCTGCTCTACCCCCGCCCTGCCTCTTCCCCCCCAGTTCTGCCTCCTCCCCCGAGCTCACTGCATCCTTGCTCCTCTCCCCTCCCCCCTAGCCTCCTACACACCATGAAACAGCTGGTCACGGTGGGCAGGAGGCACTGGGAGGGAGGGGGAGGCACTGATCCATGGGGCCCGCCAGAGGGCTGGAGGCACTGGGGTGTGTGGGGGGAGCTGGTAGGAGGGCTGCCGGTGGGTGCTCAGCCCCCACCATTTTCCCCCCATGGGTGCTCCAGCCCCAGGGTACCCACGGAGTCAGCACCTATGTTGTGTATTCATTTATACGTGTATAAAATGAATGCCACCCACTGTTAATTTGATTTGGTGGTTTTGTACACCCTTTTTGCACAGCAGAAATAAATACACAAGGTGCAAGGCACTGGAGAATCAGGCCCATTGACTTTTAATTCACAGAGATATCACTTAGGATACTGGTGATGAAATAAGCATTTTGTTAGCACTGAATTTGCCCTTATTTCTGATCAGCATATTGTGTTTTGTCCAGTCCCTTACCAACTATGTTATCGTGGCAATGGTACAGAGTACAGAGGGGTTGTGAAGACGACTGTTTCTGGACACAGTTGCGTGCCCTGGAATTCAGATTTGCTCTACCAAGAACTTCATGTTGACAGTGTTGAAAAAGCTGTGCAGCTGGGCTTGGGACCCTACTCTTACTGCAGGTGAGAACTTCTTGCACACCCAGTGTTTGTAAATCAAAGTATACATTGAACATAGCAGTGGTTTTGGAAGAGTGGATTACCAGTGATATCCGTTCAGCTGTTATCTTTTGTTGCAGTAACACTGGTTAGCTTCAGAGAGTCTATTCAGAACATGACATTCATAGACTCACTTTAAGCAGCCTAGGAGAAGCAGGTCCTCAAGAGGGGTCTACATTTAAAAAGTGTAGGAACTTGCAGCTGAAATAAATAGCTAGCTAGGGCCGCCAAAAGAATGTCTAGACTTGAGGGAATGTTAGAAATTTCTGGGCCTTTTAGCTTCCTCATCTCTGTGACCTTTTCCACATGAGTCCCAAAAGACAAAACAATACCTCATAGAGTCACCCCAGGGGCCCGCAGTTAACT
Organism: Terrapene triunguis; assembly: GCF_002925995.2. Classification (NCBI taxonomy): domain Eukaryota; kingdom Metazoa; phylum Chordata; order Testudines; family Emydidae; genus Terrapene; species Terrapene triunguis. Next base: position 84,143,233 of record NW_020664417.1, on the reverse strand, counting down.
TCATCCTCTCCTCCAGAGAGCGACTGTGATGCTGAATGTTCTGGCAGTTGTCCTCCTCTCTATGTTGGTGTTGCACCCTGCCTCTATCTGTAGTGGAGTATCATCAGCACTCTCAGCAGTCACTGCAGCTATGGAGACGAGAGAGTCCATCCAGGAATAGGATGTAAAAATGAAAATCAGAGCTGTGTGGAGAATGGAAGTTCTGTTTCTCAAAGGATTTAAAGATTTTGAAATTTGGTTTCATTCTGAATTGTAAAGAAAATGGAAAATTGTGAAATTCTTCATGAAGTAAAATTCTGGGGGAGACAAACTGTTTCAGGTCAAAAGCATTTTGTTTTGACAAAATCAAAGCATTTCAGTGTTGACTTTTTAGAATGTTTGTACTATAATACAAAACAACAAAATGGAAATTGTTATTTCAAAACAAAAAATCGATGTTTCATTCTAAAAACTTCAAAGTAGGATATTTTGATGTTGTCCATACTTTTCCCGTTTTCTTCTGAAATGAAATTCCAATTAAATCAATACAATTTCATGAAGTGTATCGATTTCAATGGAACTGCATATTCTGGAGGAATATGGTTCCATACCTTTCTCTGACCAGCTCTAGTCAGAACATCTGTTGCGATTGGGCCTTAGGAATTATCCCTTCCTGTGCCCTCTCTCAGCAGCTGGCCTTTCTCCATGCCTCAGATAACCAAAAGAGAGAGACAAACAATTTATGTCCATTTTATGGCAAACAGTGGGGATGGGCAAATATCAGACATTTTAGAGATTGGTTCAGATGCTTATCCTGCTGTTATCTGACTTTTTTTGTTTGGAAATCAGGCTAGTAATCTGCAGAGATCAGAATTTCTCATGAAATTTCCTATAGACCCTGGTTTATTTGGAAATATTATGAAAGCATCATTTCTCACAGTAGCTCTTCTTTTGCAGGAAGCCAGTAAGTGCAGAGACTCATAAATAAATTAATAAATAAAATCTGCTTTTTCTGAATCTCCAAAAAGTGTTTCTTGTTTTATCCAAATTGGTTTGATCTCCACAGCTGAGTCCAGATTCAACAGAGCACTTAAGCACGTACTTGAAAACATCCCTGTTCAGTACATGCCTAAGTGCTTTGCTGAATTGGAGCCAGCTCAGGAGATCAAACCAATTTGACTTCAAAGGGGTTTAAACATGTGCTGAACTTTAAGCATGTGCTAGGCACTCTGCTGAATCTAGGCCTTGTCAGTTTGGTCCCTTTGAGCACAGCATTCACGTAAAGATTTAAAATACAAGAAAAAAAATCATATACCTGTGTAGGAGCTTGTGTGATCATGTCCTGTATAATGCAGAGAAGAAACAGTAAAGCCCCTTTTTTCCACTTTTTTTGCTAGCAGATTTTAATTTTTAGGTGGATATCTCCAATTCACTGTGTAATCCCACAGATATCTTCTTGTTCAAATATTCTAATTTAGAAACATAGTTGGCGGTAGATGACTCAACCCATGCTGCTGCTTCTGTTCTGAGAATTTAAAGTGTTTTAGTCTTTGAAGAGTAGCAGGCAGATTCAGAAAGCTACTGAAGAATCTTAAAAAGAATGTGTATGGTTTAGGATAAGTCATATTCAAATTAGGCTCCCTGTTTACCTGAAGCCCTGTATTATCTTGTCATTGTGACTAGTTATAGGGAAGATCTTTTTGAGGCTTTGAAAGCTACCATTATATTATGGAATGAGTAAATCAGACATATTTCTGGTTACTTCTGCAGCACTGACAAAGATAATTCTGTTCTCAGAGAAGCATATTGGAACCAATCAATTGCAGTCAGTTCCTTTAAGAAAACAACATTCATTATTCTCTAGTGAAATCTTGAATATTTCTTTTAATCTACTTTTTAAGAGTTTTTGGTTTGCCTTCAAAGACATTTGCAGAGTTTTTCTTATGTTTGCATTTACTCACAGAGAGAGAGACAGCTGAAGGACCAAATTCTGCTTTCATTTACACTGCTATAAATCTAGAGTAACTCCAGTGTGTCCAAATAGCTACTCCAGATTAATGCTGATGAAACTTGGAACTGAGTTCATCCTGATATTCCCATCTTTTTTTTTGCTTTAAAGAATGTAATAGATTCTTAACCTATCCTCCCACTACCTCAATATATTGGCAGAGTTGTCTAATGGGCTGAAAACAGGCTAGGTGTTTTAGATTCTTAAATGCTAGCTATTTTTGCTACTGACTTGCTATATGTCCTTAAGCAAGTCACTTAACCCATCTATGTCTTTTATAAAATGGGGCTAAATAATGCATACATCACATGGGGACTTGATCCTGTAAAGTGCTGAGCATTCAGGACCCAGTCCAGCAAAGCACTTAAAATCAATGAGAGTTAGGAGCGTGGGAGCTTTGAAAATTACACTAGGCAACTATCTGCATCTTTAAAACCTGGCCCTTAAGCACATGCTTAACTTCAAGCAATGAGTAGCCCTATTGAAGTGAATGGGACAAATCACAAGCTTTAAAGTTAAGTACATGCTTAAATGCTTTGCTGGATCAAGTCTAGACTGCTCAGCACATTGCAGGATCGATCCTATGGATGGTGCAAGGATAAGTATGTAAATGTTTGTTTGTAAAGTGCTAAGTATTGTTATTGACACTGCTTTTAATTTACTCTCCTCAAACGTTATTAGAAATCCAGATAATGATGAGAAGCCCTGGTGTTACATCATGAAGGACAATACTTTGTCTTGGGAATATTGTAACATTACATCTTGCGGTAGGTAAATATTAGGTCATGTGATCTGATAATAGATTTCATTTTTCATTTCAGTGTGATCCAGTGAAAACTTTTTCTAGTATCAATGGAACTTTTTCATTTGTTAACCCAAATTTTAGGTTTCATTTGCATTTCTTAAGTCCTGGTGGTCTCGAATGAGTAAGTTTATTCCCTCTGCTACTGTAACGCCAATATGTTTTCTTGGAAGAAAAAATACAGTTTTCATGTACAGTATTATACAGTTATGTATCCTTAGTTTATTGCACAGTGATCACAATATTACAGCTGTCCTTGCCAGGCCATCATCTGAGTAAGTATTCAGAAATTAATGGAGCTTTTGGTGCACCATCCTTCAGCACTTATCCTTACTCATGCAAGCAGCGCCATATAGATGAATGTGGCTGTTTGAGTAAAGATTGCTTGTGTCAGTAAAGGTAGCAGAATCAGGCTCTCAATGAGCAAATCTCTGTCCTCATTGATACTTGTTTCAGCAGTTTAAACTAAAAATGTATGGCAAATACTAAATGGATTTTAAAAAAACAAGAAGTCTATTCTTCCCCTAAATTCACATTTAATTGCCATTAATGTTAATAGGAGTTATTAAAATGGAGTTTCAAAGTGGTAGCCATGTTAGTCTGTATCAGCAAAAACAACGAGGAGTCCTTGTGGCACCTTAGAAACTAACAAATTTAAATTTGTTAGTCTCTAAGGTGCCACAACGACTCCTCGTTTTTGCTAAAATGGAGTTGTAATCTGAACCTATAAAGTGACTATTTATTATCCATCAGTGATTTAAATATATTCTACTCATGATACCATTTTTTCCCTAACTCTCTGAACTACAAAGCTAAAGGTGGGGTCCGGAAAATTAAGGTGTATTGTTTCTGCTTCATGCATCATCAGCAATCTCCCCAGTAATAATGAGCCTAGAATCAGAGTGTATGCCCCAATTCTGCTATTTAACTGGGTGAAATTCAATGAGACTTGGATACCTAACTTTCTTAGGCTCCCATGAAAATCCAAGTTTTGGAAATTGTAAGTATATGTAGTCTGATACTCACCACACCAATTTCTGTCTCAGACGCCAGGAAAAGGATACCAGATATAGTTCCAGATATTGTGGATACCTTTGCAGTTGTCAAAAGAGCATGTGGAAGAAGACACAAAAAACGAAGCTTCATCAGACCTAGGATTATTGGTGGCTCTTCGTCTCTACCAGGCTCTCACCCCTGGCTAGCAGCCATATATATTGGAAATAGCTTCTGTGGTGGCAGCCTTGTTCATCCTTGTTGGGTAATGTCAGCAGCCCACTGCTTTGCTCACAGGTAAACTCAATGCTTTAATAATATCTTACAGTTAGAGAGTCCCTCATATCTCAGTTATCCCAAATGCTTGTGAAACATAGAAGACTTACATATTATAAAAAAGAGATCACTTTATACAGCCTTGGAATGCTCCCACCTCAGAAATGGTATGCAGGAGCTCTTTAAGTGGACACAGCAACAGTACACAGGCAATTAAAAGGAAGTTTAATCTAATCAAGATGGAGGTGATGATCGTGGATAGAAGAGATAATCTTGAAAGTATGGTCATGTACACCTTGTACATGATAGGTTGCAGGTCAGGCCCTGTACCAAATATGAACTGGGTCCGGAGCTTCCTTTTCAGATCCATACATAAGATCCTTTGGTGTACTCTCAGATCTGTCAAATGCTAAGATAAGGTATATTTCACACAGCACCACCTTGTGGCTGAACAGTATCATACAGTTTAGCATTCCATTACATCTCCTCCTTTAATTCCTATCCTTTACAAAATTGTACAAAATGTACACTATCATGTTATCTTTAAAGTTCAGCATTCATCAGCCTGTTAAGTGCCTTTGAATAATGCAAGTTTTCTAATTACACAACCCGAACGCATAACATTTTGGTCATCTGGCTGTCCATTAGTTGCAATAACTGTCACAGGTCAATTTCAAATCTTCTTGTTTTGCATCCGCCAGCTGTAGAGTTTTCTCTGTTGATTGTTCTTTCTGAGGAACAAACTGTACATGTTGACTTTCGGTTGAACTTTTCTCTGTTGGTTTTGATCACCTATGATCTGGGCGATGAATTCTTTTTCTTTATGCCAGCTGGAGTTGTCCTTTTTCTCCATCCAGTTTGATATGAACACTGTCATCAGGTTCTAGCCCTCACAGCTCTCTGAGTGTAGTCCATTGTCAAAGTGTTCACAAGCTTTCTTTGCCTTTTTTATCTGATTTGGTTGCTCTCTTCATGTCTAGCCACTTTGGAGGTGTATTCTTTTTCAAAGTTGAAACAGTAGTTCTGAGTTGTCTTTCCATCAGGAGATGTGCTGGACTATATCCAGTAGCTTCTTCTGGTGTTGATCTGTAGTTCAGGAGAGCAAGAAATGGATCTTCCCGCTGTAGGATTTTCTTGGCTGTCTGTACAGCTCCCTCAGCCTCTCCATTCGCTTGTGGGTAATGTGGACTGCTAGTAATATGATCAAAATAATATTTTGTTCAGAATTACTTAAATTCTGCTGTAATGAATTATGGTCTGTTGTCCATCACTAGTTGTTCTGGAATACTGAAATGAGCAAAAGTGCACTATAGTTTCTCAATAGCACTGTAACATATGATGTCTTTTTCAATTACATAATTTCTATTTACCTGGAAAAACAGTCCACTATGATCAAATAATTATGTCATCTGAAGTTGCATAAATCGGCAGCTAATATCTTCCGAGATCTTTCTGGTAGAGGGTGTTATTCTGTATGGTTCAGCATTATATTGTAAGGTTATTTATACTAGATCTCTCTTCAACAGTCCAATATTATCAAATCCTGCACTGAATTCCTCCACCTTTTTCACTATGCCCATCATGGCTGCCATGCTGCTGGTCTTTGATCACATGCACTCTGAATACAAAGCTTTTGTCTTTGTAAATTGTTTCTGCGGTGAATTGGCCCATGCAGAATACCTCCAGGGCTAGTCAGAGCTGTGTCAGGTGCCTTCAACTCTGGGAGAGATTGAAGTTGATTGTAATTTCCTTCTGAAATGACTGTGATGTCTGCTCCTGAGTCAATTTTAAAGTCAACAGTTTTTCCATGAATACTGAGTTTCAGTCTCCAGGCCAGCTCTGGTCATCACACGTGATAGATAATAGACACAATGGCCCTTGACTGTCTGTAATGTTAGAAAACTCCCCGATTATGTCTTGTTATGGCAAACAACTGCAAAATGTCCATACTTTGTGCATTTGTTACAGCTTGCACTTTTGGCTGGACATGCATCATCTCTTGGGCTATGAATTTCTTCATATCTTGTGCATTTAGGCTTTGGTGTTTTCCTGGAATTTGTCCCTCTTAGCCACAGTGGTCTTAGGATAATGACTTTTAGCAGTCATGCTGAGTCTCTTTACTGCTTCTGAGCTAGTTTCAGGTTTTTCAAGTTTTTTTTTCCAAATGACTGAAGGATAACTAATGTGATGCCAATTTTTAAAAAGGGCTCCAGAGGTGACCCCGGCCATTACAGGCCGGTAAGCCTGACTACAGTACCGGGCAAACTGGTTGAAACTATAATAAAGAACAAAATTGTCAGACACATGAACAAAATTTGTTGGGGAAGAGTCAACATGGTTTTAGTAAAGGGAAATCATGCCTCACCAATCTGCTAGAATTCTTTGAGGGGGTCAACAAGCATGTGCACAAAGGGGATCCAGTGGATATAGTGTATTTAGATTTTCAGAAAGCCTTTGACAAGGTCCCTCACTAAAGGCTCTTAAGCAAAAGAAGATGTCATGGGATAAGAGGGAAGGTCCTCTCATGGACTGGTAACTGGTTAAAAGATAGGAAACAAAGGGTAGGAATAAATGGTCAGTTTTCAGAATGGAGAGAGGTAAATAGTGGTGTCCCTCAGGGGTCTGTACTGGGCCCAGTCATATTCAACATATTCCTAAATGATCTGGAAAAAGGGGTAAACAGTGAGGTGGCAAAATTTGCAGATGATACAAAACTACTCAAGATAGTTAAGTCCCAGGCAGACTGCGAAGAGCTACAAAAGATCTCTCAAAACTGGGTGACTGGGCAAGAAAATGGCTGATGAAATTCAATGTTCATAAATGCAAAGTAATGCACATTGGAAAAAAATCCCAACTATACATATAAAATGATGGGTCTAAATTAGCTGTTACCACTCAAGAAAGAGATCTTGGAGTCATTGTGGATAGTTCTCTGAACACATCCACTCACTGTGCAGCGGCAGTCAAAAAAGCAAACAGAATGTTGGGAATCATTAAGAAAGAGAGAGATAATAGACCGAAAATATCATATTGTCTCTATATGAATCCATGGTACGCCCACATCCAGTGATGAGTTGCCAAAATCTTAGGAACCGGTTCCCTGCCGAGTCTTCGGCGGCACGACGGCGGTGGGTCCTTCAGTACCGGAGCGAGTGAAGGACCCACCGCTGAAGTGCCGCCGAAGACCCGGTAGGGAACCGCTTGGTGAGTACAAGCCCCACCTGCCTCCCAAAACAGCCTATCTCCCCCCCCCATCCGACGCCCACCCATGTCCTGCCCTCGACTGCCCCCCTCAGAACCCGCAACCCATCAACCCCCCCGCTCCTTGTCCCCTGACCACTCCTTCCTGAGACTCCCCACCCTAACTGATCCCCAGAACCCCACCCCCTACCCAACTTGCCCTGCTCCCTGTCCCCTGACTGCCCCAACCCCATCCACCATCACCCCGACAGACCCTCGGAACTCCCACCTACCCAACCCCTGCTCCGTTCCCCGTCCCCTGACTGCCCCTCCAGAGCCTCTGCCCCATCCAACCCCCTCCCCCATCCCCGGGACTCTCTGCCCCTTATCCAGCCCCCCCCAGCCCTTTACCATGCCGCTTACCCCCACCTCCCCCATCTCCTGGAGCCTCAGCACGAGGCGTCCAGGAGCAGCCCTGGACAGCGCTGCAGCGGCGTGGTGGCTCCAGCGGGGCCTGAGCTCCCGCCGGTCAGCTGCAGCTCGCAGCCCCGCCCCGGCCTTACCACGCGGCTCTGAGCAGGAGGACCTCAGGCCCCGCTGGAGCCACCATTCTGCTGCAGCACTGTCCAGGGCCGCTCCTGGACACCACACGCTGAGGCTCCGGGAAGCGGGGAGGCGGGGGTAAGTGGCAAGGTAAGAGGCCAGGGACGGGGGGGTTGGATAAGGGGCAGGGAGTCCTGGGGACAGGGAGCAGGGAGGGTTGGATGGGGCAGAGGTTCTGGGGGGCAGTCAGAGGACGGGGAACGGGGGAGGTTGGGTACGGGGGAAGGCGGAGGCGGGGTCGGGGGGGAGCTTCAGATTCTTGTGGGGGCCCCTGCGGGGCCCGGGGCAAATTGCCCCACTTGCTTCCAGGAGCGGCCCTGGAGCTTGCAGCCCCTCCACCCCCCACCTTGCCGGCGGCTGCTCAAAGCAGCAGGTCTGGGGAGCTGAGCTGCCGGCGGCTCGGCACGCTGCGGCTCTGGGGGAGGGAGGGGAAGCGGGGGAGGGGCCGGGGGAGGTCCCAGCTGGGACTCCTGGGAGCTCAGGTTGGGGACAGGACGGTCCCACGGGCCGGATGTGGCCCACGGACCAGAGTTGCCCACCCGCCCGGCCCTTTAACAGCTGGTTCTCCACTGGCATCTAATTTTAGCAACCGGTTCTTGTGAACCAGTGCGAACCGGCTCCAGCTCATCACTGCCCACATCTTGAATACTGCATGCAGATGTGATCGCTCCATCTCAAAAAAGATATATTGGACTTGGAAAAGGTTCAGAAAAGGGCAACAAAAATGATTAGGGGTATGGAATGGCTGCCGTATGAGGAGAGATTAATAAGACTGGGACTTTTCAGCTTGGAAAAGAGACGACTAAGGGGGGATATGATAGAGGTCTATAAAATCATGACTGGTGTGGAGAAAGTAAATAAGGAAGTGTTATTTACTCCTTCTCATAATACAAGAACTAGGGGTCACCAAATGAAATTAATAGGCAGCAGGTTTAAAACATACAAAAGGAAGTATTTTTTTCACACAACGCACAGTCACTCTCTGGAACTCCTTGCCAGAGGATGTTGTGAAGGCCAAGACTATAACAGGATAAGAACTGGATAAATTCATGGAGGATAGGTCCATCAGTGGCTATTAGGATGGGCAGGGGAGGTATCCCTAACCTCTGTTTGCCAGAAGCTGGGAATGGGTGACAGGGGATGGATTACTTGATGATTACCTGTTCTGTTCATTCCCTCTGGGGCACCTGGCATTGGGCACTGTTAGAAGACAGGATACTGGGCTAGATGGATCTTTGGTCTGACCCAGAATGGCTGTTATTACGTTTGTTCTGCTGTTTTACTAGTTCTGTCTGTTTTGCTATCTGGTCAGCCAAACTTAGGGTCATGTCTGTATTTAATTGTAGCTGCTCTGAAAGATTTTTATCTGCTAGCCCAATAACCAGCCTGTCTCTGATATTTTCGTTTTGCAGTCCCAAAATCACAGTTTTCAGCCAATGCAGAGAACTGTTATAAAACATTCAACATTTTCCCTAGTCTTTGAATGCTCCAGTGAAAACATGCTGTTTCATAAATCACATTTCTCTGAGGTATATCGTATACATCAAACGTAGCCAAAACTCTTTCATAGTCATGTCTGTGACTGTCTTCAATAAAGTTAAAGGATTTAAAGATGTGCTCTGCCTGCTTCCTCGTAGCATAAATTAAAGAGCATACCTGAATGTCTCCAGTTTCCTTGTGGAGTTGGCTGCAATGCAAAATCCTGCTTTCAGTCTGTCCAGTCTGAAGATTTGTCAAAACTGAAATTATCTGGGACATTGAAGAGTGGCATGTGGAGGAGATCCTACAACCTTTGTTTCTTCTGATGGCAACCTTTGTTGCTGTTTCCTTCTGCTTTTGTTCTCCACTGACACTAGTTTACTTCTGACACCATGTCATGTACACATTGTACATGGTAGCTTGCAGGTCAGGCTATGAATCAGATATGGACTGGCTACAGAGACTTGTTGTCAGAAAGATACACCGCAGATGTATTCAGTATATGAGCCTTTAATGTACTCCCAGGCTTTTCAGTTCTATGCTCAGATAAGATATGTTACACATGGTGCCACCTTTTGCCTGAACTATATAATACAATTTAGTATTCCATTACAGTTATAGCAAGGATGATTATTTTTTAACATTTATATTATGGTCATGCCTAGAGATCAACCAGGTTCGGCACCATTTATGCTATCTATTGTACAATAAAAGACAATCCCTGATCCACAGAGGGAGTATATCCACCATTTGTTCAAGAAGCTGAAAAAAGTGGAGGTGTTTTTAGATCTTTATTTGATAGCAGAATTTTAAATTTTATAAAATTTAAAATTTTATAAATTTTATAGGATGGAGATGGTAAAGTTACTATCAGGCCATTCTATAGGTAAAAGGCCTATGGCCTGTTTTTTGTTCTGACACTGCTATGTAGCTATGTTCAGGCAGGCACATGTTTATTCTCTGACATCAGTAAGATGATGATGATGATGAAATAAACCAGATAGAAGGAAAAACAGAACAACAAAGCAGAAAGTAAACTGGGGGGGGGAGGGGAGGGAATTGTATAAAGGAACAATTTCTTTGAATAAATCTCCAGATAAAATTGCACTTGGTTGGAATTTTAGTTAATACATTCTATTTTAGAATTCCAATATATAATTGAACAATATATAATAACTGGATGTCCACAATAACAGTTTAGGATATTCAGAATATATTGTTAGGAGCTGCTGTAGGGAGGCAGCATTGGTCTAGTAGGTAAAGCAAAACACTGGGAGTCAGAAGGCCTGAGCTGTATTCCTAGCTCAGTTACAAACTACCTTTATGACCATTATTTAGTCATTCATCTTCTCTGCACCTTACTCCTCCTGTCCATAAAAAAGAGATGATAATATGTACTAGCATTTGTAAGATGCTCTGAGATAACATATTATATAAATACAAAAGGATATTATTATTATTTATTATTATTCCTGAAGGACAGAAAAGGCCACATTTTCAGGAGTAGATTCTTGCATGTGCATGAGCTAAAAAATAATTTGTGTCCCTATTCTCCCACTCTTACCCCTTACTTACTTCTTAAATAGCCTTACTGAAATTAATGGGTCCTCCTGACGTGTAAGAATATGCAAAATGAGCACTTGCATGCATAAGTATTTACTTGGACAAATAACTAGTTTTGTATGGGCGCATCATTCCCCGCCCCCGTTCAGTTATTTGGCTGGACGTTAATACACACTTTGTAGATGAAATTAGGTGCCTACTGTAGTGTTTAATGTTTAGTTCAAAATGCTCAAAACAGCCGAGTAATGATTTATTATATAAAATAAATTAAATTTGAATGCTATTAAATAGAATAGAGAGGAGTCTGGAAAAGAGCCTAAGGGAATTAGATGGCCAACTGCTATTGAATTTTATTGGGACTTGGGCAGCTAATTTCCTTAGTCTTTTTGAAATTTCTAGATGTAATAGGTAAGGAAAACGTTAAATATCAGATGCACCTATTTCATTCTGAATAATCCATTTGCCATACAAGCAGGATACTCTTTGTTTTCAGGGGTGAAGCTGATCACATCAATTGAGAAACGTGTTACATCATTTCATACCTGTTGTTCCTTTGCTTAGTGAGGAAGCCAAGAGTAACAGAAATAAATATGCAGATAGCCTCTAGAGCTAATAATATCATCCTGAATGTTGTGGTGAAGCATGTGGATCTTCAGCCACAATGCATTTGTTTTTCAAATGTTGTGAAATAGCTACTAATTTTGGCAGCTATTCAAGACATTTCCGCCCACTTCCAGCTGGTGGCTCGGTACACGCAGCTTTTCAATAGTTGCTCCATCATATTCTGCACCCTTATGTATGGTTAGCACGTATGAGATTGCTGATCAGCTGGTTCAGCTCAGCTGTTCTCTGCTAGGTGACGAGATACCTGTACCGTTCACTTTTTGTGTGACAACCCTCTCTTTTGTTTCTTCTGACCTTGGATATATAAAATAGCAGGATATGTATAAGCCATAGCATGTCAGTTTAGCATCAATAAGATATATTTTAGATATTTGCCCTAGAAGGGGTGGGCCTCCAATTTGCTTTGAGGGCCACAACATTTTTTCCAGGTTGCTGTTGGGAAAGAATCACAAGAAAATCATGTTCCCTGCCTTTCCTATTCTTTGGAATATCCTCTGTTGCTTTGTTGTCTCTTTCTTACTTTTAAAAAAAGAGCTTCCTGATCTTCCTTCTTACACCACACATACAGTAATTGTTAAACTAAAGCTATTTTCACTGTATACTAGAGTTCACCAATCACACCCAGTTCAGTATTCAGCACTGGAGGAGAAGGCATCATGCATCTATTTCTGGGAGGAAATGGCTACAAACATGAGGATAAGGGAAATTTGGTACTACTGGCTAACTACTTGTGCACATTGCATTACAGTAGACATATTGTATGCTTGGGTTATATAATGAAGTGTTTTTGAGGAACACAGATTCCCTGATGTTGAAAACAGTAATGGCTGAATTTACTGCTGACTTTTGCATAGAATCATAGACGATTAGAGCTGGAAGAAACCTCAGGAGGTCATCTAGTCCAATCCGCTGCTCAAAGCAGGGCGAACACCAACTAAATCATCTCAGCCAGGGCTTTGTCAAGCCGGGCCTTAAAACCCTCTAAGGATGGATGCATGTGCAACTCCAATTGAGTTTACAGCAATAGTGAATTTTAATCTCATTGCTTTCAACATCAGAATATTTAGTATGCTTCCAAACACTTCCTGATAACTAGGGCCTCTGTCAAATTCACAGCCGTGAAAAATGCATCACGGACTGTGAAATCTGATCTCCCCCATGATATCTAGTTATTGTATGGGAGGGGCAGAGCTGGGGGCAACCTAGCCGGAGCACCGACGGTGCACCAGGGTCCAACTGCTAGTCCCAGACTGGGAGGGATGGGACTTCCTTTTCCCTGCAGGGGCCACTGCCAGAGCTGGGTCAGATCCACCTTCAGGAACCTCCCCCAGCTGCAGGAAGCTTCACGGCTGCTGGCTGGGAGCGCAGCTCTGAAGGCAGTTCAGAAGTTAGGGTGGCTGTCAGCACCTGACCCGGGCGGGAGGCTGCGGCCTCGGCTGTCAGCTCCCAACCCGGGCAGGAGGCTGCTGGGAAACCTGGACATATGGTGACCCACGACCCTCACTTCTGTGCTGCTGCTGGCAGTGGCACTGGCTTTAGAGCTGAGCACTCAGCCAGCAGCTGCTGCTCTCCAGTTGCCCAGCTCTGAAGGCAGTGCCCCTGCCAGCAGTAGAAGTAAGGGTGGCAACCCCCCCCCCAATAGCCTTGCAACACCACCCCCTCTGCCCACAACTCCCTTTTGGGCTGGGACCCCCACGATTACAACTCTGTGAAATTTCAGATGTAAACATCTGCAACCATGAAACTGACTTTTTTACTCCTATGACCGTGAAATTGACCAGAATGGATGGTGAATTTAATATGGCCCTACTGATCACTCTTGAATGGCTGTCCCACACGCTTGATTGTTTGTATGTAGAATAAGAGCCTGATCCAACTCCTATTGGAGTTTTTCCATTGGCTTTAGTGAGGGCTGGAGTGGTCCCTTAAATCCAAGGCTCTCATGTTACTGTTTTTTGCATTTACTGTTCAGTGTAGAACCACACTTTAAGCACGTCTTTTTTTTTTCTTCAAAAGGACAGTGTCTGGCCCTGACTAATTGTGTTTTCCTTTTATTTAGTCCACTGAAGTCCACTATTAGAATTGTTCTGGGTCAGCATTTTTTTAATAAAACAACAGATGTAACGCAAACATTTGAAATAGAGAAATACATTTTGCACCCAGATTACTCAGTATTCAACCCAACTGAACACGATATTGGTGAGTATTTTAATTTTTTTACCATTTTATTTTATGCAGGTAGAGTTCAGTCAGTTTGGCAAAAATATATTGCATCACAATGCCTTACAGTGAGAAAATTAAGAAGTTCAGTTTCTCCAAGAGAAGGTCAAGATGTGACTTGATTGTGGTCTGTAAATAACTGTCTTGGGAGAAGATTTCTGATAGTTAGAGGGCTCTTAATTCTAGCAGAGAAAGGCATAACAAGATCCAGTGGCTGGAAGCTGAAGTTAGAGAATTTCAGGCTAGAAATAAGGTGCAAATTTTTAACTGGGAGGGTAGTTAACCACTGGAACAATTAACCTAGGTGAGTGGTAGATTCTGCATCACTTGAACTCTTTAAATCAAGATTCAACATCTTTCTAAAACATATGCTGTACTCCACCAGCAGTTATGGGCTTGAGGCACAAATTAGTTGGTGCATTTCTCTGGCCTATGTTATTCAGGAGGTCAGACTAGAGATTATAATGGTCTCTTCTGATCTCTTAAAATCTATGAATCTGTGCATCTTTTTTACACCAAAGAGATAATTGCATAATAGATTCTTTCCAAGCCTATCAATTCAGTTAAAAGTTAAACTGCAGGTCATTCAAATGTGTGTTTAAGTCAGATTGACAATAGAACAGGAATGTCCTATTTTCATATTTAGGATGATGGAACCTGGAGGTTCTCCATTAACAATCCAAACATGAGAGCCCTTTAGCTTTGAGGCTATTTAATAGGCTGGCACATGGGAAACCTTAGCACAAGAGTGGAATAGGTTCTTCTCGCAGCTGGTGAACGTTTTGTAGTAGATATGGTATTAACAGCAGGTGGTCAGGTACCGTGTTGACTGATGTGGTATAAGAATCTGGAGAGATTAATCTGGATCTGAGGTCTCATTCTGCTCACCCTGGTGTAAATCAAAAGTGACATCAGTGTAGGTGAGATTGGAATTAGGCTCATGTCCTGATTTCAGAAGTGCTGAGCACCCGTATCTCCCATTAACTTCAGCTGAAGTTGTGGGCATCTCAGCACCTCTGGAAACCTGACCCTTGCTTTGTAAGAAGAAATGGTGCGTACTTTATTTTTCATAACCCTGCATCCCCCCATTGGTGCTGAAACTAGAGGCGCTGGGCGTGTTGCCGCACCCCCCGGCTTGAAGTAGTAATAACAAACGCCAAATACATGGTTTCCATCATCAGCACCCCCCACTATAAAAATTGTTCCTGCACCTCTCTGTCTCCCCCATCCCTCATAAGGAGGTGCAGGAAAATCTACTCTGTAACATAAAAGTAAACTCTTCTGGAATAGGAATAGTCGAATGTGTGTCAGTCTTCAGTTGGCCGTGAAATCAGCAGTTGTTGGAATAAGTCTGTCTTTGAAATATCTTAATTAAGTGAGGCTAGGGATTAATTAGAATTGTACCTGAGATCTACTGCTATTAATCCAATTAAGAAGAAACAACTCTAATTTTACTACTGCTGTATTTTCTTTCCTGCAGTTTTAATTAGGCTCAAAAAGAATAACAAACGTTGTGCTGTCAAGACCCAGTTTGTTCAGCCAATCTGCTTGCCAGAAAGTGGCATGTCCTTCCCTGATCAACACAAATGTCAGATTGCTGGATGGGGACACAGGCGTGAGAGTGAGTTGAATGACAAATCTGATGTGAGGAAAAGAAATTGAGCATAACCCAAGCCTGACATTTCAGTGGTTCTCAAACACTGACTTATGGATGATGGGTGGTATGCTGAGCTTATGTAACTGGTTCCTGGAGGTGATTGTGAAACGTGTCAGTCTTCAAGCTTGTCATGTTTCTTGCTAGTTGTGCTCCAGTACAATCCTTAGATTTCCCTAAGTATTTTTGATTAATTAAGCTGAAAAAACCCCCAAGCCCATCTCTGCGCTCTGTGCAGCAGCTTTATGGCTTTCTTTGATGGATATTTTGTGGTGAAAACTCAGCTATGTTCGTATTTGTGGAGGACACTAAATGTGGACGGTTAGTAAATACACAGGAGAAGTTTCTCAAATCTTTTGATATCAGGGACTGTCTTGCTGCCTTCCTAAACTGTGTCAGGGAGATCTCAGGGACCGGCACCAGTCCACGGACCGGTCGTTGGGTAACACTGCACAGGAGGATAGAACTAAACTGTAAATGGACCAGGAGTGATTGGGGACTGCAGAAGATGATGGGAGAGTCGTTGCTAATAAATGTAAAGTTGGGTACATCCAATGTTGGGTAGTGCATCAACACAGATACAAAATTTGAGAGACCATAACTATGCAGCTACAGCCATTGTACCAAAGTGATTGAGTGTATTTCTCTAAAACTGTCCTAATACTGGCCTAGTTTTTCAAAAGATACCTCGTTTCTCAAGCTGTGTACCTGAAAACAGAGGCACCCAAAACCAAAGGCTGCTTTTGAAAAATGTGGCTATTACTTTGTCACATAGCTAAGTACTCTGATTGCCAAAGGGAAGATATGGAATCCTGTCTGAGAGGTTAGGGGACCATGTGGTCCACCATAGTAATCACTATCTTCAGAAAAGGTTCACAATATAAACAAGTTTGAGAACCATTGAGTGTTTGGTCAAAACACTCAATAGCTCTTAAACTTGTATGGTGCAGCATGCTTCCCTGATAAACTACTCCACAGCTAAAAGGAATTAATTTTTTGACGTTTTTTTTTTAAAAGATGCATCCAACTATTCTAACGTTTTGCAAGAAACATTGGTTCCCATTGTTCCTGAGCATAAGTGCAGAAGCCCTGAAGTTTATGGAGATGAAGTTAGTGAATACATGTTCTGTGCTGGTTACTTTGATAGCAAATCAGATGCCTGCCAGGTAATGCTATGGAATTGACTGGGGATGGGAGTGTGTGCGTGAGAGATATTACAGTATTAAAAAAGCTTTAAACCATCATATTTATGATTTTTTTTTCTATTTTGCTTCTCATTTTTGGTTTTCTCACATTTTGGCTCTGGGTGAGGGTATAGACTTGTTATTGCAACAGATTAACGTCTTTAAAGTTAAAGGGATTATTTCTACACAGACCACCAGATTTTGTTTTAATTGGTTCATTTTGATGGAGCAGGTTGTCAGTGCTTTGGGACACTATTTTGGAGAGCAGTTGGCAACTTGCTTATCAGAGGCTGGGAACATTTAGAGCTACAGATTTTGCTGCTGTGCTGCATTCACGGCTTGAAATCCTTATCAATAAATCAATCACTTATTTCCCCTTATTTGCTTTACAATACAGACTTGTGTAGGGCCTAAGTAGAAATAGTGGTAACTTCTTATTACTAGTTAACGTTTGATTTTTATATGAGAGAGGTTGTTTTTTTTATCAAGTTGGTATCTTTTAGGACTTCTAAAGTAAGAGATTAGACAGACATGTTCTGCTTGATTTTAAGAGATTTTCATGGAAAGAAAATGTGGGCTTTTTTACATCGGTGCATTGATACACAAATAGCTATGAATGACATTTATTATTTGTAAAGAGTAATGAACAAGGTGCTGAGAAGTAAATTAATCTTTGGAGAGCTCAAACTTCATTCTGCTGCTCATAGACACATTTTGATGTAAATGCATAAAACCTTTTTCTTTCCCCTTTGATCTCAGAGAAATTTTTTTTATGGGAAAAATATATTTTTAATTTTTTACATTAGGTTTCAGGTACTTAAGGAATAGTGGTTCCTTTCACCAGTACTGCTAACAAGATTTTATTTTCAGCCTTAAGAATAGAAATGTGTGTAGTTTTCTTTTCCTTTAAAAAAAATGAATGCCCTTGCTAGATGATTGCAAAGCTTGCATACATCATGATGTACCAAATTCACACTGGTGTAGTGTCAAAGCAGGCATGAATTTGGCCTTGTGTATTTGACAGGTTGAATGTTTTCAGGTCCAAAGATACTTGTGGTTACAATTGTAATGAAAACATCGATATTCAGGGCCAAATTTTTAAATAGCCGCAATTATAGTGCATGCAAAATTTCCAGGCATTGCCATGTAGAATTTCAAAATCACACATCTGGGTGTGTACATTGTATACATGCCTAACTACATGATTTGCATGACAAGTACCTCAGTTGTGTCCATGAATGTGGTTGTAATGGAGGCCATATGAAAATTGTTAACCTGAGCCTGCTCTCATTGAAACTCATGGCATAACTTCCATTGTCTTCAATGGGAAGAGCATCAGTCACTTGAGACTTAATGGTGGGATTTCAAAAGCATTCATTGCTGTGTATTTTTGACAATCCCACCCTACTCTTCTGGTCATTACGGGAAAAGTTCCATATCACAATTCACAATTTTTACAACTGGGGTTTATATTTTAATGGTGTCTTAATCTGTCTTTCACAGAAGCACAGATATTTACTAAATCCATATTATACAGTTTCTTGTTACTTTTTTAAATCAACATTTATTTAGCACTCACTGCCATACCATCTGAGTGCTCAATGCACAGCTTAGTAAAATGAAAACATTTTCCTTGTAAAAAATATTGTCTTATTGTATAGGGTAAGAGAAACCTAATCTTTCATTCTCTCAAATGAGTCACCTTTTGGGACTGATTAAATTAACTGATTAACTGATTAGATTAAAGATTGTTTTGTAACAAGATTATCAAGTTAAGATTATCTTTCCTTAATTTTAACACAGGGTGATTCTGGTGGATCTCTGGCCTGTGAAAAAAATGAAATATCTTACCTCTATGGGATTATCAGCTGGGGAGATGGATGCGGCAGGGCCAACAAACCTGGAGTTTATACCCGAGTGACCAAATATGTGGACTGGATAAATAAGCTAACCTCCCCCCAAAAACAAATAGCAGAACTTCCATATGTTACTGTTGCCACACACGTTGTATGAACATTATATCCTAGAGTAACATATGTATGGCCAATAATTCTTAGTAATTCTTAGCTGTACCATTAAAATTGATCTGATGTCAGTAAACTGTATCTTTTGATTTTGAATTTGAGGGCACTGAATGGCTCCAATAATGAGATGCAGAGCCTTTCACGTTTACGTCATTAGTTCGAATATATATCTCAAGCTGGTATGTACCAAAACTCATGGCTATCTGGTGCCTGCTTCATGATCTGTGTGAAATGCATAGGTGCTGACCCCATGGGTGCTCTGGGGCTGGAGAACTCATGGGAAAAAAAATAGTGAATGCTCAGCACCCACTGGCAATCCCACTGATCAGTTCCTCCCTCTCCCTTCTAGCGCTTCCCGCCCGCCGTGATCAGCCGTTCTGCGGCGAGCAGGAGGCAGTGGGGGGGAGGAGGAGGAGTGAGGGTGGGGCGCACTCAGGGGAGGGGTGGAGTGGGGGTGGGAAGAGGTGGGGTGGGGGCTTGGGGAAGGGGATGGAGTGGGAGCAGGGCCTAGGTTGGAGCAGGAGTCCAGCACCCTTGGGGAAATCCCAAAGTCGGCACCTCTGGTGAAATGAGTTAGTTGGTGGTCTCCAGCCAGTCCCTGGTGGAGGGATGGCCACATCACAAAACTCACCCTCAAAACTGGCATCCTTGTTGCTAAGCCCAGCACAGAGTTCAAGAAGTGAATGAGCATGGAGACTGAAATACTCTCACGCCCTTACAGGTGTTCCCTGCAGGTCAATGTTGAGACACATTGGCAGAGCATTACAGGAAAATGTGCACCACAGCTGCCTGTGCCAAACCAGTTCTATGGAAAAATAGAGGACTTGGGCCATGGATCAGCAAAGTATTTAAAGTTAAGTACATTCTTTGCTGAATAGGGGTGGATTTAAGGATGTGCCTAAAATTAAGAACATACGTACTCCAGTGCTTTGCTGAGTCAGGACCTTAATTTTCCAGTGTGCTCAGTCCAACACTTCCCCAAAGTGCTACATTTACTATTTAAAAAAACATTTCAGAATGATTGACTCAGACCTTTCTGAGACCACATCAGTTGCTGCTCATGCTGAGAGTTGTCGTGTAAACACATCACTTCAACAACCATTGAAGAGTGATTAATAGCCTTTTGGCTTTTTCTTGTTTTAATGATGTCTCACATTATTGTATTAATAAATATTGTAATTGTCTTGGAACTTAAAAAATATGGGTCCCATATATTATAAAAAAGAACAGATAGGTAGTAGTGAGTCACAAATAATTTTTCTTGGAGATTTAGTGATTACATGTCATGTTATATAGGTTACCGTCCAATGGAACCATCGATAACACAGATGGTGGCAATGATTGCATACTCTGTCATCCTAACAAAAAGTCAAACTGCATCGATTTGACATCAGAAAGCCATAATCCTCTGACTTGTCATCAGAATGGTAGATTATGGCTTTTTAAAAATAGAGCTTCTAGACATGTCAATTACATGAAGTCCTGGAATTTTAGTTCAGATGATCTTATTCAAATATTGAATTGAAGAGTTTTTAAGAGGCTTTTACCATACTATTAAATATTTTCAAAAATTGTTTTAAAATATCTGAAACTTTAAAATGGTGATTGGATACATGTATATTTTATACCATTAAAATAATTGATTCCATTTGATGGTTCTGGCAGTATCATAAACCACAGGGATTTTTTAGATGCAGCAAATGATTTTTAAAATTACAAAGATAGACTTTGTATAAAAAAAGAAGAAATAAGTTTCTAAAAGTATAAAGAAAATGCAAATGTTAATAAACAAGATAAGTGATGTGAATTATTGAATAAAAATATAACAATAGAGGATAACAATAAAACAATAACAATAAAAGTCTGTTTTTGCTGGTACTCTATTATTTTAAACATATAAATTAAAATCAAGGGGAGCTTGATGGTTCAGGGGACTGGTAAAAGATAGAGGATGAAATCATGCCTGTGCAGAAAGCTAGTACAAACCCCATGCTTAAGTTTCAGCAATGCATAATGGTGTGCTCGACTTCTGCACAAGGGTGAATTTCACCCAGTGGCTTTTTTACTTTTATATACATTTTCCAAATCCACACAAGTTTCTAGCAGTCAAAATGTTTTACTTCCGATGAGTCCAAGCCACCAAATTTAGATCTTGGTCTCAATTCTGATCTCTGCAAAGTCATGCATGTTCAGATCCAAGTTTGGCCTGCCTGACCCACTAATGGGGTTTGAAAATTCAGATCCTGATATGGATTTGGATTCCAAACCTGCCTGAAATAGAGAATTGTTTGGGTCTGGGGGTCTGGACACATCCAATCTCTGATCAGTTCCAGTATGATGATGGCTTGGTAGCCTGTGTGAAAAGAATGTGTCCATGTAATGAGACCCACTATTACCATGCTGCTGGACCACAAGGACTGAATTAGCATGAAGGCAAACTATACTACTCATCTCCAGAGATAGTGCCTCTGGAATAGGGTTTGTTGAAATCCATTAGTGGGACAGAGTGTGGGAAATTTTAACACTCCCTGAACTGTACTGCATCTGTTCTATGGACTCAATTTCACTTTAAAATTAATATCCATCTAAGCTGTACATATTTTTATTTGGATGTCTGGTGACATGTACACAGCCATTCAATCTTCACTCAGTTTTGGGGAGGGTGAAGGAACGGGCTGGCTGTGGGTTTTGGAGTTTGGTGCTGATGACAGCTTTTTTTTTTTTTTTTAGTTACTTACCTTATAATTTCCTTTTAAAAATGCTCACTGAGGCATCTGGACCTATTTATAACAGTAACAGCATGGACAAAAAGTCAATTCTAAAGGAAATGAAACTTAATCCACTCAACCTACCTCTTTCAAACAAAGGCCCGAGGAGCAGCTCCTCTCAGCTGGTGAAAATTGCCATAGTGCCATTCACTTTACTGGAGCTCTGACAATTTAATCAAGCTGTGGATCTGCCCCCAAGGTGAATAGATAATCCCTGCACTGTGACCTGAAGGTCAACGAACTAGAATGTTGTAATATTAGCAGGAGAAGCAAAATCCAGAGACAAAAGACTCCACTGAGAATGGTCTGCCTCCAGACTCTCATTCTGATGAGAATGTTGTTCACAATGCATCATAAAGGGACTCATAGCACCTTGTAGATTTTTGTTGGGTTTATACCCTTGATCAAGGAATTAGGTGCCGACATACCTTTGAGGATCTAAGCCTAACTTAGAAATTTGTTTAGATGGAAATTTTAATTATACCTCATATTGTTACTTCCCTCATCTGTAAATATACCGGAATGGTGATTATCTGACTGGAGAGAGAAATCCCATCCTATATTTATGCTCAAATTAAAGATGCTTTTCGCTAGAAATTGAGCTAAAGGAAAAAGCCAGTTAATAGAAACAAGTCCCTAATAAAATACAAAGCACACATCATGCACAATTTAATAAAATCTCCTTTATTATGTATCAGGAGACATCTCATCCAAAGTGACTAATTCAAAGGAAATAAATACATTTAAGCATCTACTGATACCAGCTAAAACCAGAATATTCTATTATGCCATTGTAAGAAAAGTCTACTGTGATGTGGCTACAGAAGCTCAAAGAAATTCAAAAGATGGAATTAGTTACCACCAAATTAAAACTCTGGTAGGAAATATTTTTAGAATGATAGACGCTAATTAGTTCATTGTTTAATTACGTAAATCTAAGGCAGTCAAATACATAACCAATTTTATTTGTTCTATCAGCTAGAGGTTAAAATTAAGTGGGGCTGTTCCACTTCATTATCTTGTGGCAGTCCCTTTTGAAAAGAAAAAAAAAATTTATTCATCTCAAGTAATCAGCATCTTGTTTTATATCATCTCTGAGGCGGTCTTGAGTGGAGTTTCCAGAAAGTATTTTGTGATAGATCCTTTACATTATGTTAAATACATTTTAAAAAAGAGAAATTTTGCATTATCTTATAACGGAGGGATGTTTATTGTTGCAGTTTTCCACTAATCTGATGGCAGCTAATTCCTCTTGTAAGGAGTCAAACTATAGCACTCTGGGCTGTATATTCCTCCAAGGGAGAGGAGAACTTCTGTTTGGTATAATTTACCTATTCTGAATTTACCTTTTGTTCATATAGCCCTCGATCCTGCAACAGGATCTGTATGAGCTGTGGATTCTTGCACCTGTGCAGTGCCCCATTGATTATAATGGATCTGTGCACTGGATTGCAAGAGAGAGGCTTGGCACTGTAAACTCTTCCAGGCGCAGACCTGTCTTAGTCTTTGAATGTACAGCACCTAGCACACTTTTGGGCACTGTGAGGGCGTGCGGAGACACACAAGACAATTAACTGCTTAACTCCCCTTCATTTCCCAACTGCCCTTTGTGCCTTGGGAAATCTCCTCCAGTATAAATAATAAACATGTAGAGCAATTGTATACTGCCAGGTACCTCAATGGCACTGCGTACACGGTTTGCTCAGAGTTTTTGGGAAAATTCACCTCTGGGTTGAGATGAAGCACAAAACGTTTCGGTTTCTAATGGAACGAATGTGCCCAAGTTCCAATCTAAGGGGATGGGGCTAGAGTGGCAGTAGGGAGCATTGCTCACGCTCGGTAGGATAACGAAGTAAGTATTTATGTCTTAATCCCGACTCTTGTCTGTTAGGCCGATCTTCCTGCCTATGAAAAGTAGAGATGAGAGAGCGGGGGAGGCCGGAATAGAGCAGCCAGGCCCAGGAAGCGGGATGGCGACGGCGATGGGGCTTTGGTTCCTGTCTCTCTCCCTGTTCCTGTGCGCCCCCCCGCCCGAGCTCGCTCCCTGCCCGATGCGGCTATCGGGGGGAGCTCCCCGGCCTATTCGCGGAAGGACCTGCTGGAGATCCCCTTGCCCCCCTGGCAGGAGCGCCCCAGCGAGCCCCTGCAGGCCAAAAGAGCCTGTACGAGAGCAGGAAGCGAGGCATGCTGGAGAACTGCCTGCTGTTCAGCCTCTTTGCAAAGGAGAATCTGAACAGCATGATCGAGCGGCAGCTGAACTTCTATGACTGTCTGATCAACGAGCCCAGCAACGACTGGGATATTTACTACTGGGCAACAAAAGCAAAGCCCACCCCGGAGGTGTTTGAGAATGGTGTCATGGTGATGCTGAGAGAGTTCACCAAGAACAAGAACAAGAAGCAGAGGCTGCGGCAGCGGGACCTGGAGTACCTCTTCGAGCCCTCACGGTGAGACACCCTGTCTGCTCCAGGATCCTTTTCTCATCCCTAGCAGCAGAGGCTGAGGTGCCTAGACCTATTTGGCAGCCTGCAGTGCTGTGGTCCTGGCTCCTGGAATCCTCCACCCAGTGGTTGCTTCTACCCAGATTTCCAAACCCCACCGAATAAACTTTCAAGCACTATCCCTGACCATGGGAGTTTCTACGTGGATTTGGCCCACTGTTGTACGGGTGCAACAGTCCACCTCAGAAGTGGCTGCATTTCAGTGGCACTGTATGTATATAGCTTATAGAGTATCTTGGTGTGAGAGAAATAGAACGTGATAGCATTAAAAAAATAAAAAAAGGTAGAGATGACTCTAAATGGCAGAGTTCAGCGCCATGGTTTTGGCCCAGCACATTAAGCACGTGCCCAATACTGAACACACGACTCCTCCCGCTGGCCTTTCACGGGACTACGCGAGTGCTTGAAGCGATGCCTCGAGCTCAGCCCTTGGTTAGATCAGGGTCCAAACCCAGTTCCCAGGGTTCCTCCGGGGCGTTGGGACCGGGGCGCCGCTTCATCCCCTGGATCAGCGGCGAAGTTGCCTTAGGGTGGGTGGGGATCCAGCGTTTCACCCTGGCCCATTATACTAGGGTGACCAGATGTCCCATTTTTATAGGGACAGTCCTGTTTTTTGGGGACTTTTTCTTATCTAGGCGCCTATTACCCCCCACCCCCTGTCCCGTTTTTTCACAGTTGCTATTTGGTCACCCTACATTACACAGCCAAGCGCCTCTCCCAAAGTGCAGGGCTGTGCCCAGCTGAGTGTTTGCCGCCTGCTCACACAGGCGAGGGAGAAGGGGGATCTTTCAAACCGTGTCTAACCACACGTCCCAGCCCTTGAACCCAGCCCGGCCAGAGCGCAGCCAGCCCCCCCGCTCGGGATGGGGGGGGGGTGCATTGGCTCGGCCGTGCCGCCGCAGGGAGCGCGTGGCTCCGGCTGGCGGACACCGCCCCCCCCCCCCGGCCGGCTGTCCGCGTGCAGCGGCGAGCTAATAAAGCTATTTTGAAAGTGACCCCGCGCCCCGGCCCCGGGAGCGAGCAAGCGCCGCGCCGCGCCGCGCCGCCGGGAGCAGCTGTCTGGCTCCGGAATCATGACTGAAGATGACGGATTCCGTGGTGGTGGAGGGTCATGTCAAATTGAGAGATGGAAAAAAGGTCGCCGCTTTGCACCTTCCCGCGGCTTTGTGCTTGCAGGGGAGGGGGCGCCCCCCCGCCCCCGGGACTGCCCCCTCTCTCCCCACCCCCGGAGGGCGCTGCTTGGCTGGCGGGGGAGGGGAGAGCTGGCCCCGGGCTAACTCTGATGTCTCCTTGTTTCTCTGCAGTGGAAGACTAGGTGGCTGGTGCTGCGCAAACCCTCCCCGGTAGCAGGTAAGTGCAGCCGCGGCGGGCTGTGCGCTTCGCACGGGCGGGGGAGTGGGAGACAAATCCCCCTCCCCCGGGCTCCTGGCAGAGGAGACCGACCTGGGAGCTCGTCCCCCTGGGCCGCGGGAGGGGGGGGGGTGGTGAGGAGATTAAACTCTCCCCGCATCCCCGCTTAGCAGCACCTTCCCAGACATGTGGGCTGGGCTGGTTTCTCCTTCTTCCCTCCTTTTCTATTAGCCCGTCACTTGGCAAGGGCCAAGCAGCTAGAAATAGCAAGAGGATATGGAAGGCGCCCCAAAGTGTAATCGAAAGAGAGCATGGGAAAGGCAACGGGCTAGCGCCGAGACCTGGAGAGCTTCATGATTCCTCCCTCGAGGTCTGGCTGGCTCGCTTTACCCTCTTGGGGGTCACTGCTGGGTCCTGGTGCGGCAGCGCAGGACTCCATTTCTTTTCAAGTTCACACATCTCATGTATTCGGGGCTGCTTGCTACCCCTTTTGCTCAAACTCTGGTGGAGCCTTGCTGTTCCCTGTTCAACCGCGCTGGGTTAAGTATCAGAGGGGTAGCCGTGTTAGTCTGGATCTGTAAAAAGCAACAAAGAGTCCTGTGCCACCTTATAGACCAGGGGTACGCAACCTATATGGCACGGTGATTTTCAGTGGCACTCACACTGCCCTGGTCCTGGCCACCGGTCTGGGGGGCTCTACATTTTAATTTAATTTTAAATGAAGCTTCTTAAACATTTTAAAAACCTTATTTACTTTACATATAACAATAGTTTAGTTATATATTATAGACTTATAGAAAGAGACGTTCTAAAAATGTGAACATGTATTACTGGCACGTGAAACCTTAAATCAGAGTTAATAAATGAAGACTCAGCACACCACTTCTGAAAGGTTGCCAACCCCTGTTATAGACTAACAGATGTATTGGAGCATAAGCTTTCGAAGTGGGTATTCACCCACAAAAGCTTATGCTCCAATACATCTGTTAGTCTATAAGATGCCACAGGACTCTTAGCCGCTGGGTTGTTTGCTCCATCTAATCTGGGCCTCCTCTCTTGTAATATCTGACCACTTCGGAAGTGGCCTTTTTCGCTGGTGGAAGGGGTGGTTCCTGAATTGTTAGTAAACTTATTAGGGCCGTTTGAAAATCATTTAGTTGAAAGGCTAGGTCAGTACTGTGCTGTTATATTTTCAAATCTGGAAATATTTTTCAGTGTCACATGGAATGCACATATGTACATATGTATGTGAGCCTGCATTACCTGAAAGCTGATTTGGGAATCACCATGAACTATTTGTTGGCTTTGGACTTAAGTTTATACTTTATCTTCTTTAGGGTCCATTTTTCACATGTACGTGCCTAAAGTTAGGTACCTGTATCATTATTTTAGTAACCTAAATTCTTGTTTTTATTAATATTTTCATGCTGATTAAATCACCTACATCTCTATTTAGCATCCAAAGTCTGTTGTTCATAAAGCTAATGTTTAGGCTTCCGAATATGAACTTAGGTTCCTGACTTTAGGTACTCAAAGTAGGAAACTAGATTCTTCAGAAAGTGGCAGAACAACAAAACATGAATGCTTATTCTACACTTTAAAATGTATTATTTTTATTATTTAAAATAGACCGTGATTGTTGAATGTCCATAAACCAGGGTGCCCTTTCTTTGATGTGTTTTTAGTTTTCATTTCTTTAGACAGTTATATGGTAAAGCTCTTAAATTTTGCATTTGCAGCTGTTTCTGCTAACAGGTGCAAGAATGCAATCCAAAATGTCTGTGAGGCTTTCTGTTAGTTAATGTACAGTGCAGTTTTTTCAGCTGTTTTTCACCTCTTTGGAGGGATGCCCATTCTTTGCCCAACTGAGCCCTCTAATGGCAAGTTGCCAGGCGTCAGAGCGCCACACCTAACATTCATAAAAAACAAGCACATGCAGCCCCTGTTGTTTCGCTTGGAAGTTAGTGTGAGCTATGGAAGTTAAATCTAAAGATCCCTGCTTGAGATTATCCATTTATTTCACTTAAGAGACAGCACAGCCTGCTGGGAAGGGAATCTGCACCCTGTGGATGGGTCTGGGGTGCATTTCTGTATCAAGGACAAAGGAGGTGGTAAGCTGCACTAATTTTCCTTGTGGATCCTGATACGTTTGTGGAATGCACTCCTCCAATGAGACCTTGAGATTGTGATGTTTCATTTTGTTGTATAGATGTTGTCTATTAAAACATCTTTAGGAAGAGGTTAAAACAAAAGGTGACAAAACCAAATATTGAAAACCAAAGGTGCAACACAGAATGATTATGCAACAGTAGCTACTGTGAAGCATTCAGCTAGGAAACCTGATCTGAGATGAACAATTTGGCAGTGTAGACCACACTATTTCGTATTTGACTAAGCTGTCAACTACTGTAAGAATTTCATTTATGGTTCGATATGTTCTAATGAACATAAGAACAGCCATACGAGTTCAGACCAATGTAAATCTAGTCCCGTATCCTGTCTTCCGACAGTGACCAGTGCCAGTTTTTTGAACCTCGTTACACTTTTGGCCTTCATAACATCCCCTGGCAATGAGTTCCACAGGTTGACTCTGCGTTGTGTGAAGAAGTACTTCCTTGTGTTTATTTTAAACCTCCTGCCTATTAATTTAATTGGGGACCCCGGTTTGTGTGTTATGTGAAGGGATAAATAGCACTTCCTTATTCACCTTCTCCACACCGTTCATGATTTTATAGACCTTATCATACCTCCCCTCAGTTGTCCCTTTTCCAAGCTGAACAGGTCCAGTCTTTTTAATCTCTGCTCATATAGAAGCTGTTCCATACCCCATATCATTTTTGTTGCCTTCTCTGTACTTTTTCCAATTCTAATATCTTTTTTGAGATGGAATGATCAGAACTGCACACGGTATTCAAGGTGTGGGTTTACAGTGGATTTATATGGTGGCACTATGATATTTTCTGTCTTATTATCAATCCCCTTCCAAATGGTACCTAACATTCTGTTAGCTTTTTTTGATTGCCCATGCACACTGAGCGGATGAGTGAACTATCTGTGATGACTCCAAGATCTCTTTCTTTGGTGGTAACAGCTAATTTAGACCCTATCATTTTGTATGTATAATTGGGATTATATTTTTCCAGTGTGCATTACTTTGCACTTTTCAATATTGAATTTCACCTGCCATTTTGTTGCCCACTCACCCAGTTTTGTGAGATCCCTTTGTAACTCTTCACAGTCTGCTTTGAAGTTAACTATCTTGAGTAACTTAGTATTGTCTGCAAACCTTGCCACCTCACTGTTTATCCTTTTTTCCAGATCATTTATGACTATGTTGAACAGCACAGGTCCCAGTACAGATCCTTGGGTGACCCCCGCTATTCACCTCTCTCCACTGTGAAAACTGATCCTTTATTCCTATCCAATTTCCGATTTTTTAATCAGTTACGGATCCATGAGAGAACCTTCCTTCCTTGTCTCATGACTGCTTACTTATAAGAGCTTTGGTGAGGGACCTTGCCAAAGGCTTTCTGAAAGTCCAAGTACACTCCATCAAACAGATCACCCTTGTCCACATACTTATGACCCCCTCAAAGAATTCTAGTAGATTGGTGAGGCATGATTTCCTTTACTAGAGCAGTGTTGACTCTTCCCCAACATACTGTGTTCATCTATGTCTCTGATCATGCCTGGTACTGAAGTTAAGGCTTACTGGTCTGTAATTGCCAGTATAGCCTCTGGAGGCTTTTTTAAAAATCAGCATAACATTAGCTATCCTCTAGTCATCTGGTACAGAGGCTGATTTGGGTGATAGGTTACATATCATAGTTAGTGGTTCTGAAGGAATTCAAATATGAAACTGCAGAACTCTTGGGTGAATACCATTTGGTCCTGGTGTTTTATTGCTGTTCACTTTATCAGTTTGTTCCCAAATGTCCTCTATAGATCCCTAAACCAGGGACAGGTCCTCAATTTGTCACCTAAAAAGAATGGCTGAGGGAGGCGTGGGAATCTGATGCAAAGAATTCATTTAGCTTCTTTGCAACAACCTTGTCTTCCTTGAGTGCTGCTTTAGCACCTCGATCGTTCAGTAGCCCCTGCTTCTTATGTACTTAGCATTTTTTGGTGTTAGATTTTGACTCTTTTGCTAATTGTTCTTCAAATTTATTTTTGGGCTGCTTAATTATACTTCTACATTTGACTTGCCAGAATTTATGCTCCTTTCTGTTTTCTCCAGTAGCATTTGACTTCCAATTTTAAAAGATGTCTTTTTGTCTCTCACTGTCTCTTTTACCGTGTTTAGTCTTGATGGCATTTTCAGCTCAGGCTCTGGAGGCCCTGCCCAGCTTCAGAGTCTGAGCTCCTGTCCAGGCTGCAACATCTGCAACAAATAATAAAAGTTGACAACATGGCAACCATAATATTTATTAATAACAGTGGCCCCCATCTTGCATTCTGATAGCGCAGACAAACCCTGGACACTTTTAACCCTGGAACTAATGTCACATAGGGGTCAACAGGACTGCATGCAGGCTCAGGAATCTGCCCATGAGAATTGGGTTGTAGGATTGGGGTTTGTTTCCATTTCCACACCAGAGACTGTTGGGACAAACTGTTGCCAATTTTACATTTTGTAAACCTGAAAAATTTACAAAATTTAAAACCAAAACAAATGTTTCTATGATATTAAAGAAGATCCACTAGATTTTTTTTTTAAACAAAGAAATATCCCCCTGAAGTGTCTATAATTCAAACACTGCAGTGTTCTGCTAGAACTCAAAAA
The DNA here is from genome assembly GCF_002925995.2 of Terrapene triunguis. Taxonomy (NCBI): domain Eukaryota; kingdom Metazoa; phylum Chordata; order Testudines; family Emydidae; genus Terrapene; species Terrapene triunguis. Next base: position 84,113,242 of record NW_020664417.1, on the reverse strand, counting down.
GAGTGACGCTGATCATGAACAAAGGGGTTACTACTGGCTCATCTGTTTTCACTGTCAAAGCTGAAAGAAATGCAAATAATGAAGGAATGATATTGTCCTAACTTTGCAGCCCTCACTCAGGCAACATTCCTAATGAAGTCAATGGAAATTTAGTCTGAGAAACCGGGGAGTGACAATTTGAATCTCATAAGTAGTGAAAAGCAAAAAAAAAAAAAGGTAAAAAAAGAATCCTTTTCATTTTAATAAACTATGGTGTTACAATCTTGCTCACTTTTTGGTTTTTATTGTGAGATTTATCATATTGGGTATTTTTCTTGAACCCGTAGCTCCTGGAATCATATGATTATGTCTCATTCTTTCTTTTTTCTTTTTCATTTTCTTTTTTAAAGTATATTTCACGGTTGTGGAGAAAAAGCTTGGAAGTGTTCCTCAAATATAGCCTAAAATTTCTGAAACCAGAAAGCAAACAAAAAGAACCCCAAATCTGTTATATTTAAAATCTCATGATTGGGGGCCTAATTCATGAATTTTGACTGCATGGAGTTGGCAATAGTGGTGTTATTTGTAACATAGATAAGGAATGTTGTAGGGGTTTTTTACACTATCAAGTTAAAAACATGTTTTTCATTAAATTTAGAGCATCACAAAGATGTACTACTTTTACTACTGATGTCAACACTAGCTCTTTTAATATTTAATACCTTAATTTTAGGAAATTAAGGAAATTGCTGGTTATGACATGAAGCACATGGAAAACCGTATGCATGGCTATAAAGCATACAAAATGTGTATGTTAATGTGTGTTAATCCTAGGGTCATGAATTTCAGTTGACTTAGGCCCTGGACCTGCGCTTTACAGTGCATAGATGGGCTGATGTGCCTACAAAAAGCCCCCTTGATGTTCGTGGGGCTGCAAGCAGGTGTAACTGCCCACTTGCACATTGTAAATTACCGCAGTGATTTGAAGAGGTTAGCCCTGCAAGGTGTTGATGCCTTTGTGTGATGAGTCATCCGTGAGCCTGAGTCTGATGAGTCATCTGAGGTAATTACCTGGGAGTCCTAAGGGTCCAGTGAATCCCCAAGCAGGGGTCTAATCAGGTGACCCCAAGCTAGGTAGGTAGGCCTAATGAAAGCAGACACTCAATGTCACTAAGTTGTCAGGGATACGCCCTACTGCCTGGTAGCTCTGATGTATGCTCCTGACCATGCTTGTGCCTGTTCCAGCTCCAATCACAGCTGGCCATCCCACTGTCCTGACACTATGCCATTGCCATACCCAGGGTACAATCTAAACTGGTGAGTAGCTGTGTCACCCGTGCTCTCTAACCTGTGGTGACTTTTACACTGCTTTCTGTTGTTGCCTCCACTCCTGGATTGCTCACAAATAGCTGGGAGTGACTTACATGCTAGAGGCTATGTCTGTGTGCACTTGAGGCCTGCCAGTCGCACCCTGGTTTTTACCAGCCTGAACTATACTGCAGCACACTCCCCAGTCCCAGATATTTCCCCAGAAATGTATGTCTTGTATTGCCCATCTCTCTCCTGGACAGTACAAGCTCATATAATACAAAAGATATGCACAAATCCTGTTACCCCAAGTGGAGTTTCCCAAACTCTTCAATTCAAACACTCTGGTTTAGATAAAACAACAAAGAGCTGAATTTTAAGTGACTACAATTAATGAGGCATACAAATCAGAAATGGTTACAAGAAAAATAAAGATAAAACACAACTAATGCCTAACTTAACAAACAATGTTAAATTCAAAGTAAACGTTTTTCCCACCACATGTTCTCAACAGTCTAACTGGCAAAACTTGTTAGGCCAGGACCCCTTCTTCTGTTTAACAGCTGCTTCCTTTGTTCCTTCTGGTGCAGTGACTCAATAGACAGAGGAGGGGTGCTCTTTGGATGTCTCCCCTTTCTTTTTATAGTCCTCTTCCTCCTTTAAGAAGCATCTCCAGCTGAGATTCAGGAGACAAAAAGTTATGTGGACGGGAATACTATGCTGTTTCTTTGCTAAAATGTAGATTTTTCACCCAAGTCCCCTTTCCTGCTAAAGAATGGCCATTTAGGCCTGGTCTACACTGTGTGTGGGGTGGGGGGGGAGAGGGGAGGGTTGATGTAAGATACGCAACTTCAGCTACGGGAATAGCGTAGCTGAAGTCGATGTATCTTATTTCAACTTACCTCCTGTCCTCATGGCGTGGGATCGACGTCCGCGGCTCCTCCGTCGACTCCGCTACCGCAGCTTGCCCTGGTGGAGTTCTGGAGTCGACGGGAGCGCATTTGGGGATCGATATATTGCGTCTAGACGAGACGCGATATATCGATCCCCGATAGATCGATCGCTACCCACCGATCCGGCGGGTAATCTAGACGTACCCTTAGTAAATAATGGCCCATTGATCTTATTTACATCTTTTGTCTCTGAGGAACTGGTTTGACCACTCCCCAGACTTGGAATATGTTTTAGTAACACCATACAGTGGAATTTTGTAACTTTACATATAGTGTTGCTAGAGATATTTTACCAGGACCATAATGACCAGCAAATTAAGTTTTCAAATGATACCTCACAAGGCATACTTTATACAAAGATTATTACAGTAGTGTGCAAGGGGTGAATACAGGGGTGTACAGTCTGTCGCACCACTGCATAGCCTGAGATGAGGAAGACCATCATAATGATGGAACTTACAGTGAGACTAGATTTTAAAACATAATTTAAAAAGTGTAACAATTACTGTTATCAGAAGAATACCAACAGTATAATAGCATCAAAATAAAAACACAAACGTAAAATCTTAAGCAAATAATACAAGTCCCGGACACATCCTACAGGGGCTCACACAGTCACCGTGACTAAAAAGAAATTGAACATAAAGCATCAAATGTTGACTTATACAATTTAAGCCCAAACCTTGCAACTTCTTGTGCAAGAGGGGACTGATGTGCCTGCATGGTGCCCCCTGAAGTCAGTGGTCAGCAGTCCATTCACACACAGGGAATTGCAGGATTTGGGCCCTACATCAATACTACACTTCAGAACACAGTGAATTCTAAGAAAGGAAATATGAGTGTGAATGCTAGCTAAAAATGAGAGGGCATAGATTTAAGTGATTCTCTACCTGATCCATTATTGGCATTATCCAGAAGAGATTCTTTACCCTTGATCTTGTTCATTGTTATAAAAGTAAGATTATAACTTTAAAAATCATGATTTAAGCATAGTTTTGACAGGAAGTAAAGCTGAAAGGCAGAATTCCAGAGAGACACATTCATCTGTAAAAAGTATTCTTCCCTGTCTATCTTAAGTCACCTTAAAAACAGCCTGGAGAATATTCACTTCTTACAATTTTTTTCAGTAGTCTCCACAGAGTGAAAACTGAATTGAGCCAGCCTATGGCACAGTTGCCAAAAGTGTTTTCTCAAGTTGAGTACTGATAATTGTGTTCCGTTACGCGTCAGGTTCTCTGACAGCTCTGCTTCTTTCAGATTGTTTAGTCATGTTGGTGTACAAGGATAAATCTGAGCGAGCCAAAGGACATAAGGAGAGGAGCAGCGTGACCTTAGAAGACATCTGTGGCCTGGATCCTGGGCTCTCCTATGAGGGCTTAAATCACACACTTGCTATCATCTGTCTATCTCAAGTCGTGATGCTGGGATTTGACAACAAGGAAACTATGTATGCGTGGGATGTACGGATTCGCTACAGTTTGGGGGAAGGTAACCTTTGTCTTGTCACATTCTTCTCTTTTGGAAAGAACGCAAACAAAACCTTAGTTGAAAGGGCCCAGATTGTCTCTGGCCTTGGAGCAAAGAGCCTTTATTCCTTGTGAGCTCCAGATCAGCTGTCACATGCAGTTTGTAACGTGTGTACTGTCCACTAGAAGTGTGCCACAGAGAGAGTAAAGTAATAACTGTCAACGTGCTTCTACTATCTTCTTTGGCTCAGGTATTAAAGGCTTGTGTTTTTTGGAGCTGAGAGGCCAGGGCTGTAGTCCTAGCTCTCCGGGTCAGGGGTTTGTCAGCTTTAGCTTTTAATTGTGTCTGTAGCACATGGATTCATGACAAATCCTCGTGCTCAGGGAGGACAAAAACTATGAGTGGCAGAGCCATGATTAGAACCCAGGAATGGCCAACTCCCACTCCCCAGTTCTGTCCAATGAACTAGATAATGTGCAGTGCTGCTGAACACCCCCTCTCAAATACATGTAATGGGAGAATCTCACAGTGAAGATGCCATTCTCACCTGTATGTTTAGCTTTATTCTAGTATGTCCTTCATTTTCAGTTCTGAAGCTCTGAAATGCATTGTAGTGGCTGAGAATTTATTATATGGGGATAATCCAGGGTGATTGGCTTTTAGTGTTTGGTAAAGCATGTGGACATATATTTATTATTACTGATGATCATTATTATTTATGTATAGTTTATCACCTATTAAGTGTTGGCAATGGGCTTGTCACTATACAAAGACAGCCCTTGCCTGAGAAGCTTACGGTCTAAAACAGTGCTTCTCAAAGCCAGTCCGCCGCTTGTGCAGGGAAAGCCCCTGGTGGTCCAGGCCGGTTTGTTTACCTGCCGCGTCCGCAGGTTCGACTGATCGCGGCTCCCACTGGCTGCGGTTCGCAGCTCCAGGCCAATGGGGGCTGCGGGAAGCAGCGCTGGCCGAGGGATGTGCTGGGCGCCCTTCCCGCAGCCCCCATTGGCCTGAAGCAGCGAACCATGGCCAGTGGGAGCCGTGATCAGCCGAACCTGCAGACGCGGCAGGTAAACAAACAGGCCTGGACCTCCAGGGGATTTCCCTGCACAAGTGGCGGACCGGCTTTGAGAAACACTGGTCTAAAAGACAAATGCAGATAAGAATAGATGCACTGAGAAAGGTGGAGGAGGGTGCAAGCTTGGCAGGGTTTGTTTGGTTTGTCTGATCTCACTCTAATGCAGTGTTGGGGTGGGGAAAACATGTGATATAAGTTTGTGTGCCTGAGGTGTGTGTGTGTGGTATAAGTGAGCCTTTAAGAAGGACTTGAATGAGATGTAGGGGGAACCTGCTATATCAGGATAGAGAAGTTGTTTCAGGCATAGGGGGCAGTGTGGAAGGCATGGAGATGGGAGTGGGGGAAAGAACTGGAGAGGCGTGAAGGTTGGCACAGTTGGCAGAGTGAAGGACAGGGCTTATTGAAAGGACCGAATGGAGTATGTAAAACTTGGTCAGGAAAAGCTCTTTGGAGACCTTGGGGAGAACAGTTTCAATGGAGCACAGAGTGCAGAAGCAAGACAGGAGGCAATTCAGGAGGGATTTAGAGGAGAGGGAGTTAAGGCAGTGGATGTATACCGTCCATTCGGTTTAGATGTGAAGGAAACCAGGGAAATGGGACAGTAGTTGTTTGGGGTTTGGTTCTTTGAGGATGGGGATAATAAAATGTGCTTGTATGCCATGGGGCAAAACTGAGAGGGGGGAGGAGGGGTTGGAAACGGACAGTGAACAAGAGACCTCAGAGTCTGACTGAGGTAAAGGAGGAAAGGATATTAGGAGGGGATGGAGGAACTCACATGAGAACCTGACAATTTTCTCCTTGAAGTCAACAAGCTCCTGGGCTGAGGGGGAGGTAATATGGCCTGTGCTATGCAGGAGGTCAGACTACATGGTCAGCGGGGTCCCTTCTGGCCTTTGAATCTATGAATTTAAGGATGGTGGTTAAGGACTTGAGGAGCAGTCAAAGGTGGCAAATGAGAATTGGGGGTTATAGGTATGGAATGCCATTAGGGAGGAGAAGTGGAGTTATTTTTCAAGGAAGATGGCAGAACAGAAGGAGGAGTGGGTGAACTCGGAGTAGAGGGTTTCCTCCAGAAGTGTTCTGCAGAGGGAATAGATACAGAGGGGGTTAGTGAGATGGATGGTGGGAGAGAGAGGCAAGAGAGTAAGGGTTAGAGGATCCAGTGGAATTAAGGGAGCCAACTATAAAACTGAGAAAAATGAGAGAGTAAGCCTACGGGTGCAGAGATGTCAGGGATGTTGATGGACAGGAGGTCACAGAAGGACTAAGGGCAGGGGAAAGGATAGTGATGTTAAAGGAAATAAGGAATGCAGACACATCTCAACAGAGGATCCTAAGTATAACTGAGCAGGTTCTGTATTCCTGTGTAGAGTGGGAGTGGAGATCTGGGGACTACACTGAAAAGGTTACATTTCAGGTAGGAAAAACTGCTGCTTTCTACAGCTACATCAGAGCTGGGCTTATACCACAAAGTTTCTATCCAGATCTAAACTTTCCTCAAATTTTGGGGTGCTTAAATCTAGGTGTTGACTTGGCACATTTTAGGGGTGATTCTGGAACTCTAGCTGCAGATCTTTGATTTATGCAGCCATTGGAGTTTGCAACCATTTGTTACCCTGTTCATCATTTAGATGCGGTGGAACAGAACCACTAAGCTCACAGTCTGGTAGCCTCTAACCTAGGGCTACTTACAAAGCTCCATCTTGTACAAACAGAAGTAACCTCCAAGGGATGTCTAAGTTGATGTAAGACTGAACAAGGAACATTCTATAATCAGTGATGATTTGGATTCACTTGGTAGTGTATTGGATTTTTCTAAATAAGTGGTGTTACATAATCACACAGCGGACAAGCAACGTCACCTGAACGTAGATTTGTTCCCCAGCAGTGTTTCGGGGCCAGGCCATAAGTAACGGTATGGTGAGTTCTCTCTCTAGCTTCCTTTTACATTTCTCTTGAATTACTTTGTGGCTAATTCTGTTAGGACCTTAGGGAAGTTATCAAATGAAGATGGCTACCTTTACATCTGCTATTGTGTAGCCATCTTACAGCAAAGAAACTTCAGGACCAGACTTCAAAGAGAAACTGCTGAGCTTCAGTTCATTTGCAAATTTGACACCATCAGATCAGGATTAAACGAAGACTGTGAATGGCTAGCCAACTACAAAAGCAGTTTCTCCTCCCTTAGTGTTCACACCTCAACTGCTAGAAGAGGGCCTCACCCTCCCTGATTGAACTAACCTCGTTATCTCCAGACTGATTCTTGCCTGCATATTTATACCTGCTTCTGGAAATTTCCATTACATGTGTCTGACGAAGTGGGCATTCACCCACGAAAGCTTATGCTCCAATACATCTGTTAGTCTTTAAGGTGCCACAGGACTCTGTTGCTTTTTAGCTAGATGGTAATTTATTGAAGAATACAGCAGAATACTTATAAGAGAAGCAAAGATCAGATGCCGTTAAATCTCCTGACATTTTAAAGGTGAGAAAATCTAGTCCAGGGGAAGGGAAGAATAGTTCTAAGAATTGGTTCTTTAGTGCTTTCCCTGTAGATTTTAGTGATGAATAGGCAGCTTTTGGGTTTAGTGTGTGCCTGTGATGCAGAGGAAATAAATATACATTTTAAATACATAGTAATACTTTAGATCAAGGTAATCCTTAGGAAGTTGGTCAGTTTCCAGGTGTCTGTCACCTGAGAATCAGCTAACTTCCTGGGATACAACAATAACAATAGTAATCAGCACCTTTCATCCATAGATCCCGAAGTGCTTCACAAAAATGGGTAGGCGTCATTATCCCCATTTTACTGGTAGGGAAACCAAGGCCCTGAGATTGGGGACGACTTGTCAAAGGTGGCAGTGAGTCAGTGGCATAGCTGGGAATAGAACCTAGCCTGCTGCCCTGTCTACTGAACCACATGGATAGTACATGTGGGGAGGAGAGTCTGTGACTCTTGGGAGAATAGGAGGGGTAGGAGCCCCTGCATAAAGTGAACCCCTATTTAGTTCTTGGGGTATCCTCCTGCTCAGTCAGCTCCTAGTCCCGCCTTCAGCCTAGGAAACATCAGAGCAACTCAGAACAGCCAGAGAGGGGTCAACGCTCAGTGGCTCCTTTCTAAAGAGCAGGCCGGAGGGTGAGAGCAGGAAGTGTCAAAGTGAGACCCTCCATTCACACCCTCCGATTTCAGCATCCACGCAAGTGCCTATGGAGGCCTGACATGGTGGAGGAGGGTTCATTTTGAAGAAGGAGGGTAAAGGAGGTGGGGGGGATATGCAGCTAAGAGTTGAGCAATCAGTGGAATTGAGGGAGAGTGTGGCCAAGATGTCTGGATGATTCTACTCCCTATTGGAGTTCAGTTATCTGGGGATGAATATATTTGTCCTCGGGTCCTGATGGTTAAACATGAGGCGAATCATTCGGGCAAGGCAATAGGGGTAGGAAACAAAACCACTGAGGAACGTATCACCCTTTAAGGATGTTTGGGAAAAGCTGTCTCTAATCGGTCATGTTGCTGAACTATGGCTCACGGCCTGAATGCATTACTCCAAAAGCTAAATTGGCCTAATATCTGTGCAACTGATCGGTTGCCAGTTTTGTTTGGACTTATTCCTGGAGATTTAATCACATGACGTAATCTTTAATTAATCTTTAATTAAAGATAAATCTTTAATTCCTGGAGACTCCAGGCCAATTCTGGAGGGCTGGCTACCCTACTGCCGTTGCCAAGCTATATGGGTGCTACCCAAAACTATTAGAGGGGAAAAAAATGCTCTGAGTTCCTTATCTGATAATGGTAGATCCAAATGGCATAGTAGCTAGGACTCAGTCTACACCGTACTATTAAATAAACTGGTTTCTGTTACAAACATGCTTGCCTTTTTTTCTGTTTGCTACCATAATTAATTGGTTTATTTGTATTCTTTTTTGCCCCCTAATAGTTCATAGGTTTCATGTTGCTGTAGCACCTGGCACTAAGCTGGACAGTGGACCGGCTACTCTTCACTTCTGCAATGACATTCTAGTCCTTGTAAAAGACCTTCCACCCACGGTCATGGGGCAATGGAAGCTCTCGGATTTGCGCCGATATGGAGCGGTCCCTAATGGATTCATCTTTGAAGGGGGCACCAGGTGCGGCTTCTGTAAGTACGAATGGAAACTGTCTTCACTTAAAAGTTCTAGTTTTTTAAAATATAGTTGTAGATAAATAAATGCCAGTCTGGTTAATGTGCAATTTAGGGACCTAATCCTGAAGCTCTTCTTGTATGAGTAGTCCCATTGACTTCAGTGGGACTATTCATGTGTGCAAGAAGCTGCAGGACTGAGCACTGTTATGCAGACAAAAATAGTATTGGTGTGATGGATGCTGCGTGAATATTGCTGGATGCCTTTCTGGAAGGTGTACTTCAATCAAACACAACTTTTTGCTCTCAGTACAAGAATAACTGAATGAAATTCTATGGCCTGTGCTCTGGGTCAGACTAGATGATTCCTTCTGGCCTTAAATCTATTAAACTAAGATTATATTATCATTTGTATTGTAGTAGAGGATAGTTGTTTCCTGTAGGCCTCAATACAACCAGAATCATGGTTCCGTTTTTGCAGACAATAAGTAAGAGACTGTCCTTGCCTTGAAGAGTTTTATAGTCTAATTTGAGATGAGAAAAAATAAAGGCATGTAAGAAACAAAAGAAGGAAAGGGGGAGGGAGGACAAGGATAATGAAAATAAAATCTTTTGGTTATATAGGTTAGTTATTACACACCTTAGTGATTCTGGGTATTTCAGAGAAATTTATTTGGAACCAAGCAAAGGCAGATTAAGATTTATTGGGGTCCTGGGCACAAAGAACATTGGGGCCCCCAACACCCCGGGGCCTAGGGGCACCAGAACTGGGGGGGAGGCAGTGAGGTGGCCATGCCCACCCACTTTTTAACATGGGTGTAGTAGCCTTGGGCAGGCGTGGAGCAGCGGTGGCAGGGGCTGTGCTTCGTGGTGGGGGGAGATAAGGTAATCAGCTCCCCCACTGTGAAGTGCAGCCCCTACTAGCAGCACCAGCCTCTTCCCGGTGGGGGGCCTGATGTGGCCCTTAGCCCCCTCCTCACCATGGGGCCCTGCCCCTGCTCCTCCTCCTCCTCCTCCTTGAGGCCCTGCCCCCTGGTCAGGCTGGAGACCGGCAGAGTTGGGCTGTGGTAAGAGCCACCCTGGGAGTCTGGGCCACTGTGGGGAGCCCTGGATCCTCCAGCTGCCTGGGTGGTGGAGACACGGGCCAGGGGCTCCTCACAGCGGCCTGTGCTCCCTGGGCAGCTCCAGCCTCTGGCCTGGACAGGGTGCAGAGCCTCAGAGGGAAGAAGAGGAGCAGGGAGCGGGGCTACAATACCATTGCTGGTGGGCCCCCCCCCCACTTCTACCCAGGTTCCGGTGCTCCTGCTGGAGCCCCCAAATTTGCTGGGGCCCTGTGACATGGGCCCCGTGCGCCTGTGCATTAATCCACCACTGGAACCAAGTCTCAGTGTATCATTTATTTTACTAAACTAAACTGTCATATCAATCTATCCATTCAAATCTAGCAGTTGATCAAAATTACATCAATCACTCTAATATAATTTTTCAGGATGCCAATCCTAGCAGTCCTTTAGCATCACATTTTCAAAAGCAAACTTTGGAACTGTGCTTGTCAGTTATGTGCATATCCATTTTCACTTTCAGATCATGAAGTCAGAGGTGCAGCTACTTGATTTGCATGTGAAAAAAACTGTTTATATGCAATTTACGGTTGTGTGTTTAAACAGATGTGTATGCTGTACTGCAGGAGTAATTTCAGAGTCCACGTTAGAAAATGTGGCCCTTAGTTACTAGCTGAAAATGCTAAATGTATTTAGGTTTTGAATGGAGCAGTTTACTGTGTAGGGTTTATGCACAAGCATCTAAAACTGAGTGAAAAGTCCTTTAGAAGCTGTTGCTGATTCCTGACAATTTGTACAGAATAGCAAGTTTTGAACTGATGAAATCTGAAACAGCTGCAGTATTTAGCTCCTCATCCCCACACTGTAGGGAATTATCATGGAAATGCCAAGCAACCTTTAAATAAATTTAGTAACAGATTGGTAGATTAAATCAGGTATTAATTTTTATTAACTTAAGCACCTCAAAGGAGACAGTATATCATTTCACTGTTTGAACTGAGTACTGTATTCACTTAGAACTGAGGCTCTCTTGGAGATAAGAAATGCTGTGATTTGTACTAGATAAATGGTACAAAAGTGTTGCGATGCTTTGGCTTCAATTTTTTCCCCTGACTCTTCAAACAGATGCCTCAGGAGAAGACATTCTCCTTCCCTCTCTGAGCAATGGGGACTTTAAATGTTGTCTTGATGAGCAGTTCTGTGGTTTGTGGGATGTTGCAATTGGAACATGTTGGCTTCAGAGTGTTTTTGTTTTAGCAACTTTCATTGGAAAAAAACTAACGTTTTCCTGAAGTTTCTCAAAAGTGAAAATGGTAGTTCTTGTACCTTACTGGCAAATAGAAAACTAATAAGAAGTCCAGGCCTCATGTGCCCATAACAAACAAAACCTCAACACTTCTCTCTGGTGCCTTCCCCTCCCTTTCCCAGGGAGAGTTTCAGTAACCACTGAAAATGTATCTGAAATCTGCATTGTTTAAAAGGTTCATTTGTTTAGTGCTTTGCTTAGCTGAGAAGAGGAGAATGTTATTACCGCGGGTGTAAAGCAGAGAGATTTACTGCTACTTAGTGTACATGAGAAGAGAATGACTGGATGCAATTCCATTTTTAGTTTTCTTTCTTGACAGTAGAAATGTTAGGGGTAATTGAAGACCAAAATGAAATATGCTGACTTAGCAGCCATCCAGCTCTGGAAGGATGTTTCTTCATTGGCTGCCCTGACTGAGCCAAGACATCTGGGAAATGCATGGTTCATTGCAGGAGTTGGGTACTTTGGGGAAGGCAGTTGTGCTGGTTGTCTCACAGCTGGCCAGTAAATTTATGCCATGGTGCTGTGTACTACTGCGGTCAAACCACCTCATTGTGTAACATGGCTACAAGAGGACATACAAGGACATGAAGTGTTCACAGAGTGCAACTCTGTAAGGAATAGTGAATGTCCCTTCAGTTAGGGCAGGGATTCTCAACCACTAAGTTAGGGGACAATCCGGTCATTGATGTTCAGCAGGAGGAGTTGACTGGTCACTGATGAGCTCCCCAGGGAGGGTGGGGAGAAATTCACTCCCAAAGGCCGTAGAGTGGCAGCACCAATATCCTATAGAGGCTTTTCCACCCGGATAACACTATTAGGCCCTGCAGCCTCCTCTGTGGGGTGAAGGCAAAGGACTGTAAGGTAGCTGTAGATCTTCTGTCTCAGTCCCATGCTTGGCTAAACTATGTCTGCCTCTGAATGTTCCCTGCACACTTCTTCACAAAGAGGCCCCATGGAGCTAAGATCTATGCCATGTAGAGGGTATGCACCTCTTGTGTGGCTTCCCCAAATCGCCACCGTCCCACCTCTGGCAGTGGAACTGCTTGAGTTCTGCTGTCTGGGGAACCTTGCCTAGACACCTCAGGGTGGGATTTGGCCCATACACATGCTCTCATAAAGTTAACTGAAACTGACTACTCACAAACCGTTATAAAAGAGTAAAGGGTGAAAATGTGTTTAGCAGAGTCCAGCTACACCGCCCTCGCTACCTCTAAATTACACTTTCTTCACAAAAATTATATACCTGTAAGAAATACTCACCTAAATATTAGAAAGACTAGAAATGAATAGATAATTGGACCAGCCAGTTCCATATAATCCACTCCAATACCTGATCCGTAGTACCCAGCCAGCCTTAACCTTCCCCCTTGTTACGTTCTCTAATGGAAATGGATATATACTGTTTATTATCTATAGTGTATTAATAATCTGTAGTTACAATTTGGAAAGGAATATAGTCCCAGGGTACGTTACTTCAGAGTTCTATGCATTTTCTCAGTGTGATGTGCTGATAGAAAAGGATAGAGTTAGAGTGATTGATCTGTGTGATGTTATTTAATATGCTGATGTTGAAACATGATAGTGTAAGTGTATATAGACCTTACAAGTTTTGTATTTTTCACTTTATTAAATATATTGTGTAGGAACTAGCAAATATAGTGTTTTTTCTTGTAGTGAATAATGAAGTGTATATTAATGTCATTGTATATTACTAAAGATATATAGGAGGTGCTCAGACATTTCTTTTTAATGAGGAGATGTTATTAATCAAGAATCTTGGTATATATATTTCATGCACTATTGCTTTATTCAATAAAATACAGACTTACTAATTCACATTAATGGATGGTGAAAATTAGTGAACAAAATAAAAATGATAAAACTCAAGGATGTAAAGCATCTCAAATGTAATATGTTCTATTTTGTCAATTGAAGGTTAGTTTTATGTGTATACTTCATACAGTACAAGTAAATGTGCTGTAGTTTATTTTGCAAGAATGACATTTTAGCAATATAGAATTTGCTACATCATCTCTTCAGTCTTTCAAAAGAAAGGGATAGGATAGATCACCCATTTTTTGCAAAGTTAACAAAGTGCTGATTATTGAGGGTCTATCGCACATAGTAAATAATGTTTTAGTTTAATGATAGGCGTTTATATGTTTAGCTACTTAAGTATCCTAGGATACACAAAGGGCTTGATATTCCTCTCACATACACAGGGTAAATCGGGAGTATTGCCACTGAAGTTAGCGTAAAACTGTTATCAGTGAGAAAAGAAATAGGCCTGCTGTCTCTTATTGAAAGGGGCATTTTCACAGACCCAGGAAACATGGTGTATGTCTTGATATGATGTTGATTAAAATGGTCTTTAAACACATGGTTAAGTCTGTGCAGGTGAAGTGTCTGACTTCTGGGTGGTCGTCAATTATTTATCAATGTCTGGTGTTATGAATGTTGGTGTTGCTATGGCTCTGTAATCCATGTTAAAAAAAACCCACAAAGTATATATTAGCCATAATGTAGTATGAGTTTTATAGGTGTAACTGAATGTGCAGTATGTCATCTGATGCAGAGAGTGCTATGAGCAGTATCCATGTTTACTGAATATGTTGGAAAATAATCAGTAGGAATATTCTGAGACCAGGCTAAGAAGAACCCTGTAGACTTTTTTTCATTTTTATTTTTAAAAGTAACATTTGCATATATTTCTATTTTGGTGTTTTTGCTGCTGGGGGTGGAAAGCGGGGCACTAATCTATGATCAAGAGTGTGCAGCTGATATATTCAGGTCCCGAATGCCCACAATTCCCATTGAAAGATGTGCCATCGTCTGCAAGTCGTACATGTGCTACAAAAGAGCAAGAACATGTGCATTTATTTGTTATAAGTTGCACCAAAATGTTTCATATTTATATAATCCGCAATTAGCAACATTCAAAACATTATCAACCGTATGTCTATACTGCAATTAAAAACTCGGGCTTGTGAAGCTTGGACTAAGGGGCTGTTTAATTGCAGTGTAGACATTTGGGCTTTGGCTAGAGCCCACGCTCTGGGACTCTGTGAAGGGGGAGGGTCCCAGAGCTCGGGCTGCAGCCTGAACCCAAATGTTTATGCTGCAATTAAACTAGGGTGACCAGACGTCCGGATTTTATCGGGACTGTCCTGATATTTACTTGTTTGTCCTGCGTCCCGATCGATGGTCGGGACGCAAATTGTCCCGATATTTTGCACCCTGGCACACAGGCGGAGGGGGCTTGTGTCTGCCCCCTCTCTGCCCCATTGGATCCCTCCCCAAATCCCCGCCCTGGCCCCACCTCTTCCCCAAGCACGCCACATTCCTCCTTCTCCCCGCTCCCTCCCAGGCTTGCGCGAATCAGCTGTATGGCGGTGCAAGCGCTTGGAGGGAGGAGAAGCAGGACGTGGCAGCCCATTCGGGAGGCGGAGGTGAGCTGGTGCGGTGGGGGGTGGGGAGCTGCCGGTGGGGGCTCAGCCCCCACCAATTTTTCCTATGCTCCGGCGGCTCTTTTTTTTTTTTTTTTTTTTGCGCCGGTCCCCCCCCCCCCCCCCCCCCGTGTCTCAGTATTTCATGTCTCTCATCTGGTCACCCTGTGAGCCAAGTCAGCTAGCATGGGCCATCCATGGGTGTCTAATTGCAGAGTGAGACCCTGGTTCAGGACAGCACTTATGTACATCCCTACACACAACAGCATTTAAGCATATGCTTAATTTTAAGTCTCAGTTAAGAATTTGCTTAAGTGCTGTCCCAAGCAGGGATGCTTTTCTGAATCAGTACCTAAGTAGAATGTTACTCTAATCAATTGTTGCAGAAAAAATTGTGGCACAGAAGAGCGCATCCTCATGCATATATTTAACTCTCCCATCACCTCATCCCTTATTCTTCTTTACTGTCCTGTACTATCAAAACTGGGCTATTTAATGAAGACCACCAGTTAAAGGGACGTATTAATTTTATAGAACAAGAAATCTGGTTACAAAAAGAGCTGAAAGCGTATATTTGCACAAGTTGGCTGCCTAGGTTCTCTAAAACCTCCATAAACTCCAAAACCTTATGTAGAGTATTGGGAAGTGTGCTTTTATTTGAGTTACTGTGATAAGTCCTACATTCTAATACTAGTTGTTAGGTCATCATAACAATGGTGCTCTGTGTTATGTAGAGTCTTCTAATGTAGTCTTGCTTTATGTTAATCCATCATTGTTCCCTCAGACTATCACTCTTCCTCCCCAGTCAGAACGAGTTTAAGATTTTATTAATAGATTCCACAAGAACATATTCATTATTAGGAGGAGAAGGAGATGGTCATGCTGTTAAAGCACTGGACTGGCTTTCAGGAGAACAGAGTTCATTTCTGGATGTTACTGAATCATAGAATATCAGGATTGGAAGGGACCTCAGGAAGTCATCTAGTCCAACCCCCTGCTCAAAGCAGGACCAATCCCCAACTAAATCCCTAAATGGCCCCCTCAAGGTTTGAACTCACAACCCTGGGTTTAGCAGCACCAATGCTCAAACCACTGAACTATCCTTCTCTCCGCCAACTTTTTTTTTTAAAAACCATGAGACACAGAGGGTCTGAATATTACCACAGAGACTGTGCACCTTGCTTCCTCCTAATACTTTCCCCTTGTGAAGATAAATTGATCAATATAGGTAAGGCACTAATAACCTGTGCTGGCAGGTGCTATAGAAGAACCTAAAACAAATGTACTTTGATGATAATTATTGATTCAGGTAGGAGTTTGAACACGTTCCACTTTAGCACAACTAAATTGCCAGCATGAAGAAGATTTACAAGCCCAGTTCAGATAGGTGGGACAGTATTCAAGAATATGCTGCCAATATATTTTAAATCAAACAGCATTTCCATGGGAGTAACTGATTATTCTTAAAGTTGCAAAACAAAACATCCACCCAACCCAAGTTTTCCTTAATTTCTGATTCTTTTACCCTTAACAGCACTATTTTTGTACTACAAGTTCAGAGATTGGAAAGTACTTTCTTGTTCTGTTTCCAGTAGCTGCAAACAAGTGTACATTCAGGCCAGGGATATTGTATGCACAATACACACAACATTTTTTTGTAAATGTGTTTTGGCTAAAAATAAATTGAAAGAATTATCTAGGGAAGGAATTGCTCACATGGTTGGTAATGACTAGTTCAAATATAGTGTAGATTTGTAGTCACCACAAATTGTTACCCTTTACTAAGAGATTTTTTGATTTAGAGGGTGCTGTGAAAAATTCATGTAGGATGCGCAAAAAGCCACTAAGATTCAGCCTGGGCTCAGGTTCTATTACATTTGTGTACTTCAGTACAAGACTGAGAAAATGTTCCTAAGCCTGGTCTGAAGCTGCCCTACCTTCCCCACAAGTGCATCTCCTAGGAGGAGAACCCTTAAGACGATGCCAGCTACTGTGCTAGGGTGTACGCAGCTGGCTGGCAATGGGAGCAGGAGTGTTTTCCATGATCTCACTGACATTTTGGGGACAGGGAAGTGGGTGCTTCCTAGCTTCTCCACTACAGTGGGTGCCCCTTGAAAAGCCTGCTGGCACCCCCATGAAGCCCAAGGGAGAGCAGAAGGAGCCATTTAATCAGAGGAGCTCCGCATGGGGAGGTCACTGGGCCTTTTCTTGAAGACAAATGATAAGGAGGGGATCATTGAGGCATAGATTGTGTAATGGCTGAAGACTTTTCTGTGCAGTTCTGGTTTGTGTAAAGTCTCCATGCCAACCATTTTTACCATGGCTAGCCCTTTGCAAACTGGGCCCTGGAGGTTTCATACAAGTCTAGGATAGGTAAACTGGGTTAAGCTGACTATCCTATTCTTAATGGATGCAGTTTCAAAAGAGAGGACAAGGCCTGACTGAGCTATCTCATCTCTACAGGGGGTCCTTCAAGGTCAGGATTAAGCAAATTGATGGTAAAGTGTGAAGAAACTTGCATTGCTGCTGTGTGGTACTTTTTCTGTGGACTTCGGTCCACAGGATTGTCTACATGGCACTTTTCATGTGTAGTAAACTCACTGAAAACTATGAACCTTCCTCCTACACAGACAGACGCACAGAGTCTTACTTGTTCTGGTAAATAGTTTGCCGGTGCATACCATTCCACAATATAATTACAGATCAACTTCTATGGGGTTTTTTATGTAGAATTAAAAAAACACTAAGCAAAGTTCAGCAAGATATTATTTAGTTTCACCACCGGTTTCTCTATCGTAATTTCTCTTTAACATTTGAGGACTGATTGTACAGTATCATACTGCCAACTGTCACTAACGAATGGCTTAGTGTTTCAGTCTTGCATGATTGGTTGCAGGCTGCTTTCCACTAAGTCCCTTACCCACGAAGAGAGAGCTCTTCAATCTAGTAAACAGCTGCACGGTGTTACAGTGATGCATACCACATATTCCTGAGCTTCCAAATGCTTGTGCAGTGAACTCTGTTCCAATGCACGACTGAGCTGTATAATTTCTAGTAGCAGAGAACTTCTCAATTAGAAATTTAACACACTAGAAATAAATAAGTAGTAGTCACCTGCATATACATATTTAACATTTAGAAGCACACCGGAAGTCCATCTATCCACCATGTAGCATCTTACCAGGACTCATAAACTACTATTTTCCTTATTGTCAATCTAGTTTTAATTGGTAAAGCAAGAGACAGAGGTCACTGTTGTCACTTCTTTTTAAGGGTGGGGATCAAACAGTATTGTGAAAAGGCACATAAGAGAACCTAGATAGATCGATATTTATTTTGCTGCAGAAGCCAACATGATTGTCTTTCTGTTTTTCTCTCACTGGGTCTCTGAATTCATTGCTTTCACTTCCAGTAAAGTCATAAGGCTGTTCAGTAGCTGTTGTATTAGAGCCCTCAGGAGCGCAGGTAGGAATTGATCTATTTTTAAATTAAGTTTTAGGTTGTTGAGTCCAATTTTATGCAATTTGGTGGAAGTTCTCCCCCTTTCAGAAGGCCTGTTGTACTCCTGCATGGCAGCGGAAGGAGTGTTTGGTGGGTAGGCAGTAGGAACCTCCACCAAAGCTTCTGCTAATTGCGGGGGGGGCGGGGGGGATTAGGCGTGGGAAGAGGGCAGAGGGCAAGCTTGTGTCCACACTTACAAGGATCCATGCACAGAAGCCTGTCCAAATGTGGTCAGGCAGCAATGGTTTGTAGGCATCATGGCAAAGGGACTTGAAGGAGGACAAGGTGACAACTTGACAGAAATTGTTTCCCATATGTAAGGCGCAGCATTGGTGAAAACACAAAAGTGCTTAAGCAAGATGTGCACTAACAGCTAATAAAGGCTGCTGTTGGACAAAGATGGAGGACGATGTTGCCATAGAATACTAGATCTCATAGGCAGTATGGCACTATAAGATGGAGGGCCTTGAAGATGAATACAGAGGTGTTTTGTTTATTGTGATGGGGAAGTGGGCGACCATGGAAGGGCACTAACAGGGATGGCAACCTGGAGCAATAAGTCAGGAAGATGATTCTAGCAGCAGTGTTTTGAATGGACTTGAGTGGGGCAAGGAAGGAGGAGGCAAGGCCAGAAAGAAGGAAATGACAGTAGCTGTGGTATGAGATGATGAGGGCTTGGACAAGAGCATGTTCTGTGGCAAGAGGTGACAGGATTTACATACAGGCTGGAAGAGTCTAAAGAGGGCCGAGTCAAAGATTATGCCCAGATTACGGGCCTGTGTCACAGGGAGGATAATGGCTGAAATCTTCTGTTTATCCGCACTGCAGGGCACAAGCTTCCACATGTTGCCCTTCTAGTGTGTCTCAAATCCAAATTGCAGGAACATTTTAGGGTGGTGCATGCAATAGTTCAGTCTTGATGCCTGTTCAGTCATTGTTGTCTCTGCTGAGGTGGTCAGTCATGGCAAAGCCCTTTCTGATGTGGACACTTGTCCACTGGGAACTGGACTGAGAGCAGCAAAAAACCAGCAACAGAAGATAATTTTTTGGTCATGTCTGACCTGAGCTGGATTTATACTGGCAACCTAGAAGTAAAGGATTCTGTATGGCACTAGCAATCCCTGAGCTATCCAGCCTGTCACACAACACACAGCTCAAAGCTTGCTTATTTATTTACTTATTTAGTATTCTTATTCTAAGTTTGCTGAGTGCTATTCTTAATGAATGGAAAGCAAAGTACTAGAACAGAATGAAGGGTAAAGATCTGATGACAACTCATGGGATCACTTTACATTCTGTTAATAATAGGCACACAGAACTGATACGAGTAGTTTGGGTAAGCAGGAAAATGGGTAAAATATTTCTTAGCTTATAGTACTCTGCAGAAAAATAACTCTTTGTGGACCAAGTCCTGACCTGTTTGAAAATAATAGGTCATGTTCTGCTCTTAGTTATACTGGGCTGAATATGGAGTAACTTACTTAATTTCAGTGGAGTTACTTTGGCTATACACCCGGGTCACTGAAAACAGAATTTGACCCAATGGGAGTTTGTCATTGACTTCACTGGAACCAGGATTCAGCCATAATTGATAACGAAATGTCCTGTACCTTTTTAACGTTTTCCAAACTTTTTAAAATAAAAACACTGTTTCATTAAAGCCACAAGTCTTCTGTGTATTTATAGACCTCAGACAGTGGAATTCTAAACAGCAGCAAGTGCAGAGGCAGGCTGCAGCCCAAACATTTGAGCAGACCACACTGCAGCCTGCTCCTTCGTGGTTGACTCAACACATACTGAGTCTCTTCCAATTTCTGCTCTTGAACCACCAGCAGCTTCAGGCATTTTAGTTGCACTTTGATTGTGGTCAGTTATGGGCCTGAAGAAAGGTGGACAGATCTGTTTATCAGTATTCATAGCTCACGAATCATCACAATATCTAGGTGTTGTGTATAGTAACTTAAAAAGCACCCCATAAACTATGGGAAAATTCATACCTGAGCTTCAAGACTCAGGCCTGTCACAGTTCAAGGCCTTAATCAAACCCTAATGCTAGCAAAAATTTAAGAAGGGAGATTTAACCTCCATGCTTCAGTACTTAAGCCATCTCTAACTATTGGAGGTCAGGTTGAGACCTAATGTGGGGGAGCAGATTAGCCCACATTTGCCTACTGTGGGGTCCTTTCACTTTCCTCTGAAGTATCTGGTACTGGTCACTATTGGAGATATGATACTGGACTAGATGGATCTTGGTTCTGATCCAGTATGGCAATTCCTATGTTCCAAATCCAAACACTCCTAAACTTGGGAGAGGTTCAGGTCTGAAATTCATTGCTCAGCCCCATCTCTAACTACGACTTAGATTTCTACAGTAAATACTTGATATGTAAACAGATCTCCTAAGTTCTAAAGCAGAAGACTGACCCAGCTCTGACCCGAGAAAGTTGATGTAGAAATATGAATATAAGAAACAGGCAGCTGTTGTTTCCCATTTTGACTTGGTTTAATTTGTTTTTGGTTGCATGACTCTCAGAAAGCTAACTGAGAAGGTAGAAATGATTGAGTCTGCTGCTTACAGTTTCTCAGATCAAAATGTGTTGCCATTAAATTTATTCCTTTTATTTTTTTCTCAGAATATATCTCACTGATTTCTTTCATGACTAGCATACAACATTCTTTTGATCACCACATATAAATGTTTAATCTTTATGTTTCTGTTATGCGTGCAGATGAAAAGTCTGTATTACTGTTGTGCTTTCTTTCAGGGGCTGGTGTTTTTTTCCTTTCTTGTGCCGAAGGAGAGCAGATCAGCTTTCTGTTCGACTGTATCGTTCGTGGCATCTCCCCGACGAAAGGCCCTTTTGGGTTGCGTCCAGTCCTACCAGGTTAATATAGGAAGTATAGAGTAACCGTGCAAAGTAGGAACTTGCCCTGTCTAGCACTTATTGCTCAGATTGGAATTACAGCTTGCAGACACTTGCTGGGCATGGAAAGTGCAAAGTGATTTTCATTCTGAAATGTCACAGTACAGATTTATCAGTTGAATGTCCCAGTTTCCCTTGCTGCTCTAGCTCATTCATATTTCTGCTGCTGCTGGCCTTTGCCTGGTCTTATCTAACTGTACCAAAATATAATATTCTGAATAGAGATGGGCCCAAACCAAATCTGGGGTTTGAATAGTTCCAGTTTGAACCTAGATCCATATCTGAATCTGGCTGCTGGTTGTAATACTGAAAATTTGCTGAGCCAAACCCCTAGAATACTAATTTTGCGGCTAGATGACATCTGAAGCCCATTCCAAAGCCCCCTGAAATCATTGGAAAAACTCCCAATGAACTTCTAGTGCTTTGGACCAGGCCCCTATATCCTGATCTCAATCTTGCAGTTCAGGCTCTTCTCTGGTGAGTAAGGATTAAATTCCTTTTTCTGTTTTGTGGTACATGCTGCATGCACTGTAGTGTTCAGAGAAGAAATTAGATGTGATCTTGCAGGAGTTCTATGGCCTTTTGGTTTTAGTAGGTGAGGAAATGTAATACGCAGTTAGAAGGAGTATGTCAAGCAGGGCAAGAAGGTGGAAGATGAGCTTGTCGAACAATAGCTATGAAGTTTCTGTGGTGAAGGAGGAAGCTTTTAAAATGGTGGAGGAAGGGGGATTTCACATTTTTAGCAAATGTTTGCACTTCCATAGCTAGGGGGATTTAATGGCTTTCATGATAAGAATAGTTTTACAGGATTTTTACCATTGCTGTAAACATTCAACCAAACCAATCTCTTGTGTTGAAATGTGATATAAAAGATTTACAGTAGAACCTCAGAGTTGCAAACATGAGTTACCACACATGTCATTTGGAACCAGAAGTACGCAATCAGGCAGCAGCAGAGAGAGAGACACACACACAGAGCATTTTTCTTCTGCATAGTAAAGTTTCAAAGCTGTATTAAGTCAATGTTGTACTTCTTTGAAAGAACAGTCATAATGTTTTGTTCAGGGTTAGGAACATTTCAGAATTACAAACAAACTCCATTCCTGAGGTGTTTGTAACTCTGAGGTTCTCCTATAGTTTAGATGTGAAATTTATGGAAAGATTGAAAAAACCTCTCAGTCCTGCCATTTTAAAATTAGATGCATATTGTATACAGCATTTGATTCATCTTTCGCTTCCTTGAAATCAATGCTTGTATACCACTGTAAATAAAACCAGTGAGAGAGAGGCAAATCAGGCCCATAACAGCTCACTAATTTTATATGCTGTTTTTTGCATTTGTAATGTGAACGTTAATTAATTCATTTTAAAATTGCCAAACAATTAATTCATAATAAAGTCTTTTTGACATGTACAAAAGTGGTTGGGATGTTCAGATTTATAATTTTGTCAGTTAGGGTATACTCAGAAAATTGTAATTTACATAAAGACTTTTATTATAGACATGCAAAAACAAATTATTTAATTACATACAAACTTATATGGTCTCCAAAAGAGGTTCAGTTCAGGTAAAGAATTATGACAATGGGCCACTAAAGAAGGCAACCTTAATTCTAACTTTTGAGTGCTTGACTTTTGCAAATTGAATGTTCTTTTAACATATATTTTTTATATAATTTCCTTTTTTTTTTAAATTAAAAGTTATAAACAAAAATTCCATCATGTAGAACTATACTGACCCCGCACAGAGCCACAGCACAATCCTCTATCGCTTGAGGTAAGTAGGTAACTGCTTGCAGTAGAAGCCTGTTATCTTCTATGTGGGCCTAACAAAAGAGTAGGATGAGACCTGCTTTGCCAGTGGATTTCAGAGCTATTTACTAGACAGGAATAATAGGTTCAATTCCAGGTTCTAGAGGAGAGTGTTCTCTAGTGATTACAGACCATTCTGCCCCATCCTCTCCCCCAGCTTCTCCCTCTCCTCATCTCCATCCTTGTCCCTCACCCTGCCCCGTCTTTCCCTTTCCTCCTGCCCCCGTCCCCTCCCTCTGCTGCTCCAGTCTCAGTCCCTGCTGAGTCCCCCTGTCTGTTACTATTTTCCCCACCTGTTTCTCATATGCCCCCATTCTCAGCCGCTGCTTCTCCCCTCCACCCTGCTCATATCCTTCGCAGTTCCTTCCCCTTCCCCCCTATTTTCTGGCCGCCTCTCCTGGCTCCAGTTCCTAACCCTTCTACCCCTTGAGCTTCAGCCCCTGTTCCCTAACCCTGCACCTCTTCCTATGCCCCATGTTGCTTCTCATACCCCTCTGCATTCCAGTCAGGCTGTTTTGTCCTCCTCCACCATGTTGCCTTGGTGAGCACTGAGAGTACAAGAAAGATGATTTCCCTGTTCTCGGTTCCTGTGCCTTGTGTCAGAGCAGTCCCTGGGTGCCTGGAACAGCAACTGCAGGAAGGCCCAGGTCAACTATGCTCAGTGCAGATGGAGTCTTCAAAGAATTTAGCTGTCAAACTCTAACAAGTCTCTACTGAGCACGTGTGAACTGCAATATTTTCAGAGGCTGATAACTGATAAGACAGCTATAGCTTCTCAACAAAGTGGTAGTAAGAATTTTTTTTTAACATGGGCGAAGCAACCTATTTTCCCCTAACCTCATTTTTGGAAACAGCTGAACCATTTTATCTGAAACTTTATAAAATAATCCAACAAATTATTGATAATAAATAAGTTCCAAATTGAGGCAAACATCTTGGATAGAAAATTCCAACCTGAATTGTTTAAGTTTGGCAAAGTTATTAGCAACTGAAAACTGGTTCTTATAATGGAAAGTGTCACTACCTGTGCCACCTATAATAAATTTTGAGACGAATTGTACCCTCTATTAGTCCAGATTTATCATAACCTACTCCACTGGAGTTACACTAACTTCAGTGGAGTTATTTAGATTTATATTAGTGTAACAGGGAGCAGAATTTAGCCCTATGTTGGCTTTTTACAGTATATTAAGATTTTACATTGCTAGTAGCCAATTCTGCACTAGTTGCATGCCCAAATCTCCCTTTGGCTTTAATGGAAGTTTTGGGTGTGCAAGGAATACGTATGAGACCCATATTGGGACAGATTTGAAAGAGCTAATCCAATAGGTTGAGTAAATAATATTTTCCCCTACCAGTTTTTTATTTTCTAGAAAATCCAGAACAGCAGCTACAGTTGTCTGTTATCTAAAATGTAGTTCATAATCTTGCTTGAGAGAATAAAATGTGCAGCCAGAAGACATGAACTAGATGCAAAACGAGAAAGCAAGAATAATCAGGATCTCTAATGACAGACAATAGCTTATGAGAACCGGGAGAAGTATTTTACCCAGGTCATAGCATTGCAGAATTGATTTGGGTGGATTTATAGCTTATTTGGTTGTTTTGTCTTCCACTGAAGCATTAGAATTGGCTACTCCTTATGCAGGCTTAGGAGGATTGCAAAGCATATGTATCTGAATGATGGGGTACTTTTTTCATTAAGCTAATACAAATCAAAGAATTGTAATATAAAAACCACCAGTGAAATGATCAAAACTGACAAGAGACATGTGATGTATTGTCTGTTGTTCTTGCTGTTAAACTCCCCCCCCCCCCCACAGCACTAGGGAATGTGTGTCGGCTCCTCCTGCAAGCTCTGCAGCAGTGGTTCACTAATAAACATTATTCTTAGAGCTGGCCACATTCCTGCTGATAAAGATGTTGGGCAGACAGAGGGAACAGATCTCTTGAGGTGCTTGAAACCTGTCGGGGGGTGGGGGGTGGGGGCAGAAATGCTTTGAATTTTTTCTTTCGTTTCTTTTTTTTATTACGAAGAAGATTGAATGTGGTTATAGAAAATTGTCACTTTGTTGACTAATCGATTCAGACACTGTCACTGCAGCTCAACCTGCTGCCAAACTCCCCCTTTAATTAAAAGGGTCAGACCCTCACATGGTGTAAATAGCATAGAATCATAGAATATCAGGGTTGGAAGGGACCTCAGGAGGTCATCTAGTCCAACCCCCTGCTCAAAGCAGGACCAATCCCCAACTAAATCATCCCAGCCAGGGGTTTGGAAAGTCTGGCCTTAAAAACCTCTAAGGAAGGAGATTTCACCACCTCCCTAGATAACCCATTCCAGTGCTTCACCACCCTCCTAGTGAAAAAGTTTTTCCTAATATCCAACCTAAACCTCCCCCACTGCGACTTGAGACCGTTACTCCTTGTTCTGTCATCTGGTACCACTGAGAACAGTCTAGATCCATCCTCTTTAAACTCCCTTTCAGGTAGTTGAAAGCAGCTATCAAATCCCCCCTCCTTCTTCTCTTCTGCAGACCAAACAATCCCAGTTCCCTCAGCCTCTCCTCGTAAGTCATGTGCTCCAGCCCCCTAATCATTTAGTCCCATTGAAGTCAATAGAGCTACACTGGATTGCTCTAGTTAGGGATCCATAAAGGCGGGGGTCAACTTTTTTTGCAGGGCACTTTTTTGATATTTTTAGTGGTCTGCTACCTCCCAAAACTTGGGCGTAATTGTACTTTGGTATAAAAAAATCCTCTGTGAATATAGATATGTATGAAGAAGAGTAGGACTAACACGGCTGCTACTCTGATAGATATGTATGTGTACTTCCCTCTGTTTTCTAATGATCTGTTGTATCAGGATTTATGCTTTATCAATCACCCTGGATGCCTAAGCATCTGTGGGCCATTTTTCTGTCTTTTCCCTGATTTTCCTAGCTTTCCACTGTTGTCATTCCTGTACAGAAATCAAATTGTGATCTACTATTCTTATATCTTCACCTCCCACATCAACACTTCAGCTAATATATCCATCTAATGTTCCCAGAAATGCATTTATAGATTTTTCTAAGGCCTCATCTTCAGCATCAGTCAATATATGGTTTTAAAGTTTACTCTCCCACCTATGAATTTTGAATGCTTCACAGATACATGTAATATTGTCATAGTTGATTGGAAAATTTACATGGCTTTAATCAGTAGTGAATGGCAGAACAATGTACAGACATATGGAAAGCAAATTTTAAAAAGGCGACCTCACTAGCTTGTATTACTGTAAGAGGCGTATCTTTGCATGCAACTGCATTTCAGACTTGTGTGTTGTGTGCCATTCAGAAGTTTAAGACATGTATGGTAAAATGACACAACCTATCCTAACTTGTGTATAGTGCTGGACATTCATGTGCAGACTAGTTTTCCTTATCAAGTATTGTATTACACAGAATGTACTGTATTACTTGAAAAGGTCAGATTGCCAGCAGCTGCATACTGTATCTGGCAAGAGTATCAAAATCCACCCAGTCTGTTGAAAGGAATATGTTAAATAGATAAATCATCCCTGCACTTTAGCTAACTAGATCTAAACTTCCTTGTAGTGGGTTATACTCAGAAATCCTCAAGTTATTAATATTATTTACATTTACATTAATTAATGCAAAGTCATGTTGGTTGTTAATACATTCTTCCTAGGGGCTTTATTTATGAAATCTTCTGAATTACATAATTGGGTGGTCTAGAAGTTTAAGTATGAACCAGATTTCTCTCCACAATTTACTGGTGGATTTTGGATTTTTGCCCTTGACCACCTCTCTCAGACTGGTTGGAACTTAGAGACATGCCTCCTTGACAGCTTCAAGAAGGAAAAGGGTCCGTTAATGTTTGCTTAATGTAACAAAGGGCGTTTTTGTGAAAAGAGAGAGAATTTAGTGCAGTGAAAGGAGTCAGAGATTGAATTTTCCACTATCCACAGAAAAGGTATAGACTGGGGAAGCAACAAGTCAGCTTCCGCAAGCTTCCTTCCAGTAGGTCTGTGGATAGACATGATGATGTCCACCTCTGGTAGCCTTTTATGTGCAGAAAGTTCACAGAGCATCTTTGCTAAATGGTACTCTGTCATTACTAAATATTGACCTGAAAAAACTGTAGGGGCACAGGGGAAAATACTAATTGGAAAACTAGCATATTATCTTGTTTTTATTCACAATAGTGATAACTTGTCTAATTAAAAAAACATCCAATTTCCAAAGGTGGCGGCATTAATTGCATACATAATTGGGCAAATAGTTACGCAAACGTGGCCATTATATGTTTAGGTGCATCCTTGTTTGCTCAAATGCAGGATTTGCATGT
Source organism: Terrapene triunguis (assembly GCF_002925995.2). NCBI lineage: Eukaryota > Metazoa > Chordata > Testudines > Emydidae > Terrapene > Terrapene triunguis. The sequence goes on along the minus strand of NW_020664417.1, from coordinate 84,085,931 downwards.
ACAGTTTAGGTGTTCAGTTTTGAAAAGTATAGTTCAGTTGTGTAGAAAACTTAATGAACTTTTGATACAAAAGCATTTTCCTGATCCATTCTTTTTTTTGGTGTATATGAAACTTGTTCTACATTTGAATAACCAATGCTTTGGAATGGATCATCCAAACAAATATAAATATCTCTATAGTAATTAACCCATTATCCATAAATCCAAAATAAAGTTTAGAAGGAAAAGATGTGATAGTTCACATTTATTATGAACTATTATGACATACAGTGTTTGTTGATGGAGCAACATGCAAGCATTAAAGACACAACCCCAGCTATGAAGATGTTACAGTCAAAGAGCTTGATTCTGCAGCATTTTAAATTGCAGCAGCATCCCCAGGCTGCCCTATAACTGGAACGTCTGCAGTGTTACGGTCCCATTTCAGCATGCCCTCGGTACACTTACTGTGTCAGGGGTTGTGAGTGATGATGTGCGTGGGCTTATGGTCGTTAGCTTCATGGCTGTCTTCCACAGTGCCTGTGCTGAGGGAATCCTCCTTCAATCAGACATGGAGCTTTTTAGGGCCCATTTACATTGCTCTCTCCCTTTTTACATGGTGTAAATGGGCTGGAACAGGTGTAAGGATCACCCTAGACTTGTAACAGCAAGAATCTGACTTACACATGCAAAGGAAGGAAATGCAGAGATTAAGGCTGCTGCTCCATCCTTGACTGATTTTTGTAAAACAATGTAACATAACACAGTAATACATGTTTATGGCACCTGTAATGCAAGGGCATCTCAAAAAGTTACCGATTCATATTTTATGGATCAAAATAAATGACTAATTTTAAAATAATTGATTTTACTAAGGCTTTTGACACAGTGCCTCATGACATTCTCCTAAGCAAACTAGGGAAATGTGGTCTAAATAAAATTACTATAAAGGGAGTGCACATCTGGTTGAGAGGCCATAGTCAAAGAGTAGTTATCAATGGTTCTCATATCTGGTGGTGTCCAGCAGGAGTCAGTCCTGGGTCCAGTACTCCTCAATATTTTCATTAACGACTTGGATAATGGAGTGGAGAGTATGGGAGTTTGTGAAATCCCCACCATTGGAGATTAAAAAAGACCAGGTTGGACAAACACCTCTCAAGGATGGTCTAGGTTTACTTGGTCCCGCCTCAGTGCAGGGAGCTGGATTAGATGACCTCTTGAGGTCCCTGGCAGTCCTACATTTCTATGATTCTACATAGTGCTCATCCCATGCTCTTGGAGCTTTTAAATACATGAATAAAATGTCACAGTATGAAAGTATTCAAAATATCCCACAATGGACTGCTCAGCTGGTTCTAATGAATACCCACCAACGCTCATGGTAAAAATAAAATCCCTCCATCATAGGTATCTCAATCAATTCAACCTTCATATAACCCCCTGCTAATTGACCAGGAAAGTAGGGCCAGGGGAAGATTTCAGCAGCTGATGCGCAGCTTTCTTCACACAAGGGGATCCATTTCTATTTGGAAATGATGAAGTCTTTTTCTTAATTTGAACGTTTGCATGAATCTAAGTGCTTAGATACTGTGGAGTCAGGTGTATGGAAAACCTGGGGGGTGGGGTGGGGGAGAGCAAGAGAGAGAGCTAGTGTTCATGAAATGATTCTCTGGCTGGAGCTCTAATAAGATGTTGCGTGGGAAGACGTTGTAAAAACTTCCTCAGACAGCTATGTCCATAGCGGTCATGCTATCGCTGTCCTGGGATTCTCTGGAGCAGAGACTGCCCATCATGGCAAGTTATTACACATTGTTTAGTGGTTTTGTATTGTGCACAAATGGGATGTAGGATGACACCACCAACCCGTTTTTACTTGTGACCTAAACCAGTGTTTAAAAAAACAACAACAATTCTCCGGAGATCAGAAGCTAATACACTTTAACCCACGTTTCCTCCTAGCCCATCTTAATCAACTCTTTCATATAGATTCAGTCTGGTTTTGTTCACTCACTCACTATACCAGCCTTGCACTTGAAGTGCTTTGTAAAACTTATCTCTGCTGAACTAGATCCCCTTTTGGACGTGAGAGCACTTGAATAGAGACAGGAGAAGAAACTACAGCATGAAGAGCATGCCAAAATGGAGGGGCGTTACAGCTAACGGCTCTGCACCCTCATGGACAGATACAGGCAGCAATTTGCAACCTGGTATACAAGGCGCCAACTCCTTGTTTAGGTGTGTCTGAGTTGAGCCATGAGGACTAATGGCAAAATCTTTCAATTTATACTGGAAAGATTCCCACTGTACGCAACTGGATTTTTGCTTAAGTAAAGATTTGCAGGATTTGGTCCTAATCAATGCTTAAAATGGGTTGGGTTGCAGGGGAATGAGGGTGGGGTCACAGACCCAGCCTCCAAAAAAAAAAAAGTCTTTGGAGATACATCTGAGGCATGTCACTAACAAAGAGGATTATAAAGTCAATGTGCCTCAGGACGGCCTGGGGTTGTGAAGTGGGAGTGACACTGACTTTGTTCCGGTCATGGTCATTGACAGATGCAACATTTCTTTAAGAACACTTTAAGCCCTGCCCCTTGCAGCGCAGCTTTAATGTTCAATATAAGTATCTATAATTAATACATAGTATACCCGATTCAGTCTGTCAGTGGAAACCAGGCTACAGATCTGCAGAAATGAAAAGCCCACCTAGATGGGGAGGAAAGCTAAAGAGTGCACCATGCCTGTAACCTCTTCTCCACTAAAGGGCTTAGAGCCAGCTGTTGCAGCCCAGAAAGTCAGTGGTGAGGGTCGGGGCAAGGGATCTGTGAGATATTTTGATTGAGCTCATTCAAGTACATAAAAGGTTGTTACAAGGAGGGGAGATAAAAATTGTTCTCCTTAACCTCTGAGGATAGGACAAGAAGCAATGGACTTAAATTGCAACCAGGGTGGTTTAGGTTAGACATTAGGAAAAACTTCCTGTCATGGTGGTTAAGCACTGGAATAAATTGCCCAGGGAGGTTGTGGAATCTCCATCACTGGAGATTTTTAAGAACAGGTTAAACAAACACCTGTCAGGGATGGTCTAGAAGATAATACTTGATCCTGCAGGGGACTGGACTAGACAATCTCTCAAGATCCCTTCCAGTCCTATGACTCTATGATCTCCTGGATGTCCTTGGCTGGGTGGGTCCTATACAACCTTGGCTGAATCGCTAAGCCTGCTGTCTCTGAGGGTGGCCAGCAATAGCTGGCCCATGGTGGTGAATGTCTCCATTGATGCATCTGCACCGTAGGAGTGAACCAAGCCCAAGTCTTTGAGAATGGAGAAACACAATGTAAGAACATGGAAATCTTGGTTTCCACAGTTAGAAATTGTTCATCATCTCAACCAGCCCATCAACAGCAATTTATTTCTCTCTTTATCCTTCCTCTCTTGTTAAATGATTCCATATATGTGTGTTACAGATGCTGTGACTATCAGTGTGAGCAGGAATGTGGTAACTGCAGCTGTGCCAAAGCTAATCTGTATTGTATCTCACATTTGCTTCTTTTCCTGTGAAATTATGAGGCCAACTGAAACTTCAATGAGAATGAGTTAGCAGACCATATACACTGCAGCTGTTAAACATGCCATACATTTTTAAGATGTTTACAGTAATCTTGTCAAATTAGTCTCAAGAATATAATAATGATTGCTGCCAGCATCTGGTTTTATCGTACGTGGCTGGAAAATGAAGCGATACAGAGAAGAATGGCATGTATTCTGAGAAAGGTGTACGCTCAAGTTTGTGAAGCGTTCTATACTTCTCTTCCCCCCCTCCCCCTGGAGATAGTGGGATCCTCTTTCATTGTGACATTTCATTGAGCTACACTGGCTAAACCAGTAGAAAATGTACTATAAGCAATAGTCCTGTATAGGCAAGGTCTAATTGGCCTTTTCTAGGTCTAATTTTTACAAGGGTTTAAAAAAAAACACTTATGCTGGGTATCCTTTTAAATAGCTGGCCCGGATGACCTCTTGAAGTCCCTTCCAGCCTCATATTTCTATGATTCTAACTTGTATGGTAGCAAAAATATTACCGTCTTTGAATTAGTTTATAAATCCACACCAGAAACTCTCAGAGTGAAAACCCAGCCCCCACTGAAGTTAATGGCAAAACTCCCATTGACTTCAGTTAGGCCAGGATTTCACCCTTAATTTTCAAAGTCACATACTCTCGTCTTAATCCCGCAGATCTAGGGTCTCATCTGGGCACTCAGCTGCCCTCGATTCCAGTACAGTACCTTTCAGGACCAGTCCCATAGTTACTACTTTTGCTGACTTTAGGTTAGATCCTGAAAGATGCTGGGCACACAGAACTCCCGCTGACTACTCAGCACCTCTCCAGGTCAGGCCTAAAGGTCGCTTGTCCCCCATCCTATCACCTTTTGGAGAGGGGAAATAACAAGATAAAAAGTTTGCCAATGAGATGTTACTTAGGAAGGTAGACTATGCAAACACATGACAAGGCTTGCTAAAGCCTTATAGTAGAAGATGCAGTATAATATTCTGTTTTTCTCTCAATACTTTCACTGCCTTTTTCAGAAACTTATCCATTTGTTCCTTTCTTAAAGACCCAAGTGCAAATCCAGCCTACATGGAGGAGAGAGTGGCCCATGAAGCTTTGCAATTAGAAAAGCGCCTGAGTCTACTATCCCATTCAAGTCGCCAGGGCAGTGGAGGTAAGAAATGCCTACGATCAAGCTATGATACAAGTCTGGATTTTATTTCAAGGGTCTTTTTCTTGAGGCTTCCGAAATAAGAAAACCATAGCATTTTAAAATATTGAGCCTTCCAAATGTATTGGACAAGGTCACTCTCTTAGGTCCCATTGCTTTAAGGGCATGATCCAAAGTCCACTGATGTCAGTGGGACTATTTCTGTTGTCTTCAGTGGGTTTTGGATCAGGCTCCAGAGCCCCAAGTCAGGAAGGTACTTAAGCATGTGCATAACTTTAAGCATGTGAGTAGTCCCATTGAAGTGATGAGCAGTCCTGTTGAAGTCACATACATGATTAAGTACCTTGCTGAATTAAGGCCTATGGCATGAAGTGATTTGCATAAGTCACACAGCAAGTCTGTGGCAAGGTGAGGAACAGAACCCTTTGACATGAAACCTTTCCTTTCTCTGTGTCTTTGACAGCGTGTATGCATGCCAATCTTAAAGATTTTACATGTGGAGGCATAATTTGGTGCTTAGAGCATAATTTGGTGCTTCTAAATATACATTTACTTCCAAATATTTTTAAAAGCCAATAACCATTATAACTTTCTTTATCCTCAGTAAAAATCTCCTTTGTAAATAGATTCACTCATTCCAGGGTGTATTTCTTGTGCGATACTCTGGATTTATTGTTCTGATTTTTACTTATTATATATCTTCTGATAATAAAGCTAGATCTTCCCATCTGGAGCCAAGGCACATGAAAAACAACGGTCAAGAGTCAATGAACGTAGCGGGGAAAAAAAGGTTAGATTTAGGGGGCTATATTTTGATCTCCTTTGCATCCGTGCAAATCCAAAGTGACACCACATAGTCCAATGAAGTTACCATTGTAACTGAGAATAGAATTTGACTCATGCTCAGATCACTGAGTGATGCAAATGGACACAGCACCATTGACTTCAGCAGAGGTATACCTATTTACACCAGCTAAGAATGTGTTCCACCAAGTCTAAAATTAATACTAACAAAATGACTCATTGTCCACCCATTAATTTCCTTTCTTATGTAAGAAGGCAGAAAATCACTTTCTATACCATAATACCTTTAATTGGGATGAAAATGCCTGGCTGTCCCTACCATGACAATTCATAGCCCTTTCTTAGTTTTCCACTTCCAGTGAGTGCTTCAGGTATATATGACCTTCTGTGCAAATACTCTTGCTACAGCTACTAGTGGGGAAAAATTGTTTTTCAATCCATGAATAAATGTATCCTGGGATATGTGTATATATTATGGATACAACACTGTCATCATAGCCATATCAGTTACATTTTCATCTGCTCATCAGTTATGTTTTTCTTTGGAACGTTGTAGAATTTAGTTTCGGGTCTACCAGCTAAAAGATAATCTTGAGCTGAACAATTGATTTTTATGTCTGATGCCATTTTAAATGTTGACTTTGCAATTGTTCAATTAAAATTCATTGGTAAGAGATAAAAAGCATCAAACCAGCCTTGGCTTGGGGGATGAACTAGATGACCTCTTGAGGTCCCTTCATGCTCTACCTTTCAGGGATTTCTATGAAACAGAAACTCATTCAACAGCTTCAAATCAAATACAAACGTTGAAATCTAATATACAGCTTGTGGCAATTTAGAATTAAAAGTTTATATTTTGGAACATCCTCAGATATTTTGAGATCATTTGGCCTGCTTCTCCTCTCTGGTGTAAATTAGGAATAGCTGAACTGAAGCCAATGAAATAACACTGGAGTAGAATATGCTGACATATATTTTACCCAGTGTTATGTCATTGACTTCAGTTCAGCTATTCCTGATCTACACCAGAGAGGAGATTCAGGCACATAATCTTCAATTTTAGCATAGAATGTGATATATTTTCAGAGATACAGTAAATTTACACTAAGGGCACCACGTTGTTTTTTAATATTTTTCCGGGGGTACAAATTGTAACGTGCACTCTGTTAATATGGCAGAAACAACCCTCCCCTAAAACAAATAGAATTCCACGGTCCTCTCTGCTTATTTGTCCTTTCTTTGCTTTTAGTTTAATTATATTTTGAACATGGGTTGATCTAGTTTCTTTTATTCCAGGAGATGATAGAAGCCTGTCAAGTTCATCTTCAGATACCAGCCACTCGGACGCTAGTGTTGGGAGTAGGTTGACAATTTGGCCTGAACAGTCTTCGGCCAGCACTTCTCAAGAGAGTCATGGACTGGCAGCTGCAAAGGGCATTCATTTTGGGGAAGAAAAAACACTCACAGAAGGGGCACGTGGCACCACCAAACCACCTCCTAAGCCTCTTCGGTCTAGACAGCTACAGGAAATAGGTCGTCAGAGTTCTTCTGACAGTGGGATAGCTACTGGTAGTCACTCTTCTTATTCTGGAAGTTTCTCTTCCTATGCTGGGAGTCTGGATATTTGCCATGGTGATGAGTTTGGATCATTGCTTAGCCTACCATTGAACCTTCCTTCAGATCAGAATTTATGTACTTGCCTGCACAGTGAACTCCAGAGGAGCTTGGGCTCAGAATATCAGGTTCCTAGCCCTGTCAGACATATTTATGACACGCCCAGGAGTTTATTACAGGCAGCTGCTATAGACGTACAACACAAGAGTGCGGATTCCACCCAACCAAAGGACCAGGACCCAGCACCTCAAGGCATTAGTGACCCTAAGGTGCTGGTACCACACTCAGAAACACGGATGGCACCTGAGCAGAGCCAAGACAGGGGGAGGCATGCATCCTTACTCCCAGAAGGCACCAAAGACTCAAGTGATGAGACATATGTGGATTTTGTTTCGAGGTGGTCAGATGTAAAACCACAAGGACAGGTGTTAGACTCCAAAAGTAGTGAGTTGGCACCACCTAGTGGAGTCCCAGCTGACCCCTGTGAAATATATAGCCCCCACCCTGGGATGACAAGAGCTCTCTTTTCAGCTTGTCCAATCTGTGGTGGACTAAAGGTAAATACCTAATACTGAGCAGATGCTAACAAAGACTTAAGTACCTTATTTAACACCATTAATTTAAATGACTTAAGGATGTCAGAATAGTTGTGAATTGCAGCCTATTTCTTTTTAGGATAATGAAATTTGTGCTGTTTTATGGGTATGTTGAAAGGTTCAGTAGAAGGCAACCTCTCCCCTCCTTAAAAACCATGTCTGGAACAGGAAAACATTGAAACATGCAGCCCATCAAGCATTATCTTTCAATGGATCAGATTCTTTCCTTGGATACACAAGTGACTGGCATTGACTTCAGTAGAAATGTCACAGGCACATTGGAGGGTTGAATTTGTCCTGTGATAATTAGTTTAGTACAAATGAGGATGTCTTGCTGTTGGTATTTCTTGAGTAGAGTGAAGGGAGGCAGAAAAGGATGGATGATACTCTAGGATAGTCATTTTTAAAAGATGCATATTTATTTTGACAGATAGTTTGTAGTATGTGAGCACCTCATGTGCATGGGGAAGCCAGAAAAGTGGAGCTTCTGACTGGTGAAAGAGAACATAAGAGCTACTATACTGGAACAGATTAGTGGTCCATCTAGTCCTGTATCATGTCACTAAGAGTGGCCAGTGTCAGACGCTTCAGAGAAGGTGCAAGAAACCCTGCAGTAGCTGGTTATGGGAGAGCCAACCCTCAGGGAAAGTTCTTCCTAGCCATCAATAGTTAGAGGCTGACTTAAGAACTGAAGCATGAGGGTTTGCATACTTTCCTACACTTTTGTTTATTTTAAAATATTTACTATTATGATTCTGGATATTCTTGTTATCCATATAAATGTCTAATCCCTTTTTGAATCCTATTAAATTCTTGGCCTCAATGATATCTTCTGGCAATGAGTTCCACACACTATTAATGCATTATGTGAAGAAAATATTTCTTTTTACCGGTTTTTGAGAAGACTTTTTGTGGTGGTTTTATTGTGGTTGCTAAACTGAAACAAAATAAAGCTGTTTTCGTGTTGGTGAGGCATAGAAAACCTGGAAAAGAGAGAGAGAATGTAAAAAATTAGGAAATGATGTATAAACTGGGAATTCAGGCAAAATTATCTCACTTAGAGAAACAGTTGTTAAATAAGGTAATTTAAGGGTATAATTTTAAATGAGTATGTGAGAGTTACATAACTCACTGGAGAGAACAGGTTTTCATATTCAGAAGAAGTTAATGAGCTTGTTGGGCTATTGGCCTTTTCTTGTCCTGCAGCGCTTCATGTGCTTGTAGTGCAGTCTATTTTTAAGTCTCTGGGTACTAGAGGATGGTATTGGCACTGTATGTCTTCAAAACTGTAAAGGACTGAAGTCACTCCTTCCCCCTTTTCCAGTCCGCTCCCTGATTGGACGATTGATTTTAAATGCATTAGACCAGACACCATATAGGAGGAAAACTGTGGTGCCACTGTACTTTCAGCCATTCTGTAAGGAAATGTTGAAAAAGGTCTTATGCAGAATGGACAGTAATCTAGAAAATAAATAGTGACACGAGAAAGACTGCCCCCACTTGAACTTGTTTTAGTACAGGATAAATACTTGTGCTTCTCTTCCCTGCCCATTTTAAAGAACTCTGAAAATATGCTTTATTGAATTATACAAATAACAATTGTGTTTTTGTTAAAAGTAATCAAACCATTATAGCAAGATCAATTATTTTAGAAATGACTAATGGACCCTGTCCGTGCCTTCTTTACACGTAATATGGTGAAGACACAAATCCCTATTCTGTAATAAAATAATTCCTATTCTACATGCTGTGAATAAGATACAGTTGGGATACCACTAGGAGCAAGCTGAATTGAATCATGGATTACTTGACATCAGTTCTCCACATCTATTTGAAGATGTTCAGAAAGTCTTTATTGGGCCAATGTAGTAAGTAAGTAAAGGACGCAGGACATCAAGATTTGGCGTGTAAACTGGGGATCTTTCAGGCTCAGACAGAAAATATGGCAGTAACGCTTTCCTGTTTCACTCAAGGTGAAGAATATAACCACTGAGAAAATCTATTGTACATTGAAATAAAACATAAAGGAACTAGAAATATATTAGCAGCTGAGGCTTAAGATTAGGAAGTAAATGTGCTTTTGTATTCTGTGGTACATTGGCCCAGCGTGCACAAGATTCCCTTCATTATAAACTGCATTGAGTGTGCCTTTACCACTGTATTTTCATATAGGTATTTTCAGTTATGCAGATAAATATTTTAGCTGAGATCCTTGTATAGTATATACATAGGGCATATTTTAGGCTCAGAATCTTGGATTGTTTTTATTAAGGTTTGCAGATTTATTACTGGACCGTGTTCATTCCATTTCCGACTACCTAGTCACTATTAGAATGGGGAATAGCACTTCACTGTACATATTTTTTTTCTGTAACTTCATTTGATGCCATAGTTTAGGAGATAACATCAAGATTTTTATAGGGTGGTGGTGGTGGATTTTTTTTTAAACTTCTCCACTGTTTGTAAAATTTCATAGAAGCCTGGAAATAAAACTGTCTTTTCCAACTGATTTTGTCCTTTTCCATCTGGCAGATACTGTTTTTCCTGCCCCAAACTGTCATCCTCTTGCATTTTGAATGGATATGAAATGAATATGGCTGTTTTTATTGACTTCCTTGTGGTGTATCAACATCAGTGAGGATAGCAAGAAATGTACCTAACTGTGGAAATGGTGGCCCAGATCCTATATTCCTGGCTTACCCAAAACTCTCATTGATTTCAATGGGAGTTTTTTTGCGTGTGAAGAGTATAGGATTAGAAGGTTTTGCTAGTTAACTTGCTGTGACGCAGTCAGCATAAAAATAAAAATAATTGTTTTTCTGTGGGTCTGTTATGAAACACCAGCATATATTCAGCCAGTTTGATTGCTTGATCATCTGGAAATACCACTACCTCTGTGGAGATGAGGGCCCCAATTCACTTACAATGGTACAAATCAGGAATGACTCTACTGAATTCATCCATCTAAGGTACTTGTATAGCTCCCATTACCATAGTATCTGAATGCCTCACAACCTTCTCCACAACACCCCTGTGAGGGGGGAAATCGGTGTTATCCCATTTTACAGATGGGAAGCTGGGGCACAAAGGGGTAGATTCACAAATGGCATGTCGATGTTGCAACACCTAAGTCCCAGGCTTTGGGGTATTCTGGGGTGGGGCACTCTCAATGTCTCCTGTTAGAAATTTGTAAATAGTTAAATATCCATTGGGCCAGAGCGCAAAAGGGAAAGTCTGACTTTCTAGCCTGGTGGTTGGGGTACTCACCTGGGATATAGGAGACCCAGTTTTAAGTCACTGGTTCAAATCAGGCAGAGCAGGAATTTGAAAGCACGTCTTCTACATCCCAGGTGAGTGCCCCTATCTGGTGGGCTATTGGTTATAACAGTGGGTGGGTATCTCTGATTTTTTGTGAGAAAGAGCTGGCCTGGCTTAGACCCTTAACTCCAGGGGTGGGTTCACAGGCTGTGACTGAGCAGAGTGAGGCACCTCCCTCAGGCCTGGACTTAAGTGCCTACCCACTCCTCTCCTTGGCATTTCCTACTGGCTAGTTTAGGTAGCTACCTTGCTTAGCTTGCTGGCTGTTGGGAATCTCATTCTGAGGAATCTAACTCTGTCCATGCACTGTAAAGTGAACCTGGGTGCCTATGTCATTGGGGATAAACTCCTATAAAATGGGTCTGAAAGAAGAACATCTGTAGGATGTAACCTTGTGCAATGGGATGGCCACAGACTATTTCATTGTCATGTCTGTAAAGGGAAGTTTTTCAGTTTTTTTGTTTTAACACTGAAGTTTTCATTAATAAAAAAAAAGATGCTAAAGAAATCATAGAGGTGCTTTATAATTAGGCTGGCAAAACTAGATTTTTAAAAAATAATTATGATTTTAAAATAATGATTATTTTAAAGCATTTTTATTTCTCCATTTTAATATTCACAGTTGCACAAAACTTTAAGCATTTCTTTTCAATATTTATCTATGTAAATTTTCAGAGTTGTGGGAAATAATGGGGGGATCAGATAATTATTTAATGACAGTAGACTGAGATTCAGAAAGTTAAACCTTTATAACCTTCAAAACACATTGTCAACATCACATGTCAAAATATATACAGTAAATATCCTTAAATCAAACTCGAATAAGTTCTCAAGCAACATTTTTCTTACTTTGCCTATCTGTAAATTTTGATTATTATCAATGGAAATATTTTTAATCGTTTTGTGTGTTTACGATGAAATCGGTGTTTGCTGATAAATCTAATCCTTCCAAGTCTGTTTATAATGTACAGTATCAGTATACACATCCATTTGTCTATTAGTGTCATCACACTCCCATCTCACATAAGACAGAACTGCTCATTTTTGCCTTGTAATGTCTCTGGTCTCTTCTGATTTCCAAATATAAAGGACAACATCGGGTGACATATCATTGGCAAAGACACTTGTCAATATTTAAACCCTGTTGGTTCAGAGGTTTGTGTAACTCAGCTCATAACAAATACGATACTTTTAAGTCTTATCAGCACATATACGTATTTTCTTCTAAATGACAATAGTAAACTTTGTTCTAAAGAGATTTTTTTTGCTTTTCAATCAGCCTCTACTAGAAAATCTCTACTAAAAAAAAGTCTTACCGTCCCTTGCATGTAAGTTAGCGTGTTCTGAGGCTTAAAAATTCTGAGTTATTGCTATATGTAAATCACCTGCTGATTAATACTTCTATGGATGCTTTGCATTTCTATACTTTTTCTTTTCATTTGAGGATTTTAAGTGCTTTAGAAAATTAATTAACCCATTTTAAAGATACTGAAACAGACACAGAGAGGACATGACTAGATCAGATCAGCGAGACAGCAGCAAAGCAGCTCTGTCTCCCAGTTCCCTGGTCTAACCATTAGACAACACTTTTTATAATCCTTTTTTCCATCTTTGAACATATCCATTGAACCTCAATAGAAATATTATACTTTTTTTACCTTTAAAACTCCAGGGCAGTTCTAAATTACCAGGAAAGGCTGTTCAATTTTTAAAGCTCCACACCTTCCTCTTCTCACTAACAGTTCTTCTTCCATGATCAGAGCTGTAGGCAGTTCCTGAGCATTCCCACTTACCTGCTCTCATTTTTATTGACAAATAGGTGCTGATGCTACACCACTGAAATCAATGGCAGATTTGTCATTGATTTCAATGGGAGCGAACAAGGCCCATAATAAACTGTGGGTTTTGTCTTATGTAGTTTCTTTTTCTATTAGAAACACTTTAATGCATTGGGCCAAACTTGACTAGATATCATTTCTTTCATAGAGGTGCAGTGAAGAAGCCTTCAAGCCCAAATGCTTTAAAATACTTGATAACAAAGACAAACCCAAAAGTTCCAAATAAAAAAATTAACCCACTGATTATTGTGCAACATGTTGTAACATCGTTATAAAAGGAAAGCCTGTCACACTCAGATACAAATAAATAACAGCCCAACAATAAATAATATTTAATTGCGCAAAGAAGAGGTATGCCTGGGGATCTATTACATTTGACTGACTCTCACTACGAGAATGGTCTTTGATGCCATTGGCATTTGGCATAAATCAGAACAGTTTTCAGGCTTTCTATTTCTATCCATTTCTATTAATAGTAGTCTCTTCAATTACATCTCATTTGGTTCTCTTAGTTAGGGCCAGACTGTGATACCTTTACTCACAATGAGTAGGACTTTGCATCCCATTGCCTTAAATGTGGCTACTCATGGTGGAAGATGAGCAAGGGTATCACGACATGGCATTTCACCTGCATCAGTTTATTTTCTAAGGCTATGGCTACACTACAGAGCTTGCAGCTGCACCACTGTAGTGCTCCTAGTGCAGATGCTCTAAGCTGACGGGAGAGAGCTCTTCCGTCAACTTACTTATTCCAGGTCCTGCAAGCAGCGGTAGCTATGTCAGCAGGAGAAGCTCTCCCACCGACATAATGCAGTCCACACTGGCACTTAGGTCCGTGTAACTTACGTTGCTCAGGGGTGTGGCTGATTCAGATCCCTGAGCGACATAACTTATACTGACATAAGTGGTAGTGTGTATGTAGCCTTAGACAACAAAGCTTCTACAGAGACAGTGACAATAGCAATTATCCTTTGCATGAACTCAGGGCACCTTAAATAATTACCTCATAACATCCCCCTGAAACAGAGGAGGAATCTGAGGATCACTTCACTCACCACTCAAATACAGCCACTTCTGAAGCAGTTTACATCCACTGAAAACAGCACACAGCAGCAGAATACCAGTCTAAGCCAGGAAGGGAAGAATACTTTCCCAAATGAAGCTGTTAGGGAGACGTTCTATAAAATAGGTGGGCAGAATGCAATAATTGGAGCTGGAATTTGGCCCAGACCCCAGGGTTCACATCCTTACTCTTATAAAATGTGCCATAGGATACTTACTAGCAAATGATGATGACCTTTTTATATCTCATCCCAGAGACAGTACCTCCAGTGATACAGGGTTCCCTAGCTCTATTGGTTTATTACTGACTCAAAGAGAAAGAGAGCCTTCTACTGGTATCATCAGCATCATTTCCTACAGCACCTTAGTAGTGCTCCTTGGAGGTCTTCCCTGCGAATACTATAATGCGTGACTCCCAATTCCCCAACAAGCAAGATGAGGCCCAGCTTCCACATGAGTTGCTAGAAAATGTTTTGGTGAAGTTCCCTGTAGTCTTTGAGATATGTGGAGCACCTGCAGTTTTAATGGTTCACCAAAGGTTTCTCTAGAAAAGCACAGGGAGACTGAGACACTGGTTTGGAGCCCTACTAAAAGGGTCCCAGCTTGGATGGGAGACATTCAAAGAACACACAGATGCTGTAGGAAATTATGTTGGTAACATAAATGGATGGCACTTCCCTGAGTCAGTACTACAACCATGCTACTGGAGGTGCTATTTTAACCCACATTGTGTGTGTGTGTGTGGGGGGGGGGCTGTAGGATTTTTGTTTCACTGTAATCGCTGGTGTATATAAGAAGTTTTTTGTGTCTGCTGCTGCTTTCAGCTAGTGGGCTTACTCCTTCAATTTGAGAGTAGAGGCTCATGCATTAAGTTCTGAAGGTTCCAGATTGGATCACCACCGTTGGCACAACTAGAGCCTGTTTATTGTATTTTTCAGATGAAATGTAAATTAGATAAACTGACCATCTGTCATGAAAGACCCCATCACACTTTTCATCAGAGTAGGGATCTTAATCCAAACTGGTTATTATAAATAAGAACTATAGGTACTCAGCACCTCGTAGGATCAGGCCCTAAAAAAATAGGTGCCCAAAGATCTACATTTGGAAAGGAACTGGCTGGCATCAGAGCACTGGTAAGTGAAATGGTATCAAACACCTCAAGAGTGATAACAACTGAGGGTGATTTTAGTATATTAATTCCCTGTAGTGAAATAATTGCTCAGAGTGCTGGGTGGGCAACTCAGCATTATTTATCCCCGTGGCCTAAGCAGACACTTTTGCCAAATTGTTTGTCTGTCGGTGAGCTGATCAGGATACTGATAGTTTGGATCCATTATACCCAGTCAGAATGAGTAAATGAGAAAAACTACTTGTACTCGTGAAAGAAAAAGAAGCTGAACAATATAGGATATATAAGAGCAAAAAGTACAAGAGCTGACTACCCTCCTCTTTCTCATCTGGGAGTAAGAGCTTCTCTGGAGAGAGAAAATTAGCTGTTTTAGAGGAGACGGAGGAGGAATCTGACAATGAGAATCAGGAAAAATGGTTGTCTTCTGAATTGATGGTAAAGAGTGCAATCAGAACACTGGGAATATGGCTAAGACAGGAAAAAGGAAAAGAAAGCATTTTTCTTCTGAATCAAACACATTCCTCACTAGAAGAATTATCAGCTGGAACACTATACAAAGTAGTGATGGAATCCGCCAAAAATAACAGCATCCGATACCTTCCTTCTTTTAAGATGCAGAAAGAAGAATCGCCACTCCACCACCACATGGCAGAAGAAAGTATTCCTTTTACCCATTCAATCAAAGAAAAGATAATAGAAGAGACTCCTCTTCTGAGAAGGATATACTGTGGAATATGGGCTGTTCTGGGGATGATAAATTCTGGCAGAACCCAGGGGCATGCATTGTGCCCTAGTTATTAAAGCAGAGGGCTAGGATTAGGATTCCTTAGTTCCTTATCCAGATGTACCTTTGACTTGCTCTGTAGCCATAAACAAATAATTTTAAAACCTCTCTTTTCCTTGGTTTGCCCATCTGCAAAATGGGTATAATGTTCACCTACCTCACAAGCCTCTTGTGAAGCTCATTTAAGCCATATTTGCAAAGTGTTTGTTTTAAGATGTGATTAAAAGAAGGTATGTAAGAATTATTATTTATTAGCCAACAATGCCAAAGTAACTGCATGAGTCAGAAAAGGACTCTGTAAATGACAGCACGATAGGAGTGATATGCATGAAATGTCTGGAGGCTTGGCAATAATCCACTATGGACAGATGGGCCTTGGAGGTGATAGAAAATGAATACTGAATGGAGCTAGAGTCTTTTACCAAAAACCTTTTCCATAGAATCGCTGACAGTTGACAATATGGACAAGTTTGCAATGATGACTTCGACCGTGCTGATCTAGGAAGTCTAATAACCCAGGAGCGCACCTATACCCTTACATGGACTATATGCTTTTCAGAGCTAGCTCTCAAGAAGGTGACAGACATAGTTACAGAGTGGGCAGTAGATGCATTATAGAAGTGCGGATTTGGCATCAACTTTACAAAGAGCACGTTGATATCCACTCAGAAAATACATCTAGGAGTTATGTGTTCAGAATAGGATGAGGGCAGGTTCAGAAAACCATCGGTAAGTCATTCTAGTGTGAATGGAAAATAAATAGGCATCTGCCATGCAGGCTCTAAGACTGACATGATTAAAGTTTTTTTTTTTCTGCAAAAAATGGTTCTTGGACCATTCTGCACATTGCTACAAATGTTCCCATTGGAATACTGGAACTGTATGCAAGGCATCTTGGGAAAAGCTTCAAGTGATTCTTCAGACTTTACACAGCAGAGCGAGTAAGGATTCAATCCACTGCTACTTCTGCCTTCTTCCATCAAGAGTAATAGCAACAAATTTCAACAGCTTGGCCGTTCGCTCCTTGCAGAGGTCAGCGCAGAGCATATAGTGTGATTAGGAGAGATACGAGGACATGAACTTTCTTCAATGCAATGCCATAAAACTAGCCATTCTCACTTTTCAAGCACATCTTGTGCAGTTAATTATTATGGTAAAGTTGGACAACATGGAGGCTGTTCCCTCCGTATTCTAGAAAGAAAACACAGGAAGTGTGAGAGAGAAATGACCTAGTGGTTCGAGGGTGGGACTAGATTTAGGACATCCTAAGTTCTAAGCCTGGCTCTACCACTCTCTTCTTCTCTGGCCTTAAGGAAGTCAACAATGCCTCCGTTTGCCCATCTGGTAATACAGGCATGATAATATTTACCTCCTTCCTGGAACTACTGGCAGGATTAAATAGACGATGTTTGTATAGCACTTTGACTGTGTAAAGTACTATACAAATGCTAGCCCTTCACTCATTCCTCTCTCACGCAAACTCTCTCTGAAGTCAACAGCAGTTTTGCCAGAGAAAGGGCTGAGTCAAGATTCCTGGATTTGGCCCATGGTGAGATTCTTAAGAGCAGTTAAACTTGTGGCGCTTCTATAGCTATTCAAAAATCTGCTGAGGAGCCTTAGCAGGGTATTTCCATTGGTTGGCCAGTCCCCTTACAAGCCAATAATCTATTCATTGCTGGATTTTCTTTATTGTGAGATAACTTACATAAGAGCTATTTCAAAGGTCAGGAGCTAGGCCTTCTGGGTCTGGCCCATGGCAGCACAAAAGTACCTGAAAGCTGCCTTAAATGAGGAGTTGAGGATTCCCCCAGCCTGAAGGAATTCTTGCCTGGTATAAAGTCAGCATAGCTGATTTCTGTTCCAGTCCCACCTGCCGCACCGCACTCCCTCATGGTATGGGAGCATGTTGTAGATAGAAAGGGATATGACAGGAACTCACTGTGCTCTGGCCAGTCTCATGGCTCATTTGGTCGCCATCATAAGCTGGTGCAAGTTGAAGGAGTTCTTAAGCTGTTCTAACTCACTCTGGGGATCAATTTGGCCTCCAACTAGGCCTGGTATTGTGGTGAATTCAACTATACGCGTGCAATGAGCGTATGCCTCGGAGTGAGCGTGGGATGGGACACATGAATCTGCTGTTCCCTCAGTCGGTCTCAATTCCTGCGTGCCTCTCATAGTGTGAACATCTCGCCGTGCTGAGTGTGATTCTAGTGTTTAAAGATACGTATTTTTCATACAACATGGCTCCTAAACGCAAGCCAACTACTTCATCTGGTGCTCAACCGAAGAAACAGTGATCTGTTCCAATGCTGGAGGAAAAACTGGCTGTGTTGGACTTATTGAGAGACGGTGTGTTGGTCTCCAATGTGGTGCGTAAATATGGCCACAACGAATCTAGCATCCGTGCCATCAAGATTCGAGAGAGAGAAATTCGTCAAGCCGTGGCATCAAGTGCTCCAATAACTGCTAAGGTGACGAGCCAGGTGCGTGATAAGACTTTAGTGAACACTGAAAAGGCATTAAACTTATGGCTGGAAGACATGAACCATAAACATGTGCCTATCGATGGCAACATGTTGCGAGAGAAGGCTCTTAGCCTCTACGCGCTGTTCAAACCTCCGGCTGAAGAGGGACAGCCTTCTGATGAGAAGGAATTCAAAGCCAGCCAAGGTTGGCTTAACAGTTTTAGGAACCGCTTCAACCTCAAAAACGTGCAGACTACTGGTGAAGCTGCATCTGCCGATGAAGAGGCAGCAAAAGCCTACCCTGAACAATTAAAGAAAATCATAGAAGAAAAGGCTGTCTTCTGAAACAAGTTTTTAATGCTGACGAGACTGGGCTCTTCTGGAAAAAAATGCCAACTGCACTTACATTTCAAAATCAGAAAGACAAGCCCCTGGCTTCAAAGCAGCTAAAGACCGTGTGACTGTGTTGTTTTGTGGCAATGCAGCTGGGCATTTAATAAAACTGGGCTTGCTCTACAGGGCTGCAAATCCCTGTGCCCTAAAAGGCAAGAACAAAAATCTCCTGCCTGTGTTCTGGCAATCAAATAAAAAGGCTTGGGTGATGGCAGTATTATTTCTGGATTGGTTCCACAAGTGTTTCATTCTGGAGGTCAAGTGGTACCTCAAAGAGAAAGGACTTGACTTTAAAGTGTTGCTGATTGTAGACAATGCTCCTGGCCACCCAGAGGGACTCCGGTTTGTGTATAACAACATTGAAGTCGTCTTTCTCCACCTCAATACCACCACCACCCTCCAACCTCTCGACCAAGGCGTGATTCGCTGTTTCAAGGCCACATACATGAGGCTTACATTCTCACGGATACGTAGCGCTATGGATGCTGATCCCAATCTTAATGTGATGGAGTGTCGGAAGTCCTTCAACATTGCTGATTGCATCACTTATATTAAACAGGCAATGGATGCAATCAAGCCTGAAACAGTCAATGCATATTGGCGAAACCTATGGAAAGAATGTTTGAATGATTTTAAGAGTTTCCCGACCATTGACAAAGAAGTGAAACGCATTGTTCTGGTGGCCAGGCAAGTGGGTAGTGATGGCTTCGTTGACATCCTTGAGGAAGAAATTGAAGAATTAATTGAGAGCCATAGAGAAACATTGACTAACGAAGAGTTAGAGGAACTGATAAAATCGTCTACAGAAGACGAAGATGATGACGACGAACAGGAAGAGTCAGCAAGTTGGAATCTTCATAAATTTTCTGAAGTGTTCCAAGAAGCGAAACACTTGAATGATTTAATTTCTGAATACGATCCCTCTATGGAACGAAGCCTCAAAATCACACGTAGTATTACGGACAATTTGAGACCATATCAAGAAATGTTTGAGCAGCTCAAGAGGCAACAGCGACAGTTGCCGATCACCATGTTTTTCAAGAAAAAACAACCAGCAGCAGATGAGCCTGGCCCATCGTCTCCTGGATCGACATCAAGCCCTGACGACCCCTCAATAGTGTCGTCGTCGTAGACTAGCAAGAATATTCAGGATGAATGGTGAGTGGTTAGATTTACTGTTTTCCTTTTTTATTCTTTCATTCTTCCGTCTGTCCCTCTCTATTTTTATGTAATTAAAAATACAGTACTGTAAAATTATATTTTGCATATGTACTCTTTATTATATACTGTACATTACTGTATACATTATACATTTATACATACAGTATTTCTGTATAGGGTTGTATACTATACACAAAACCATGTATACTGTACTTTGTGGGCGATGTAAGGGATTTTCAAGGGTAATTTTGACTATACGCGATTTTCGCCTTATGCGCTGACTTTAGAACCTAACCCCTGCGTAAGATGCGACTCCCCTGTATATGTTGTAGGTGCCACTTTAATCCATATAATAGTAATTATTCCACCCAATTGAACTGTTGTTTAGGACAGGATGTTTTCTGAGTTTACAAATGCATACGGTGCAGGAAATAGTCTCTTCTTTGGCTCCAGATCGGAAATGTTCAAAGGAGAAGCAGTAGTACAAATTAGGGGCAGGAAAAGCACTGAAAAAGGAGGCGTCAGTTCTCTGGTATGGTTGACGCGTGCACACACGAGTCCAGAGGGTAGATAGAAAAGTGGCTTTAGAGCCTTTTATACGCCCTTGATCCTGGGGCATTTGGGTCCTGGTCCTTAGTGTAAATTAGAGGAGCCAGCTGCCAGTGAATTCAAGGTACTGTTCCAGCAGCATGGAATCAGCTGGGCATAAAAGAGTCCTGCCAGGTTCTCTCTTTCCCAGCTATCCCCTCTGCACTGGATACTCTAGAAGCAGCTCTGTGCCACCCCAAATTTCCCCTACATGAGGAGAATCCTCTACTGTCAGGACACACACAGGTTTAAGCAGCCCCATGGTACTAGAGAACTGAGGCCAGAAAATATTAAGCAAACAGGAATACAGTCAATTTTGGACTGTTCATTATATTCCATTGGACACACAAGGGCAGAAAAGCATCCTCACCAGATGGCTTAGCAACAGCATATCTGAATTTTGTGCAGCACTTTGCAAAATTCCTCCAGTTGAAGTGAGAGTAAGGGTTATAGCAGAGCATGTGGGTATTCGGGTGATGATTGCTATAGAAAATCTGATAATAATAGTAATTAATAATTTGCAACACTACTCTTCATCAGCGGAGACAACATGCAAGGCAGACCCTGTATCTGGGTAAGTTTCAAAGTACTGCAAGGTGCTCCAGGTTTTCTGATTAAGTTTTATTGCTGGTGCCAAATTCTAACTTTAGTGATGGGCTGCGAATGAGCGGAAAATAATTTTTGTTTTCACTATATTAATTTTGCTGTTCATGTCTTCTCCCCCATTCTTTCTTACTTCTGGCCATTTCCTGTTCATGATGGATCTGTGAATGAGAAATGGACAGAAGTAAGAATGGGGGAGAAGTCATGAACAGCAAAATTAATATAGTGAAGACAAAAATTATTTTAGTTAATTATTTTAACATATTCAGTGATGACCGGAGGAAAATTCCTTACCTGTTGTTGTTTTTTTCTGGGAGAAGTTGACTAACCTCAACTTTAAACAAGAGTCAACATCCAGCAGTTAGAAAGGAGAGAAAATGGATACAAAGGTGTTTTTCATGAAAGGCTTCCATTTTTATTCTGATTTGGCTTGCTCGTGTGTTTTGTTATGGCCCATTGTGTTCCTCTGTTTGTGTGGTGAAAGATACTCAGGTTATAACAAGATTTTTACTTTCTCTCCTTATGTGGAGTGGACTTGAAGGAAGGAGTCAGATCCTCATCTGATATGAATTGGCACAGCTCCATTGTCTGAGGACCTGGCCCAAGTATAATTTTAGTGCTGGTTCATGAAAGCAGAAATTTATCTGTCACTTTGTAAGAACAGTGTAAATGGGAAAAGAAAAGGAGCAGATCCTCACTAATATAATCTTTAGCTGCAAATTTCAAAGTTGTAATCACAGCATATTGTAAACCCCAGAAACCATTGTTTTGCTGCTGTGTTCACGCTCCAGACACAGAGGTTCTTTTAATTGTAGCATGATGCCAGACCTGTGTCTCTACCAGCTTTTGTAGCAATTCCACATTTGATCCCCTCTGGCTTTACTGTGTGTGTTTGTTATTGTAGAAGTGCCCAGTAGCAGTGCTGCTATAATTAAGCGGCTGTGTTTGTTATTTTCAGGGGTTTCCCAGCTTTGCAGGGTCCTATCACTCATCAGTAAAGTTTTATTGCAGGCAGTAACTTAGCATGCAGTAGAAAATATGTTGTTTTAGTTTTCTATAATTGCTTGAATTGCTTTTTAGGTTACTGATGTTTTAGAACAAGTACAAATAATTGTGATAATTTAATAGCCTATAGCTATTCATGCACAAAAACTATTTTATGATGAAATTCCCTCAGAGTTTCTACTATGACCATTGGCTGAAATTCATCCCTTTTCACTGGGAAAGGACAAATGCCCCACTGAAGCCCTAGGTGAAGGATTTAAGTGAGTCATTGGACCTTGTGCATGATGTCTAACCTGCTGTGAATTTTACTCAATCACTGTGCTCACATAAAAGCCTTGTTAAAATCTATTGGGTCAAAAAATCTGTTTGTTTTGTTTTTAAAAGTCATTCCTGTTCATTACAGTCCAAGAGTATAATGAATAATTCCAGGGATAATTACTGAATTTTCAAAGTTACTGATAGCCAACTTTTTATAACTATATCACTATATTTATATTGGCTTTCTTTAAGCCTTGAAACTATGTCATGGTTTTCTACATAGAAAATGAATTGTTATTTAAATTGGGGCTTAGTTACTCCACCATTACACATACTGAATAGTACCTCACTCTGCACAGTCTGATTGCTTCACTGGCCTACTTGAATACTAAGGTCCTACTCACTGTGAGTCTGGGTGGCACCATTAGGCACATACTTATGAATTTGAACAAACCATGGAGTTGATCTTCTGACATGCTAAATGATGCCTGTGAAGTACTGTGGAACCTCAGCTCCCATTGAACACACAGTGTGATGAAAATCACCCCTGTTCAGAGGGTTTGCATAAGGTACTAGCTGGGTCCCATTTCAGCCCTATTTTGAGGATGAGCTGGTCTTGAATGGTGAAGAGGCCTTCTCTGAGCTCTTTGCATGAGGTGAGCTTCACCCAGTACAGAATGAGTGTGAATTAGCAGCTTTAATGCAATAGGAAAGTCTGATCCCGTAAATATGGGACTATTGAGTGGCTTTCTTTTTTTTTAAAATCATCTATCATTCCTGCAGTAGTGTGACGTTAACTCCTGCTGGAAATGACAGTGTATGGGTGTTTGCCTTTCTATTCAAGGGTTTCCATTGGCTCTGATGAGATCTATATATTCAAATGGCTGCCATGTTCTGTTAAGAATTTAGTATCATTACGAATCACAATTTATTTGGACAAATGTAAAAGAACTTGCTATTTTGCCCAGTCATCATAACTGGATTTATTTTGAAACTATCTATTTTCATTTGTGTGAAGGGCTACAAGTGTTGTCTTATGTACTGATTCTTCAACTGCCCCATCTTTCTGAATTTTGTACCAAGACAGATGGACTACAAATTTGTATTCTGGACAGTTTACATAGATTTTACTATTCATGTATCTCTAGTCAAAAGGGCTTGATCACTTCTAAAAAAGAAATGATTTGTAGCAAATCTTGTCTCTTTGCGTGGCTAAGGAGATGGTAGAGAGCCTGGGTTATTCTTTTCCTTTAGTTATTTTATGAAGTAATAACAGGAAATGGGTATGCATGGTCCATTAATTATTTAAACAACAAACAAACCTCTTTTCGTGAATCCTTATTACCCGTGAAAGTGGCAATAATTAATGCAATGCTAAGGTTGTACTGCTGTGCACTCATAGATCAGGATGAATGCATACTAATAACTTCCCCCTTTTGCATATGTATTACAATGCAATCTTTTAATATCACATAAAATTTCTCTGATGCACAGTCACATAGATGACATTTATAAGGTCACACTCTATTTCTCAAATGAGACAATCTAAAAGTATTACTTTTTTTCTTACACCCTGCAGTGAGCTTTGTGCATCTGTCTAGGATATGTTTAGGCAGTTTTAAAATATATTATTGGAAGTGTTATTTGTATCTCTCCATTTCTAATGTCAGATGCCTAATTACCAGGATTCAGGATGCGAGAAAAATTGAAAGTAATATTTTAAAACATCCCCAGAATAGCCATTCTATGTATAAAAATGCTTTACAGTCTGATATTGGAGCATCTTTCAGGGCTAGAAAAAATGCTGTATGTTCTATTAGTAAGCAGAAGAATTGTCCCTTTCCATTGGTTTAAAACTTCTGTACAGATCCTCTGGTGGAGTAAATCAGCATAGCTCAACTGAAATAAATGCAGCTACATCAATTTACACCAATTGAGGATTTGATCCTCTTTGTCTAGTCTCGAGGTGTCATGATATATTAAACCTTAAATTTATCATTGAGACAGGACTGATTATTGCCTGTTCTAGAATCTTTACTGAGTAATTCTGGAGTGGAATCCCACATTTGGAAGAAAGAAGGAACCATTTTTGTAGAGTTTTTGTTTTAATGGTGATTGAAGGCACCCTGATGTTTGGAATGTAAGGAACAAAATGGCCCCTTGCTAACTCCTGTCTGCCTGCAAACCTATCAGGCTGTGATTACAATCTGCAGACTTTGACAAACCTCATATGTGGGTTGGAAACCCAGAAGATGGAGCCAGAGAGCAACATTCAAGAGTAGGGAGCAGAGAGAGCTCGCCAGTGCCACAGTCAGGTGTAACTATCAATGGGAAGACAGGACAGTGCTTTGGCTGGTAACTCAGTAGAAGGCAAAGTTTAAAAAAATAAGTCAAATTGGTTTAGGTTGGACATTAGGAAAAACTTCCTAACTGTCAGGGTGGTTAAGCACTGGAATAAATTGCCTAGGGAGGTTGTGGAATCCCCATCATTGGAGATTTTTAAGAGCAGGTAAG
The DNA here is from genome assembly GCF_002925995.2 of Terrapene triunguis. NCBI lineage: Eukaryota > Metazoa > Chordata > Testudines > Emydidae > Terrapene > Terrapene triunguis. The sequence continues at coordinate 84,061,098 of NW_020664417.1, read as the reverse complement.
ACAAACACCTGTGAGGGATGGTCTGATAATACTTGTCCTGCCACGAGTGCAGGGGACTGGACTAGATGACCTCTCGAAGTCCCTTCCAGTCCTATGATTCCATTAAAATATTCCCAGGTGAAGTGGACTGGTGGGCAGAATGAAGCTGAAGCAGTTAACACTGCATGATAAATACAGTTTGCCTTGTGACTGTTATCACTATGGAGGTACATGCCTGTTTAAATCTGCAGGTCCAGAAATATGGGACCTTTAGGCAAATAACAAAATGTGCCAGTTTTCATTTATTATGAATATGCATGATCTCATTTGCATATTTTAAAAAATTCATCGAAGTGTTTTTTTTATTTTCTACTCTTGTCCCCTCACTACAGTATCAGTTACAGGGCATGCTATAAAAGTCAATGGAAAATAAGTAATTTTATGGGACATTTGAAGCTAGATCCACAAAAAATTTAGGCACCTAAATCCACAATTTAGATTCTCAAACCCCTCGCTCAGCTCCCACATGACTCTGTAGATAACTGAATTCCCTAGATGCCTAAAATGCCACTGGTAAAGTCCCCTAGACACCTAAATTTCTGCTACTGGGTATATGCGTAAGGTGCTTAAGTCCTGATGTTTGGGCACCTAGCTCATGCCTGAACCCCAGTGGAATCTTCAAACTAGGCATTTCTCCCAAATATCTTGCCCCGTGGCCCAATTCAGTAGGTGAATTGGGTCTCACACACAATACAGCTGCTGGTGCTGCTGTGATTCTCTTATATCCTCTCACCAGATATGAGAGACCCATGTTCAAATTCTCCCTCTGGCTAATGTGGAGCGGGGATTTGAACCCAGCTATCCCCCTCTCGGGTGAGTGCCCTAACCACTGGGCGAGGGGGTATTCTAGAATGGGTCTCTCTCAATCTTTCCTATTGAAGCTGGTCCACTTTGTATAAAAAAAAGTATGGTCATTAGAACAGGGACTTGAATGCAGGTCTTCCACATTCTGGTTGAGTGCTCTAACCATTAGCCTATTGGGTAAAAGGGGAAACCGCCCCACTACCACCTCCTCGTTTTCTTGCAAGGAGGGCTAAGGTACTTAAGTCTGTGAGTGGGTTTATGGCTGTGAATCCTGGGCAGAAGGAGATACCCCCTTTATCTCAGAGTTAGGCACCGAACTCCCTTTGAGGATTGGGGCTTAGGCCGTACCTGTCTCCTTGGCATTTCCCATTGGCTAGTTTTGGTGGCTTCCTGCTCAGTGCACTGGCTTTTGTGTATCCCATTTGTCATCTCCTAGCTTACTCTCTGCATTGTGTAGGGAGTGTGGGTGCCTAACACAGATTCCGTCAGGTGGCAAGGTGATGGACCAATTTTTTTTAGCTGTATAACAGAACCTTTGTGATTGACTGGGTCTGGAAGCATTCAGATTCATTGATTGTGTGAGGCCAGCCGGACAGGTTGGAGCCAAGTGCACATGCACCTGACTGGTTGTCTAAGAATGGATGCAGGTGAGCCTGATTACTTGGCTGGGGACAGGTGTATGCAAACCTGATCGACTGACTGAGTTTTTAAGCCAGGTATATTGTGGCCTAAAGAGTCACTATAGATAAGACTGCACAGCAGTTTCCATTATTACCACATCTGTATATGTTATGTATAATTACATTAAAGACAGCGTTAAAAGACTGTTATTTAGGTTGCTACGTCAAGCACTTGAAGGTTAGGAAATTCCAGATTTATGGTTGCTCAGGCAATTGTGGTGGGAGGGCTCAGCCCAACCTCACCCCCTCTTTGTTCCTGTAATAGGCATCTCCAGTGGCACAAACCAGCTATGAAGCTGGCAGATCTGGCCCTCTAAGAGGGAATCCACAGGTGACATGCTGTAGTGAATCCAGCAGAAAGGGGGAATGACTAGAGTGTCCCTGTGCTCTGTGATCCCTTGCTGCTGGATGGTCCCCATGAGGCTATGGAAAGATGGACATAAGCCAGAGCAGCCTATAGGCTGCTCCAATTTATGTCTGAGACGGTTTCAACCCCTGCCAGCCCTAGCATTGCAGGAATGTGAAGGAGGTTAAAGATTACCATTACACCCCACCTCCCCTAGTCTTGCAGTGAGCACAGTTCAGACAGGATGAGGGATATGGTCCACTATCCATATAAACAAATATTGTGCTGCCAGTGCCAAATATAAGTGGCATTTAATTTTAATCCATCCTGTTGATGTAACCAATGGAGAACGAGGGACTGAGTGTTGATGATGCCATACATACTGTAAATAGAAGAGCTACATGTTAACATAGAAACCATGACACAGCATGCGTTCACCTCCACCTGAAAATCACTTGTTTGTACAGAGCCATAAAAGTGCCATAACAGGCTAAGTGTCCAAAAGTGTGGCAGCACAAATACTGCTTCTCATATGACTATGGCACCACATAGTCCTCTACAGATGGGGACACCATAAAAAGACACGAGCTATCCCATCCTTCTCCTCAGGAATACAATGCTCATCATCATCATGATTGAAAGAGAGCACCATGTGTACTGTTGCTGCGGTGATTTGCTAGGTGTCAAATCCTACTTACTGCAAGTGTGTGGAGCCCTCCATGCCTGCAATGGAACTGTTATCTTGTGTAACTAGGGCAACCTATTATATGTAATGTATACAGATTGGGTGGGGGAGGGAAGGGAGACATGATTTCAGGTGTGCCAAATCTCCAGCACCAGTGTGACTCCCTGGATAGTTGCACACTGAGGCCAGTGGATCTGCTGCCATATCGATGCACTAGCTACTCATTGTATAGAATAGACAAATAGGGGCCAGAGGAGAGTAGTAGCCTCCCCAGAAATTTAGAGATTGCATAAATAAATAAAGGAAATACTGAGTTTAAAACAGAAGTTTGTTTATCTCACTTTATTAAAAGTGGACAAATTTAGTCATGGTACAAAATTACTCATTTTTTTGAACATGAATAAAAATAATGACATATATTCAAAAAAAATGATCTTTACCCTGGGTTTCCTGAAATGAATTCCTCTGCAACATCTGCAGGCTGTAGCTTTTTCCCTTGCATACATATAAAATGTTATCTGTGCGTATATGTAAAATCATACAGCATTGGAGGTGTGATTGTCCCATTGTGGATCAAAGCCATGTTTTAGCATAGCAGAGAGCACTGAAACTACACTCACTTAAGGTGTTGGTTGCTGGTATCACCAAAATCATTTTCATCCACATCATCACTTCAAAAAACAGCTGACATTTGGTTTGGCTGAGTGAACTGAGATATTTATGAACTGACTTCAGACATCTTTCTGTAAGCTGACAGTTGGCTTGCAACAGATGAAGCTGAGTAATCAGAAAATCATAGATGAAATTGGAACCATTCACCTGAAGCAGGCCTTGAACTTGTATTTGTTATGTTTGGAGTTATGAGAGTTTTAAGATTTTGAATATTTTGGTAGCCTTTCTGTTCAAATATTGATTGACTAATGGACATCGTAAAATCAATTACTTTGAAGTAGATATACATACAACATTCCTTTGCTGCACTGGGTTCATCTGTGCCTGTTTGCAGTTTCTTGGGAACTTTTATCTTTTATGCTGACCCTCTCCAACTTGAAACTTTTCTGGGGGATTTGCTCCCAAAATAAGTTCTAGCTTTCATCTGATTGGATGGACTAAGGTAAATTAAGTGTCATTTTCATAAAAGATTGGCCTTCTGTTGCTGAAATGTCTGACACTTGCAGAGTTTTGGACATACCATCTAGCACATTTAGAACTTTTCTAGCTAGTTCAATACCAAAAAGGAAGTTCAACTTTCCATTTGAGTTGTTACACCATCAGTTTGAGTGCTCATTTCAGGACCTTTTGTTCCATCCTTTGCAACCTTCGGAGAGGCTCAAAGTGCAAGGTAGTTCTTAGAAATTGAAGCCAGTGCTTCTGCAGAGAAAGTCCATTTTTTGGGACAGAGGATATTGATACTTGGCAATGTACTTAACACTTCATATTTAATGGCCTGAAATGTAATATTTCATTTGGGTGATTTTAAATTACATTACTATTTTTGTAAATAGTTTCAAGGGTAACTATTAGGATTGTATTATTTTTAAAAAGTCCCGGCATGCCAAATTCAAAGCATGTCCATAGCAATGAGTTATGTAGCTCATGCGGTCTAATTGCTACGCCTGATACTAAGCCTGCCATATTAGCACGACCCTCATAACGTCCATGATAGTTGCTGAGCCTCTGATTTAGACACAATAGTATATCTTTAATTACTGACACATATACCTCTGCAGACGTACAGGTTATATTGTACAATCCAGTGAACTCTTCATCAACATTCATGTCATCATCCACATATCACATCCATAAAATCACTTGCTCTTTGATGGAGAATTCCGTTGTTTCACCTACCATAATTATAGACCACTTTCCAGGAAATTTCTCAGAAATCTCCCTCCTGGATTTAAGACTCATGGTTTTCACTATCTTATTTTGAATAACTGAATTTATCTTGACTCTTTTTTCAACCACATTGAAATATCAGGATTATATTCTGCCTGCAGACAAAACAGTTGAACATAGTTGCAGTCAAGCTGTCCACGTAAGGGTGTATTTTCAGCTTGTTCAGTATAATGGCCCTGAAATGCAAGTCCTCATATGACAAGATAATGTACGCTACTTAGTATTTTTTATTAGAGTTGTCTAGTTTCTTTTGAGAGTTTTGAAAACTTAGCATATCACCAACATTCACTGTGATATTTTGAAGACTATCAACTGCTTGGTGGTGACACAAAAAAGCTTCGCTTCTCAGAAATTTGTCTCAAGCCTTGTTCCAGTTAGAGAAAACAGACTGTGGGAAAACTTCATCTGTCATCTTAGTCAAAAGTAGTTTATACCTAAAAGTTGTACAACAGTAGAAACAAAGTACACTGTCACGAGTCTCAGAAAAACAGAGCCATTGAAAATCATCAAGCAAGGATGGACAGAAAGAATGGCTTGCTTATCTGAAGTTGTGCACAGGTAATTATTTATGTCATCATGGCTGAGATGTTCCAGAAATGCTAAAAGTATCAGGGAGCTGACATTTGGTTCCTATGCAGGCGATGTTGGAGACATTTGAGTACTATGACCAGCAGAAGTTGATTCACTTGTTGGAAGGGTAGCTTTCCTGTTTTTAATCAGCCATGATTTCATTTTAGCACCTTGACAATATACTTTTGGTTTTTGTATTCCATTTAATCACTACCATTTTTTTGAAGGGCTGGGGTTAAAAAATATGTTCTCTATACTCCTGCAGGCCTGATATTGGACCATACAACAGTTCTACTGCCAATCTGTGGTGAAGTAAGGCATAACCTGGTGGCTGTGCAGCAGCACTAATTAATGGTGGATTGGGTACCATTGCACTCATCAGTACTTTTTACCTTGTACTTGTGTGTGAAATTCTTTGCACCAAGCAGAATTAATCTGTGACTAGAGGTGGTTGGGATTTTACCACCAGGATGTGGGAAAGCCAGGTTCAAGTCTCTGATCTGCCTGATGCAAACAAGGGACTTGATCGTGGGTCCCTCACATTATGAGTGTCCTAACCATCCGGCTACAGAGCCAGTCTCTGGCTGTCTCAATCTCTCCTGATGGAGCAGTTCTACTGTGTATAAATAATTAAATATTCACTGGGCCAACGTTCAAGTCCCTGGTCTCAGTCAGGCAGAGGAGGGATTTGGAATATGGTTCTCACATCCCAGATGAGTGCCCTAACCACTGGGCTATTGGATATTTTGAGGTTGGCTCTTCCTTTGTTTTTTTTTTTTTTAATATACAAAGGTTTCAGCTTTGTCCCAGTATGGAACCTAATGCCAAAAACCTCGAAATTTTTCACAAACTGGAATTCTTGTTTTCCAGCCAGCCCTAGCTCTGACTGGGTGCCATCCTACTGAGCAATCACAACTTCTAGCTGGCAGCTTTCAAGATCAGTTTTTCATGTCAGTTGGTACAAACTTCTTCATTTTGCACATGATACGAGAGCCTATCTGGAATATAAATCCTCATGCATCAAGGCTTATGCCAACCTAGAACTAGTGTGGGGGAGGGGCTATAAAGAAACTTTCCTTGTACGCAGGTTATTCTTGCATCTTCACTGAAGCACGTGGGGCCAGCCACTGTCAGAGTTAGGATACCACATTATATGAACGTTAGTGTGACCCAGTGTGTCAGTTCCGTGTTCCTGTGCATATAGCCCTGAATTAGGAACTTTGGTTCCAATTCATCCAGTCTTAGCTTGGACATGTAGTGGAGTGTAGTGGCTGCAAAAATATTGTTGTGGCTCCCTTATCCCTGGCTGCTTGGCCCAGGTGGAAGTTAAAGCAACAGGGAATCTATTCTAACTTATGAGCTTTTACCACCGGGGATCATGCATAGTGGAACCTGGCTTCACCACATTCCTGGCACACCCACTGCCCACCCAGCCCCAAACAGGTTCCCTTCTCCCCTTATTATACTGAGGAGGTGGGGGACAGCTGGCCTAGCAAGTGGCTATGCCACCTACATCAGTCTAAAGCTGTCAGAAATTTCCCTATACAGGGAAATTCTCCAGTACAAATATCAAGTTGGCACACAGCAAGCTTAACCCATGTTATTTGGTGGAGTAGAGAACCTGGGCTGTTGAGCCTTATCCTGCATCTACTGAAGTGAAAGACAAAGCTCCCATTAACTTTAGCAGTGCAGGATCGGGGCTGTATGAAGTGATGCATGTGATGAGATCAATTGTTGTATATTAATATTTCAGTAGTTTGTAAATGAGATTGTAGGCCTGTTAAGAAAGGAAAAGCTGTACATTCTACATGTGACAGTATTTCTGACTGGCTTATAGTTTTAAATGAAATCTGGTCAAGTAAATCAGCAGTTTAATAGGATTTAAAATGGACAAATGCCATCTTAATATAAACTGAATGAACACATTGCTATGGAATAGGCACATTTAAAGACATACTTTTTTGACCATAAAAAATCATGTGCCATGGTCCCTATTTGCAAAGATGGAAATGCATGCCAAAGTTAGGTTATGTGTAGTTAGTCAGGGTAACAGAGCTAATCTGTGAATAATGATCCAGTATATCAACCTAGTAGGTCCTTCTGACATCTATCATTGAACCCTACCCAAGATATTTGAAAGTAGAACATCAAAAATGAATGTCATCTGACAGCAACCAGATCCCTACCAGAGTTAAAATAGCCTTGGACATGGAGTTCATGATGTGCAATACGCAAACGGTACATATCCGTTTACTGTGGGTGTTGTAATGGTGAGGTTGTTTGAACTAAGTCCATGCATTACATTATTTCAATACCCAGCTCCTGGGTCATAGATAAAAAAGCCTGCATTAGAAAGCTGCTTCACCTAAATTATTTCATGAGTCATAGCAGAATGGTTGGATTTATGCATAAACTTTGATACTCATTGTCCAAGCTTCATACCATACATAACAAAGATACACATAATTTAAGTTAGGTAAATTATCTTCTTGCTGCTTTGACCCAACTGTAGTTTACAGATCTATACTATGCACCTCTTTATATTTTTCATTTTGTATTTGAGAATGTTGTGTTACATTTGTAAATTTATGTAATAATGTGAAAATGGTGCAGACAGACAAGAACACTTTTTTTTTGTTTCACTTAAACACGCCAACCCCAACTTTTGTATACTACTTAAGGGTCTGACAATGCTGTCGTTACTGTGGCAAAAGTCATAGTGATTGAGTGGAATTTTTCCCGGAATAAGGATTGTAAGATATGGCCAAAAGGTGTAGAAACAGCAAAATATGGCGTATTGCATAGAAGGATGGACAATGCAATTCTATTTGAGTATGGCAATTTTCTGCAAAGTTAGTCAGTAAAAATGTCATTATGGGGTTCAATGTTTGTTGTTTTTCAGTGACTATCTATCTAGTTATTCAATCTACCAATTTTATCATTTTTTGGTCTATCTAGTTGTATCTAATCATATCTTATTCTACCTAGTATCTAATCTTATTTATCTTAATTTGGTCCAGATATTCAAATCTAGCTAATCTAATTTAACAGTATATCTAAAATTTTATCTAATTTTACTTAATCTTTTCTAATTAACCATTTCTATCTTTATATCTACCTATTGTAATCTAACTATTCTACTTTAATTATGTATCTAAAAATCGTATGTATTTGATTTTCTCTGTAAGATTAGATAGACAGGAAAAATTAATCTGCCCATTTGCAACACACTCCTCATGGTAGCTGAGTGTTCTCATTATTATTATTATTATTATTTATTATTTTATTTTATTATTTTATTTAGTATTTGTATTGTAATAGCACCTAGCAGCCCCATTGTGCTAGGCGCTGTACAAAAAGGTAAAAAAGGATGATCTCTGAGGCTTTTAATTATTTCCATATCAAATTAGCTCAGTTTACAAGTAAAAAGGTGGTTTTCTGAACTGCTAGCAATGCAAGCTCATCCTGACATCTGAAAGTCCAGCTGAATTCTTTCTAGCTCTCACATCAGCAACCCTAACAATTCTGCAAATGAAATTTAATTAACAATTCTGTGAATGGTGCATGAGCCAACAAAGAATCCTACTCATGCTCCTGTAGGTGTTAAGCTTCTGCAGTGCTGACAGGACTAAAAAGGAGCAAAAGCTTATTTTTGTCAGTTAAGTGATAGTTATGACTTTAAATACATACAGGGAGCAGAGCTGTTGAGTTAGAAGGTGTCAAAGTCACTTTTTAGGTGATAACTTCAAGTGAAAAATCTAATCAATTAGTAGTAAATTATTCAGAATATTAGAATACACCTCTACCCCGATATAAAGTGACCCGATATAACATGGGTTCACATATAGAGGGGTAACCCCGGGGCTCCGGCAGTGGGGCTTGGGCGGTGCTTTAAAGGGCCTGGGGCTCCGGCTCCTGCGGGGAGCCCTGGGCCCTATAAATCACTGCTGGAGCCCTGCTGCCGCTACCCCGGAGCTGCAGCAGCGGGGCTCGGGCAGAGATTTAAAGGGCCTGGGCTCCCCGCAGCGGCCGGAGCCCCGGGCTTTTTAAATCACCGCTGGAGCGCTGCCGCCGCTACCCTGGGACTCCGGCAGTGGGGCTCTGGCGGCGCTTTAAAGGGCTTGGAGCTCTGGCCGCTGTGGGGAGCCCCAGGCCCTTTAAATCACCCCTGGAGCCCTGCCGCCGCTACCCTGATATAATGGGGTTTCACCTATAACGCGGTAAGGATTTTTGGCTCCCGAGGACCGCGTTATATTGGGGTAGAGTTTACTACCACCATACCTGCTTCCTCCCTCTCACTTTCTCGGGACTTGTAATATCTTGCTGTGTATTTATATGACTGTACTTTGACAAAAAAGTTAAAAGAATGCTCTACAGGTTGCTATTTAATTCTGGCCCTTTACACATCCATCCTGTATGCTGAATGAGGAAGGGGCTGTCTCATTTTAATGCAGGGCAGGAAGGGTCCTTGACTTAACCTGTTCTTAAAAACCTCCAAGGATGGGGATTCCACAGTCTTCCTTGGAAGCCTATTCCAGCACTCACTTCCTTCTAGTTAGAAAGTATTTTTCTAATATCTAACCTAAATCTCCCTTGCTGCAGATAAGCTGATTACGTTTTATCCTACCTTCAGTGGACATGGTGAACAATTGATCACCATCCTCTTTAAAATATCCCTTAACATATTTTAAGACTGTTATTAGGTCTCTTCCCTTCCCTGCCTCACCCCCCATCTTCTTTTCTCAAGGCTAAACATGCCCAGTTTTTTAACCTTTCCTCATATGTCAGTTTTTCTAAAGCTTTTCTCATTTTTGTTGCTTTACTCTGGCTTCTCTCCAATTTGTCCACATCTTTCTTAAAGTGTGGCACCCAAAACTGGACACAATACTCCAGCTGAGGCCTCACCAATGCTGAGTAGAGTGGGACAATTACCTCCCATATCTTATAAACGACACTTCTGTTAATACATCCGAGAATTCGCCTTTTTCACAACTGCATCACATTGTTGACTCATATTCAATTTATGATCCACTAAGAACCCCAGATCCTTTACAGAGCACTCCTGCCTAGCCAGTTATTCTCCATCTTGTATTTGTAAATTTGATTTTTCTGTCCTAAATGTAGTACTTTACACTTGTCTTTATTGGAATTGATCTTGTTGATTTCAGACCAATTCTTCAATTTGTCCTGGTTGTTTTGACTTCTAATCCTGTCCTCCAAAGTCCTTGCAACCCACCCCCATTTTGGCATTATCCACAAATTTTATAAGCATAATCTCTTGCTAATGGAAAATATTGAATACTACTGGGCCCAGGACATAGTCTTGCGGGACCCCACTCGATACAGCCTCCCAGAGAACCATTGATAACTACTCTTTTGAGTACAGTCTTGTGGCAGAGAACCATTAATAACTACTCTTTGAGTACAGTCTTTCAATCAGTTGTGAACCCACCTTAGAGTAATTTATCCTAGACCACATTTCCGCAGTTTGCTTATGGGAATGTCGTAGGACTGTGACAAAAGCCTCATTAAAATCAAGACATATAATGTCTTCAGCTTTCACCTTATCCACTAGGCCAGTATCCCTGTCAAAGAAGGAAATCAGGTTGGTTCGGCATGATTTGGTTCTTGACAAATCCATGCTGGCTATTACATATATTACCCCATTATCCTCTAGGTGCTTACCAATTAATTGTTTAATAATTTGTTCCAGTATCTTTCCAGGTATTGAAGTTAGGTTGACTGGTCTATAATTCCCTAGGTCCTCTTTGTTCCCCTTTTTGAAGATATGTGCTATGTTTGCCCTTCTCCAGTCCTTTGGGACCTCCACATCCTCCATGAGTTATCAAACATAATCACTAAGAGTTTGGAGATTGCTTCAGCTAGTTTCTTAAATACCCTAGGGTGAATTTCATCAGGCCCTGCCAATTTGAATACATCTAACTTATCTAAATAGTCTTTATCTTGTTCTTTCCCTTTTCTGGCTTGTGTTCCGTTCTCCTTATTGTTAATATTAACTGTGTTAAGTATCTGATCATTTTTAAACTTTTTAGTGAAGGCTGAAGCAAAATAGGCATTAAAAACTTCAGCCTTCTTGATATCATCATCATTCATATGGGGGGAAATTAAAGTTGCACTGGCAACCTTAAATCTAGCTTTTTCTCACTGGTGAGTGTTTGACTTTGCAAGCTAAATAAAATGTTCTTTGAACACAGGTTTTGTGTATTTAATTATGTAGTGTTTTTTTTTAAGGAAAAAGGTAAAAACAAATTCTTATATATACAACCCCTCATCATTAGCAGGGTATGAACCCTAAATCTACAGCACTGTAATCGATCACTTGAGGTACTGGATTAACTAAATTAACCGGCAGCTGCTGTTTTTGTGCTAACATGGGCCTGGCTTTAGAATATTCATGTCCAGTCTTCCAAAATTTTCCTGAGGAACACAAGTGAGAGCTGTGGTGATTGTGAACATATTATAACCTAGCAAACCTGAGTTGTCATGGGACAAAAAAAAGGCACTTCTCTAGCCTCAGGGAGTCACCTCTGCAGAATTAAAATGGAGATATTATAGCGTCTCAAAAATGGTTGCAAGAATCTATTATAATGAAAAAGTTAGGCAACCGAAATATATCAACTCCCCTTATAATATCAACTCCCTTTGTAATAGTGGATATAATAGATCAACTCTCCTTATAATAGCAACTTTCCTCTCAAAGGAACTCAAAACACTTTTCAGACTTTACATATATAAAAAACATTTTACTCACCACTGAAATGCATCCAGTTGTAGATTGGCACCCAGTAACTATAGAAATGAACAGCAACACTTGTGTTTAATTTGAGCAAATGCTCTTTTCTTTTTCTGAAATGCTGCTGGATTTATCTTTCAGAAATGAAATCTTGGCTCTGCTTCTTTTTATAGTGTTTTCTTTCCTTCCAGTGTAAACAATTGCTCATAATCAATCTCCCAAATGTTAAAAAATATAGCAAGCATGATTACACAAGTAAATATTGAAGCTTTAGATTTCATGACTGTAGTGGAGTCAGTTAAGGCTTGAAACTGTCTCCTGTGTGCTCTTCCCACAGTTAGAGATGGTTTTGCATTGCAAATCTAAATACTTCTCTCTTGTTGTTTAACATTGAGCAGAGTTCTTTCTAATGTATAGTTCTTCTTGGAGAGTGTCCTTGTTGGTGCTCCGCTATAGGTGTCTTGACGCCCAAAGTGGAGCACCCACAGGGACAACCATCTCAAAGAACCTCAATTACCGCACAAGGTAAGTAACCTTCTCTTCATTACCTGAACCAATATTTTTTCTTCTTATCTTTAGGGCCCAATCCAACTCCCATCCAAGTAAATGGGAGTCTTTCCATTTACTTTAATGGGAGTTGGATTAGGTCCCTAAGGCTGTATTTATTTATTTTTTACTGAATTTATGTATATAACTTCTGAACAGAGGTAGGCAGCTGAGAATAAGAACTTGAAGGAAGTAAATAAATTGAAAGATTTTTATTGCATGAGTTTTCCACTGAATTAATGTGTTATCAACCAAAAAAGCATAAGCAAAGTCTGACGTTATATAGGCATTGGAAAAGATATAGGGATTCTAGAGTAAAAATTATAACAGCCTTTTGAAGATCACCTAACAGATTAATTACTAGTAAAAACTTGAGCTGTAGATCTGCCACAGTGCTTAGATTTTTCTCACAGATAATGAATCATCCCACACAGTTTCCCCCAGTCATCAGTGTTTGGTGCCACACTACACTGTCACCCAGTGGCATATCGCATCATGTGTTTTAGATTTTAAAATAACATGTTTTCTTTGTGCATGTTTCCTGCAGGAATTCCATGTGACTTGAATTTTAATGAAGCTAATAATTAATGTGGGCAATTTTACTTTGTTTTCTACTGATCGAGAAAAATTATTTCAGATTTTTTGGGAAGTCTAACACTGTGTGTGGCGAGGTGAATGTGATCTATTATATTGCATATGGAGAGACTCAAGCACACATACAGCCTTACATTAAACCTGTTATTCTAATTTTGATTTTATCTAATCTTGAATTACAGAGTTAAGCTGCTTTTTTCCACTTAATTCATAATCAGTGCTGAGTTTCAGAATAGCTGTTTATGTATGTTTCAAGCCAGAGTAATGTTAGTGACCCTTAAAAGTATATCGTAGACATTTCATATAGGTATTTTTATACATTTTTTCCAGGATACCTTTGTTGCTGTTCCAGATTTTAAAAAGGCTTTTTTGCATAACTAAAGATTCCTTCACAATGTTGATTGTACTTTGATGTAACCTTTTTTACATGTAAAGAGAGATTTCATGCTAACCCTTTCTGTTTTGTTTAGGGAACAGCAGTTTTACAGCATGGAGTCTTACCAGCTCTCCCAGGTAGGAGCCCATTTAGTTGATTGGTTTGCTAATATTACTATTTGTAATCCCAATTTGCCAAAAAGGTGGTGGGGGGGAGGAGAGAGGCAAATTGAAGGCCAAATCCTGCAGTCTGTAGGATTGTGGACCATGTAAGGACTGTACATTCAGGACTGAGTTTCTTTGTGGGAAAGGATTCCCCCTGCAGTTGGTTATTCTAGTGCAGTCTGTATGCTTTACATTTTTTGTAAAATATATTAAAAACCTGTAGTGTCTTCAACTGCTGTTCAACACAAGGCATGGGTTCACAAACTTGAAAAAAGTATTTAATTTAGAGGTAAGGTTGCTCAAGTGCATTTCCTACCAATACAATCAATCAGGTCAGGGTGTATGGTTAAGGCTCCAGTAGCATCCAGAGTAAACTCAATTCACATGCCTTCCACCCAAACTCATTCATATCCTCAGGCACCTGAAGACTCTTCACCTCCACAACGTGCTTTCTTTCGCTGCGCACATAGAACCATTCATAATGTACACATCCAAGTCCTCTAAATAACATTCAAATGCATAGGGCCAGATCCTCAACTTGTGTAAATCAGTACAGCTCCATCGTGGAACTACACTGATTCACAAAAGCTGGAAAAGAAGCTACAAATCTGGCTCACAAGATTAACTATGACCTCAGATTATTTAGGTAACGACAACGTGTTATGTACTTTTGCATGGAAACTATGTCTTACTCTCCCTAAGGTCTCTGTCTAATTTACCATATTGTTCCAGCACCTTCTCTTTCAGAGAAAGGTATAACACGATCTAATGGCTGGAAGATGAAGCTATACAAATTCAGACTGGAAATAAGGCGTAAATTTTTAAAGGTGAGATAATTAACCATTGGAACAATTTACCAAGGGTGGTGGTGGATTCTCCATCACTAAGTATTTTCAAATCAAGATTGGATGTTTTTCTAAAATATATGTTTTAGGGATTATTTTTGGGGACGTTCTATGGCTTGTGTTATACAGGAGGTCAGAGTAGATGATCATAATATTCCCTTCTGGCCTTGGAATCTATGAATCATCTCGATCTCTGATAAGATTTCATCTTTATTATCTGAACAGAGTACAGTCAGTTTGGGGTATGTAGCACCCCCACATTGTCTTCGGTGAAGACAGTTGCAAAGAAGTTGTTTAGCAACTCTGCAACATCCTTATCTTCCTTAACTGCTCCCTTTACTTCCTGGTAGTCCAATGGACCCACTGATTTTGTCCCAGGTTTCCTGCTTCTGATATACATAAAAAACAAAACAAACAAAAAATTGTGTTTACATATTTGTTTCTCATTTTATACCATCTATCCTACTTCTAAGGCTTTAGCAGCTGGATTTTATGAGATCATGAGTAAATTGATTCCAGAATGAACAAATCAAACAGATTTCTTAGCACCAGAAAGTCTTTCTAATGAAGATCACTTGTTATTGGAATGATTTGCATTATGTAAGATGGAGAAAATTCATTTAGAACCATATGGCAAGTCTTGTCCTCTGTTACTGTAGTAAAGTCAGTGGAGTTACTCCAGGTTTATACAGGTGTAACAGAAAGCAGAATTTGGATTGCTGCATCTAATTTTGTCCTCTTTCCTTCTACTACCCAGTCTTCTAATATTTAGCAATGTTATCCTAAACAAATTAGAGGTCTGCTTTATGATGGAAATGTTTATAAAATAGAAAGAATGAAGTTTAAACGAATTAAGGACTAAAATTCAGTAAGGCCTCTCATTTGTAGTTGCAATTTTTAGCTGCAATATTTGGGTTGCCATTATTTCAACCTGCAAATGAACTATAGGTTCAAATAATAGCACATAGACTACTTACTCCCTGATTTTGTGTGCAGAGGAAGTAGTTGTCTAAGTACCAGTATTTGTACCTTCAATATTTTGCAGGAGTATAAGATATAGGTGTAAATTGCATCTTCAAAAAGGATCACTTGATTGTGGCAACTTGCACTTTTTTATCTGTGGTATATTTTCATCTGGCGAGTATTTGTATCTCTAATTGCTTGATTTGTGCCTGCTGTCAAGTAGCTAGAGGTACACACACACAGATTTGTGCTTACAATTAATGTGCAGATTTCCTAGGGGCATGCTGAGCCCCAGCAAAAAGGGAGATCACCCTTCTTGAAAAAATACATCATACTTTTGGCTTTTTTATATAATAAGCACTAGAACATTTTATTTAAGCAAATAAGCATTTTCTTACAGTGATGATACTCAGAAGTTATGGAATAATTCTAGTGCATGGCAGGAGGATATAATACCAAGGGCTGGACTGTTAGTCTTGTTAGTAGTATCTTACTCCTTGAGTAGTCACATTGAAATGAATGGGGATACTAGGGGCAGGTCTACACTATGGGGCTAAGTCGACCTAAGTTACGCAACTCCAGCTATGTGAATAACGTAGCTGGAGTCGACGTACCTTAGGTCAACTTATTGTGGTGTCTACATTGTGCTAGGTCGACGAGAAACTCTCCTGTTGACTTACCTTACCCTTCTCGTTCCGGTGGAGTACCGGAGTTGACGGGAGAGCAATCAGCAGTCGATTTAGCGGGTCTTCACTAGACCCGCTAAATTGACCCCTGGTGGATTGATCGCCATGCGTTGATCCCCTGGTAAGTGGAGACAAGCCCAAAGAGTACTACTTAATGTGAGTAATGGTGTAACAATCTATCCCCAAGTAATTTAAAAGTCAAATGACAATTTCAACAGAACAAAAACAATAGTGGAATTATTAATGGGACCATAATAATATAAATGCATGTAATGAAGCTGGCAAAAGGAAGAGTATCCTGTGGTTTTGCCTCTGAGTATATTTCAACATGTTATCTTTTAGCAAAGAAAATGTAATCATAATGAGAGTATAATGGCTGTATCTACAGGAAATGTTTGCTCATCTAAGCAAAGCAAATCTAACAGTACATTATATAAACCCACTGATGTAGTTCAGAAGTTCAAGATGTTCATGAGATGAAGAATTCTGCCATAATTTTAAAAAAGTATGCATAAAGAAAAACCTTGTTGGAATGATAATAATTTTTGCAGCAGAGGAAGAGTGTCACCCAACTTTATTATAAATGTGCCACTAAGAGAAATTTCTTTGAAAATTTACAATCTTCTCCCTGTTATCCATCTGAACACAAGGAAAATGGGAAACAGATGCAAAGCTCTCTCAAAATTTACAATTAAATATTCACCTAGTGAGAAAATAGATCTTTCCTTTAAAGGATGAGAAGATTTGAAAGTCATTGACACAAGCAAAGATGCATGACAAGAATATTAATTGAAAATGGATCAATATAATTCATCATCTGACAGAAAGAAGAAGAAATCAGCAAGATAAAGAAAAGTGGTGATTTGAATGTAATTAGTGGGCAAGATATAGAATGTGTAATAAAGGTCAGAAAATGAAAGAATGGCAAAGGAAGGTAAGAACACTTTTATAAAAGTCCAAACAATCTTTTTTTTTAATCATTCCTTCATCTACCTTTTATTTTCTTAGCCTCCTTTGTGATATCTTCATCTCTTCTACTTTTTTATAACTGCATCTTTGGAATTTCTTCTTAAATTCTATATAAGAAACCCACAACTTCTTTCTCAGTGTCTCCTCTTTATCGATCTCAGATGTTTCCTTTTAAAGTATTGTCTTTGTTATTGCGGACTCATTAAATGTAACTGAACCTGATGTGTTGCAATGCTTTGGAAAGTAATACTATCCGGATATCTTGCTTCCTTCATCTTTAATCCAGGTCACGTGCTGAAGGTCCCTTGTTATCCAACCGTATTCAAAGAATTGTATCAGGCTCAGGGAGCCTCATTAGAGCTTGCCCACATTTCTTTATTACATATATTTTTTATCTCCGTTTTCATCCCCTGCCTCTCATTTGCTGGTGCCAAACTAAAGACCGTCTCTGACAAGGAGTTTTAAGAAAATCACTTAATTTGAGGTAACTGATCTAATGAATTGGCCAAATAGGCCATGCAGACAAAAAGCCATGGTGCAAGATGTACACATTCATGTGTATAATTTGTGGGTGTAACTGCATGCACAATTCTGTTACCTGAACATGCAGCAACCCAATTAGTCACATGCCTGTTTCTTTGTGCATTTTAATCCTCAGTTTACATAAACAATTGCACTAACTATGCACATAAATACCTTGCACAAATGCAAAGACATCTTTGCAGTGCTATGAAGTTCTATGTCCTCTATACAACATTTCTTTTGCTAACCACTTCAGTTTTGAATAAACAACTGGAGTTACATGTTCAGCTACCAGTGGCACGAACACAATAGGTTAAACATTTCTCAGTTAATTACTAGTGGTTACATATAGTGAACAGTAGCTCCATTAGCTTAAAAGAAATGTGTTTAATTCTAATAGCAACTCAAACATGCTATGGAAGAAGTGTTCACAAATATGTCAATGAATAACACATTTGTTCAAATGTCTTTCAAGAACTGCTACTAAGTGCAAAATAACCTGGTGAAATGAATAATTTAATTCTGTTTTAAAATCATGTGTTGCATCTGTCTTAAAAACTTCAGCAAGGCTGAGCAGAATGAGATGGAAGTAGACTTCCTGGAAAACTTGGTGCTGCTGGATTTGCAGGACTAAGATATCCTGAACTCCATTATGGCACTGTGATAGTATCCATGGGAGGGGGCAGAATGGAGCTGTTCCCTGTAGGTACATGTGTGCTCAAGTAAGCAAGATGCCTCCAGGAGCCAGTAGTGCCGCCACAGAATCAGCTTTGAAGAAGGAGCAGCATAAAATCCCTTCTGATTAGCGCAAGCTCTGCTGGCAAGTGCTGAAAAGGACAGGACAATATTCCTTCCACCTCCCCATCAACTAGCACCAACTACTAGCAACAACTAGCACCAGTGGTGACTCCAGCCTTGCATAGGACCTATGTATTGGGACAAAGTTGTGGTGGCCTCACAGTTGCTACCACCACTTTTTACACCCATAGAAGTCAGACAGAATTTTGCCTTCATTTTTTTAATTGACTGTGCAACATCAGGAACTTAATTAGAACCGTAGCAGATAATCCCCCCTAAAGCAGTGAACCTGAATATAATTAGGCTTCATCATCATTAAAACTTTTCCATTTCTTGTGTGTGCAGTTCCCTTTTTTCATCTTTCAAATGATCAGTGTAATCTGCATCACTACAGAGCTTTCTCCACGTGACAACTTCTTTGCTTGTTATACAAAAGCTGCATAAAGCTTGACTTGGAAATGTTCTGGAGGATGAATAAGGGAATAAAGGCAAAACAGTGCCATGGAATGGAATGCACTGAAATGTCAGGATGCTAATTATGAACGTAGTATCTTGGTTAAATTGTTCTTATGTAGATAAAGAACGGAAGAGAAAACCAAGACAGCTTAAAGTAATGTATATAACAGAGAGGGAATGAGTGCTGAAATTAAACCAAACTATCTGGTAATTTAGCTCTTATGAAGAAGAAGAAGAAGAAGAAAGAAGAGGCTTTTTAGGAGCACATCTCTCTTACTGCAGAACTGTTCGGCCTCGTTCCCCTCTCCTGAAGCTAGTTACTGATGTACCTTCATTGATTTCAGAGGGGTTATTCCTGACTTAGATCACTGCAAGAGAAGAATCTGCCCCATGGTGACTTGGTGGCCACTGACAAGGCTGAAGGTAATTTATAATTCACGAAAGCATGGCAGGAAATTTATCGTCCGTCCTTGAGGTGGGGAAGATACAGTAGATTGTAATATTTTATTGGACCAAAAAAGGATTATATTTTGAACATTGCCCACAGTTAATATGTCATCCTTGGCAGTGATAGAGATTTTAATATAGCAGAGTTTTTACAATGAGAAATTGATTAATAATAAATAGTCTTCTGTCCTATGACTTACTCTTGCTTGACTGTACTGAATCTTATGCGAACACAATTAAAATTCCTTTAGAAAAAAAGAAATGAGCTCAGAAAAAGTGTAGATAAACTGATACAGAATTTTAATCAGTTTATATATTTTATTTAAGGGCTAAATCTTGGCCTGAGTGCACATCTGAATAACGGGATCTGTGTTGGGGTGAGAAGGGAAGGAATCCTTCCTATAACACCATGGGCACTTGCAGAATCACTCAGTGGCTGCTATTTCATCTTCAGAGTAGAAGTAGAGGCCATGGTTCCTAATCCCTGCTCCGTGGGAGTCAAAGGGTGATGGAACTGTGACTACACAGATAAGCTGCTCTAGTAGTCTCCTGCCTCTATTCCCCGCCTGCCCCAGTTCCCCTAGCGCTGAGATGCAGGGAGCCTGCAGATCTCAACTCTGTGGTGCACACAGATGCAGACTCTTGTGTGCCAGCATGGTGTGGGCACCAGGGTTTTTCCTTTAAGGAAATCCATTCTCATGACCTACATCCTCAGCCTACACAGATCCTGGACTTGGGGTGCATCAGCATTTTTACAGCAGACACATTTAATGCACTTTTGAAAATACATATGTCAAATAGTGCACCTAAAGAGAGGCACCTGAGATAGGAAACACTGAAAATGCCAGCCTTAACACCTTCCAAGGACTGAAGAACTGGACCCGAGAGGGTTCATCAGCATGGGGAATTTCATATTCTTTATATATGATAGGGACCCCTGCCTGGCTCTTCCTGGCACCACAAACCACCATAAACTGTTTAGACAATATCATGACTATGGGGTGCCCTTAAAAATGTGTACGGTTTTGAAAGATTCTATCCTATCTGGAGAAATTCCCCATTATAAAGATGGGGAATATTTCAGAGTATGGCAAGATCTCTTTAGAAACAGTAGAAATGTTTGCAGATGTCTGTGGATTTCCGTGCCATAGATACACTCCCAAAGTTTCCCCCCATCCTCAAAAAGTCACAATGGCACAGTGCTTTGGATGCTCTATTACGTAAGGTAACATATCTCTTCAAAGAAAGAGATGAAAGAGTTTTCATCTAATTAAGTGATGTGCTGAGCATATTTAGGTGTCTCATCTAGTTTTAATGCAGCAAGAAACACAACTTTATCTCAGAACTTAAACTATTTCCCTTTTCTGTAGGTAATGACTTTTCCAGACAATCAGGCAGTCTAGACAGTCAGACCTTGTTGCCTACATTGTGAATGCAAACAAGGAGCTTGTGCACATAAGCTCTTGTTTAGCATGTGCACATTCCTATTCAGTGGCCATCACATAGGTGGCAAAGTTTGAAAATTTAACTTGTGAGGCTCAGTTTATAATATTTGTACTTAAACCTCCATAATCTCGCATTTGTTTTTATGAGATTTTTATGCATTATCTACTTAAGTACATACACAGCAAAACCTTCTGCCTATTGAAGAGTCGGCATAAAGGACTGACTACTGACATGAAGCTACAAAGCAGGCCAGCCAGCCATTTCAAATGTTGATTCTTTTTGTCATAGTTGCAGGAGCTATATGAGTGCAATTCTATGGATAGAATCAGGGACGGCTCCAGGGTTTCGGCCGCCCAAAGCAGCCAAAAAAAAAAAAAAAAAAAAAGCCCGCAATCGCGATCTGCGGCAGCAATTCGGCGGGAGGTCCTTCGCTCCGAGCGGGAGTGAGGGACCGTCCGCCGAATTGCCGCCGAATAGCTGGACGTGCCGCCCCTCTCCAAAGTGGCCGCCCCAAGCACCTGCTTGGTAAGCTGGTGCCTGGAGCCGGCCCTGGATAGAATCTATGTGGTCTTGATTTTCACAAGAAAAATGCCTTGGAAGGGTACCAATTCTTTGTTCCATATTGAACATTTTTTTCCTCTTAGCATGAAAAGTAAAATGTAAACAGTTTTCTAAATGAGCTAATGCATTTGAACACAAGGCATGGCAGAGTCAGCCACACTGAAAATGGACATCACCAAGAACTGTAAAAACCACATCATATGAAGTCGCTTGGCAGAAGAGTTTGGTGATGGAAAGGGAATGCCTGTCATGGAGATGGCTGCTTCAAATTCTTGAAAATTTACCTTCTCAACCAGCTCCTCTGATTTGCTGCATTATGTATCCTTGTGTCCATAACCAAGAACAGGACATACCATATGTGCGGTTCTAAAGAAGCAGGAGGACATCACATCCTGTCTCAATAGACAATGTATTTATTTTAATGTTCTCCATTAGCACAAGCAGATGTAATATGGAGTTCAAAGCCTCATGAAAAGAGTCCACATGAAATTCCACAACATACGTACATCAGTCACCAGATTAAACCCAATGGGTAACATCAGCCTGACCATAAATGGATTCAAATATTTAATTTTAATTGTTTATTTTCTCTTTTTGGTTCTTTTGTACAAATGTCAGGACAGAGTCTCTCCTTCCACAACGCATAGAATGTTGCTTAAAAGTCCCCCTGCCCTGCTGGATGATTCCTATTGAATTGCACTGAGTTCCTGATTAAACTCACTCAGCTCAGTTTTGTGATGAAGAGGAAAATGACACTAATTACACTGCAGTTAAGAAACGTCTGTGTCTGTCTCTCCTAAAAAGTTGAAACTGTTATTTGCATAAAGTTTATTACAATGTCTCAAAGACGCACAGAGAAGCACATTCTAGCCTCTGGGAAGCTAGAGGAGGAAAAAGAAAACCAATCACAATGAAAACGTAGCTGGTCATTACCAGGAGGCCAGATTGTGAAACCCTTTTTCACTCTAAGGAATATTTACTCATGTGAGTATTTCCATTGAAACCAATGCGACTGAGTGAATAAGTGCTCACCAGGGTGTATAAGAGCTCTATAATCTGGCCCCATGTGAGGTTTTTTTTAAAAAAAAAATCCAGTTCCTCAGTATTAGATACTTTTTAAAATGTGTGTTGTGTCCTCTGGTTATAGAGTACATACATTTTGTGTGCACAGGTACTGTAATGCTGAGATTTTTGTCGAGCTGTGTACTTGTGAAATATTTGTTTACTACCCTTTAATCTGCATTCATATTTGACTTGCATCATCTTTGTGTTGCTTCGATTTAGCATGTTCCGTGGTTATTCAGCTTTGTTTGATAGTCGAATATTGAGAGCCCTGTTTATTTTATATAATTTCTTCACGGTGAGGGTAAGATATGTTTGGCTATTTTTAAACTGTGTCTCAGAAACTCAGTGGCTCACCTCTTCAAGGAATCTTCATAATTTTAGGAGGTGATGATAATTCTACACCAGGTACCAAATGCAGTCTCCTTCTGCCAAACTGCACACAGCGCAGCTGTTCTGTCACCAGTAGTGTGGTATTAAAAAAAATACAATAAAGGGCATAGTCCTCTGCCCTTACTTAAACTGAGCAGCGCTTACACACACAACTAACCCCACTGGGATTATTTGAGTAAGTGCAACTCATCATGAGTAATGGTGCCCACAATGAAAACTGTAAAGAAAACAGACTCTGTTCCACATTGCCTAAATAGATGTCATAATAACAGTTTTAACAGGTTATATAACTTGGAAAGTGGTATAAATCTGATGTATATTTCTACATCTGTACCATACTTAGCAATTCTGGATTGATGGAGAGACGGTCTGGATAATCTACTTTTCTTGTTATCAGACTTCTGTGATTAAATAAGACAGTAAAACTCTGAACAATATTTCATCGAAGCAAGCGAGGGCTGGATCCAAACCCACTGAAGTCAAAACCTGTCCCTTCCCCCCTCCAGGACTGGCTCAAGGCACCAGCAAACCAAGCACTTGCTTGGGGTGGCACAATTCCAGGGGCGACATTCTGGGAGGTTTTTTTTTTGCTTTGACAGTTGCGCCCTCGGAGGTGGTTTTTTTTTGCTTGGGGCAGCAAAAAACCTAGAGCTGGCCCTGCCCCCCCTCTATTTGTTGCTTATTCATTGCATCATGCCTACAATTCAATTGTTTTGGATCAGGTATGATGAGACATTAATTACAGCACCAAGTTTTGGGGCTAAACTATTCCAAAGACACAGTTAGGGTTGCAGCAGCAGCAATTCACAACTTTGTGTGCGATTCTGTCCCTCTGACCCACACTGAGTAATACCTTACTCTATGAGTAGGCCCATTGATTGGGTGAGTAAGGATGGCAGATTCTGGCCTGTGGAAACTTTTTGGGGGGATTCTTTGTTCCAAAGAAACAACACAGAAGAATTAATTTATATAACAACAATTACAAGATGAGGATTTCAATGAACTGAAAAAGGGAGCTATTAGAACAAAGACCTCCAATGACAAAAGCAATCTTGTGTTTCTTACCAATGATTTTTTTTCCAGAGTAATTTATTTGGAAACATTGACTGTGAATGCGTGGGCACAGCAGAGAGCTAATACCAACGAAGGATATTTAGCATTAATGTGCAGATTTCTCTTTAAAAACAGGTGCTTCTTCTGTCATGGCAGCTTCTGGATCTCTGAAAGTACATAAAGGGCACACTCTGCAAGCTGGTAAGTATAATGAGTTAAGTTCTGTGTGTGTGTATGTACATAAGTGTGTAACTTTTCCCTTAAAACAAAAGATTTTTAAAAGTGATATTTAACAGTGATATTTTCTGATATGATCCATATTATGGCTTATTTTTCCATTCAATTTGCAGATGAATTAATATTTTGTTAGAAACGGCATTGACAGGTGGGATAAGTTTAGAAAAGGCAGTGACAGGTGGGATGTGTGCCAAAGCACAGGCACTAATCCTATTCATGTCAGTGAAATGCTGCCAATATTTTAACAAGGGGCTCCCACAAACATTTTCCACCTTAGCCTGTGATAGATCCTATATACTGGCGGTGAGGGCCATTTAAAATATACGTCACTGTAAAAATGAAGGAGGGAGGAGACAAGCAAGGGCAAACAAGCACATTAAGCTGGAATATTTGTAGATGAAAACCTAATGCAAGTATATTGATAGGATAGTATAGCCTTCCTATTGCATAGTTTTGATTGGGAGAGTGTGTGAAGATTCTGTAGAGGGAGCTGGGGGTATTCTCCCTGGGGTATGTTTTGAAAACACTTGTGATGTGGTGCAACGTGGTCCATTCCAAAGATGACAAGCAGAATCATCTCTGGGAGGGGTGGCTTAAGCAATTTCCAGGGAAGAGGCGAACTCCATCCCAGGCAGGGAAATCATCCTGCCATTCTGGTGGTGGAACTTTAACAAGGGCCTTCCAGGAACTCCCAAGATCAACCTCCCACCCCCTCACTGAATCATACACTCAAGGCTCGATATTGCTCCTACTGCAGTTTATGGCAAAACTCACATTTACATCAACAGCTCTCAGTTGAGAACTTTTAAAACTGTGTTAATTTCCTTGCAGTTGTTCTCATTAGAAAATATGAATGTCTTCTAGTTGGCATGTATTTAGATCCTCAATTGTTTTTTCGCATCGTTATTTAGATTGTGCCTAGAAACTGAAAGAAAGCAATTGTGTACTTTATTATCACCAGCCAATTTACTAGCTACAATAGGACCAAATATGTTGGAAATTTTTCAATGTTCTAGGTCCTAAAGGTGGTTTTGGGTTCATGGCACCACCTGCAGAACTTGGAACTTCTAGTGGCCCTGAAGAACCCGGTGAGTAAACAGAACTTCAACCAATTACATCAAAAGGTAGTAAATTCACTTAAATATATCTACACTTTAAAGAAGAATTCTTCTGCCTACCTAGCTATCACCTTTGAGGAGGGTGGTTTTACTATAGTGACAGAAAAACCCTTTCCATCATTTTAGTAAGTATCTGCACTACAGCAGCGTAGCTGTGGCTGATCCACTGTAACGTTTGTAGTGTACACACACACTGAGGGTGGTGTCTGTTATATTTCATGGCATACAAACAGAGAAGTTAGATAAAAACATAAAATACTCTTGCTGGAATGTTACAACATATACTTTCTTATAATTCAGAATGATAATATACAAGACCCCCAAAACAGAGAGCAACAAAGCAGGCTGCTCCCTAAAACAGAGAAGCGCAGTTCATCCTTCCTTACTCTAGGCCAGGGATCAGCAACCTTTGGCACATGGCCCACCAGGATAAGCCCCTGGGTGGGCCAGGCTGGTTTGTTTACCTGCCGCGTCTGCAGGTTCGGCCTATCGCGGCTCCCACTGGCCGTGGTTCGCCTCTCCAGGCCAATGGGGGCAGCGGGAAGTGGCCCTGGCCGAGGGATGTGCTGGCCGCCACTTCCCGCCGCCCCCATAGGCCTGGAGCGGTGAACCGTGGCCAGTGGGAGCCGCGATTGGCTGAACCTGCAGACGTGGCAGGTAAACAAACCAGCCTGGCCCGCCAGGGTGCTTACCCTGCTGGGCCACGTGCCAAAGGTTGCCGATCCCTGCTCTGGACTATTTGTTGGAAGACTGACTCTGATCATATGCTCCACTACAGAGCCCCCTGCCTGCAAGCAGCACCAGGAAAACGTCTGAGAATTTAATGTGATAGATCACAATTTTAACACAATTTTCATTACATCACAGTGTATGCAAAGGGATCAGAAACATGCTAACAGCAAGAGAAAAGTTTGCCAAAATACTGCCCAGAAGTCTCAATAAAGCATATCATTCCCCCCTGCGCCCTGAAAACCATCCAATCTTCCGCCTTTCTATGTGATTGTTGACTACACCATCCTTCCTGTCCCCATAGCTTGCAGTCTCAGTTGCAGAATCTCTAATTCTTCTTTCTTTCTCCTCTCACATAGAGGCAATTGCCAAATCTTGCCAATTCTTCTCTCACAATATCTCCAGAATTCAAATGTTCCTTATGGTCTGTTCATGTCCAACATATAGCTCCCACCTTGGCTACTTGAAACTCCTATTCCTTAGCCCCCTCATCTTCCACCTCCAGTTAATCTAGAAAGCTACTACCAAAATCATCTTCCTTTCACGTTGCTCTGACCATCCACCCCACTTTCTAGAATCTCTTTGCTGTTTTCTTCTCTTCATATATATTGTTATCACTTTTTGATCCAAGTGTTTAGCCAATTTTCAGGATCAGGTTTGGTTTTGTTAGGAGGAGAAAATGGTGATGGAATCAGGTATTTCTTTGATGCACTCCTGTTTATTTACGAATAATGTACTAAGTCAAGTTTACTGAACGTAGTAGAAATCCAATAACAGGAGACAGTTTCTTTGCTCACAGTTATAAGCCTCTTTCAGCCAGTCATTTACCCTCATGCTCTCCCTTTAGCTTTTTTTCCTCGGGGTTACACTACCAGTGTTTCTCTGGCTGTGTCTGGGGCTTCTATGCTCTTTCTCTGTGCTTTTCTGCTACTTCTCGCACACACAGCTCCACCAATTAATATCCCAGCCCCTGCATTGGTGGTATCACTCTCTGTAGAACCCCTTGGGCCACCTAGTTCAGCTTCTACTCCAGGTGAGTCATGTACCTGTGCTTTGGATGTGGCTTCTACTGTTTTAGCTATTTGGTTCCATGAAGGAGCTTGATTGTTTGTTACATTTATTCTAAATGTTAGTTTACACCAACGAGCTTCAATGAGGTTTTCTCCAATCTTCCAACACAACATATATATGAACGGTTCAAGATTCTCCTCAGCCCCAACCTATCAGGTCCACAGTTACATACACTAATTCTTTAGGGTGAAGACCCGTTGTGTCTTTTTTCTGCTGAGCATTTCCTTATAGAACATTTGAAGGAAATGTTTGCTCTTATTAAATGGATTATTAGTAGTTATGAACTTCAGTCATAATTGTATGTTAATTTTTTTAGGAGGGGCAGTAGGTTATTCAACAGATCTACCTGTATCTGATCGACCCCATAGTGAGACAACAACCTATGTTAATATTCCTGTCAGTCCTACATCGAAGAAACAGCTCCACTACATGGAACTGGAGCTTCAAGAACCTAGCACAGGCATAAGAGGTAAGGGCCTTTAAGTGGGCCATTACTACTACTACTAAACGCTAACAAATGTAAACTGTGTGTGCATCCAGAGGGAGGTCCTGTACTCATGGCCGCCAGCTGCTTGTGTTAGGGTCTGCCCGCAATTGTCAACATTTAGAAACATTTTATTAGGGACACGTGTCCTGCTAAGCTGGGGCTCTGGAGGCTGCTATGTCTCCAGCCCTTGCCTTTTATTTAATTTTTAGGTCTTATATAGCACACAATTGTCAAAAGCCCTCTGGGGGTTAGGTCAGTGTTATCCTCTCCATTATACAGATGTGGAAAGTGAGTCACATAGGCCCAGATCCACAAAGGTATTAACCACCATTGATTTAAATGGAAATTAGCAGCTAAATACCTTTGTGGATCTGGGCCAGAGAGCCTAAGCCACATTTTTCAAACGTAGGTGTATAAAGTTAACCAACTAAGCCCATATTTAGGCACCTACATAAAAGTAGCCTTATTTTCAGATGCACTGAAACATGAGAACCTGCAGCTCCGTAGGGCTGCAGGGGCTCATCACTTATGGATTTAGATGTCTCTGGCAGGCAAAAAAGCCACACGCATAAAATTAATAAAAAAGAAAAAAGCTAAACCTCTCAGGAATACCTCCTCAACGTGCCAAACCAGGCCGCACAGAGCCTCCACCGTCCTTCGTCTAGAAACTGGTGTTGCTGCTTCTCAGAGATGCAAGCCCCAAAAAGGCCCTACTAAGCTTTTGTGCCTACCTGATTCTGGGCTGCTCTGGTATCTAGCACTGTCCTGGTCTAATTTAGGTAGCTCAGGGTCCACTGCACTCCTCTCCTGCCACGCACAGATTCCTTTGCTGCAGTGATGTTGGTAGGGCCTCCCAGAGTAGTGGGTATTGGCATTAGGGTGCCATTAAGATGAATGGGACTTCAGCCCTTTCAGAGCAAATGTTTCAGGCTGTCTGCAGTCTCAGGCAGATATGATTTAATTGCCTGTACTTGGTTCATAGTTTCAAGGCTTTCTTCATGTCTATGAGGTTTAGAGACTTGCCTTTTTAAATAACAAAAGGTAAGAACCTGATATAATTTCATGACTCCCGGAACTGGGGCCCTAGGCATGGACTTCTAGGTCTTGCTCCTGGAAGATTCTGAATACTCTGGTATGATCCATAAGAATACCCATACTAGGTCAGACAAATGGTCCATCTTGCACAGTATCCTGTCTTCTGACAGTGGCCTGTGCCAGATGTTTCAGAGGGAATGAACAGAACTTGGCAATTTATTGAGTGATCCATCCCCTGTCATCCAGTCCCAGCTTCTGGCAATATTTAGGGACACCCAGAACATGGGGCTCCATCCCTGACCATCTTGGCTAATAGCTGTTGATGGACCTATCCTCCATGAACTTACCTCATTCTTTTTTGAACCCAGTTATACTTTTTGCCTTCATAGCATCCCCTGGCAATGAGTTCCACAGGTTGATTGTGCGTTGTGTGAAGAAACACTTCCTTATGTTTGTTTTAAACCTGCTGCCTATTTATTTCATTATGTGACCCCTGGTTATTGTATTAGGTGAAAGGGTAAATAACACTTCTCTATTTATTTTCTCCACACCATTCATGATTTTATAACCTCAGTTGTCTCTTTTCTAAGCTAAACAGACCCAGTCAGTTTAATCACTTCTCATGTGGAAGTTCTTCCATACCCCTAATAATTTTTGTTGCCTTTCTCTGTACTTTTACCAATTCTAATCTCCAGGAAAGCACTTGAGTATGTGCTTAATTTTAAGCACATGTATAGTCCCATTGACCAGTGGGATTACTCACATGCTTAAAAGTAAGCATGTGCTTAAGTGCTTTGCTAGATCAGAGGACCATATACCTTAATCTGGCTCTGGCTACTTAGCCCCTTGCAGCATTAACTCTTTGGCACCTGAGAATAAATCATAAACATCATACATGGAGATTTGGAAGAGTAATTCCCCATTCAGATAAATTCCAGTGAGAATTTTGCATGTAATTCCTTGTACTCAGGACTGACAATTTTCCCTATAAGATCTTCAAGTATTGACATTTTAAGCAATTTTGGGTATGTGAGTTTTAAATCTAGTTTTGATTAAACAAGTTTATAACTTTTAAGTGTTACCACTGTTTCTCCATGCCTATCTAAGGTACTAATCTGGGCCCTATCACTGTGTAGTATCTGAGCACCTCACAATCATTAATGTAGTTGTCTTCACAACACCACTGTGAGGTGCTATTACTGCCATTTGGGGATGGGGAAATGAGGCACAGAGGTCTAGATCTACAAAAGGACTTAGGCCCAAATCCTCAAAGGTATTTAACTCCCATTGAAATCAGGATCTGGCTTTCCATCATTTAACTACCCTGCCACACAGTGGATAACTCAGCCCTGAGTTATGTGCCCAGGCTCCATTTACAATGAATGGGGAGTTCAGTGCTTAAGAATGGGATTCATGGAAGCCAGCACTCTGAGTGGGGAGCTGCCTAAAGTAGCCAGTAAGAAATGCTGAGGAGAGGGGCATTGCCTAAAGCCCCACCCCAAAAAGCTAGTTAAAAACCTAACTCCGGGAGGTGTCTTTCTCCACTTGGGACTCTCAACTATGAGCGCTCTCCTGAAGTTAGGTGCCTAAAGTCAGATCAACCCTTTCTTGGAAATAAACAAAGAGGAGGTGACTCCCACTTGTGCCCAATGCTAGAGCACTCACCTGGGATGTGGGAGACCCAGGTCCAAATCCCCACTCTGTCTGATTTAGAGCAGTGGCTTAAAGATGGGTCTCCTACCTCTCATGTAAGTTCCCTAACCACCAGGCTGTTGGGTATTCAGAAGTGGCTCCTTCTCAATCTCTCCTGTTGATGCTGTTCAGCTTTGTATAAATAAAATATTAATTGAATCAGGGACTGGAACCTGGTGTCGTTCCTCCCAGATGAGTGCCCTAACCACGAGACTATACAGCTGTTCTTGCTCTCTGCTTACTTAGCCATCTAAGTCCCTGTGAGTCAGGGAGCTGCTCCATGCCAGCTGGCGAAGGACACACCATTCCATAACTCACAACAGGCCTGACACACTCATTGCTCCAACAGTGTTGTCATAATCTGTATCTAAAAGGTGTCAGGTAAAGTATCGTATGCAAACCGGTAACACTCTGGTCATTAAGATTATTGCGTGATGTATGTATGGGTGGTGCATAAACAATTAAAAGATATGTGCTGGAAATACATTCTTTAAAGGTGTTTTGCAAACAGGGAATAAGCCTAGCCTGTCCTAGACAAAGGAATGTTGTTTTGCCTCTTTTCCTGTGTCTCCAGGGTAAACTGAGCCAGGTAATACCTCAGGGGACAATGAAAAGTACATCTACATATAAGGTAAACAAAGCCATCAAACTAAACTAGTGGTGGGGGGAAAACCACTTAATGATCATGATGCGGGATGGAGCCTGCACCCGCAGCAAGCCGCCCCTGCTCTTGAAACAGACACAATAGATTTTGGAAAATATAAGCAGAAACACAATGCCATTTTGGCATCCATCACCTAGGGGCCAAAGGGGGAGCAGTGCCGTTTGAGCTGATGAAAAGTGGATCTTCTTGGATCCAGCTGGAACTGACTATAGGTGAGAAATCTACATAGACAAAGATTGTCACTGGTTGAAATCAGGGTGAATAAAAATCAAAGATTTAAAAAAAAATCTGATTTTTTAAAAAAATTTAAATCGGATTTTTTTGATAAAATGCTTTTTGAGGAAAAAACCTATGTAAAGATAGTTTTAATTAAGATATATTATAGCTCAAACATATCTCAACATGGAATAGGGATTATAAATTCTAATTCTATAGTATGAGACAATATATTCATGTAATGTTTAAGAAAAGTCTTGTAAATGAGTTCCAATAGCTCATGAATTAGGGACCCAATCTTATGGGGTTCCAGGGGCTTCAGTGTAGATGATTTAGGTTAATTTTTATATCTATCCAATGGGACTCAGTGCTCAGTCCAGAAGATACCATCAGAGATGCTTAGTTTTTCAGTTCTCAAACTGTGGATTTGTGTCTCCAGAGATAAAATGCTTGTTAACAGCAAAAATGTTTTTGAATAAATAAATAAGATATAGAGGTGAGAAATAACAGACCTCAACCCTATTGTCCCTCTGCAAATTTGTGTACACAGAGTCAATCCCTTACCTCTCTCTAAAAGTGCAAAGTTTCAAAAAGTTCAATGAATAGAAGATTGTTGGGGGAGGAATAGATCTGGACAAGGAGAAGAAGTCTGGAGAGAAATGTGAGAAGGGAGTAGAACAGGCAGTAGAAACAAAAGTGAAACTGTTTGAGCAGCATATTCCAGAAGTCTTGAGGTCTTTCTGAGTGTAGCCTTCATTGATTTGAGATCTACCATACCATTCTCTCACTAGAAGGGAAAACCTATAATGGCAGCAGGCCATACAAGAGACCCAGTTTGGGAATATTTTAATGAAGTTCCTCTACCTGTGGGTAAGACAGTCATGCGTGCAAAATGCAAACAGTGCAACAAAGAAATGCAAAGCCTGGTCGCCTGAATGAAACAACATTATTGAGGAAGCTGCGTTGAAGATGATGAAAGGAACATGTCTGAACATGCAGGATCTTCAGGTTGGTAAACTTTTATTTCATACTTCTTTCTTAAGGACTGCCTGTCTTCCTTCTAGACTATTCTTGAATTCTCATGTTTGAGCAAAAAATATAGTTGTTACTCTATGGTACTATCATTTTAGATGCAGTTGTGATAAAAAATAAATAGCTGAAATAGGCAGATCTTCCTTTTACAATTTCACCTTTGAAGTAGTACTGAGTGTCAGTGAATGCAATGAGTAATACTAAATGAGCAATATGGTAATAATAATTAAATAACTGCATTGACTTATTTTGTTTAGGAGAATCCATCCTCAACATACAGGATTCTGAAGACTATCCACCTTCAAGATCACCATCATTTTCTATAGTTTCAGAGTTATCTGCCAATGATAGTGTTTCATTCACATTATATATGTCACATAGCCACAGAATATCACGTGTACCAAAAAAAAAAAAAAAAAATCTCCATCGTCCAGAAACAACCATAGATAAGTTTGCCCGGTTTGTTTATGCAACAAACTCTCCTTTCCATATGTTTGAGAACCCACACTTTATTAATATGATTCAGTCATTAAGACCAGGATACAGTTCCCCCAACAGAGCAGGTGTCGCAGGCAAATTGCTAGATAAAGTGTATGAAAGAGAATTTGAGCAGTGTGCAAAAGGTCTAGAGGGTGAAAGTGTTAACCTGAGTCTTGATGGGTAGAGCAATGTCCACAATGATCCTGTTGTATGTGCTTGTGTTGCAACAGAAGAAGGGAATGTCTTACAGAAACAACTGATACATCAGGAAATGCACACACAGCAGAATACTTACAAGTAGCAATAAAAGCTATAATAAACTGTGAAAAACAATTCAAACGTCTAGTATGCAGCTTGGTCACAGACAATGCTGCAGATGTATCCAAGATGAGAAGAAATTATTTAGAAGAGAATGAAGAGAGTCCCAAGCTAATATCATACGGTTGCAGTGTTCATTTGATGCACCTCCTAGCCAAAGATTTCAGTGTTCCAGAAATAAAGGCTAATGTTGAAATTGCAAAATACTTCCGTAACAACCCCTTTGCAGCAGCTGCGCTGAAAAAAGTGGGAGGAACCAAGCTAACTCTACCACAAGACGTGTGATGGAACTCAGTAGTGGACTGTTTTGAGCACTATATCAAGAACTGGTCTAATCTGATGACAGTTTGTGAACAAAATCGTGAAAAAATAGATGGCACTGTCACAGCCAAAGTTCTCAACATTGGGCTTAAGAGAAATGTCAAACACATGCTGAGTACCCTGAAGCTTATTTCTGTAGCCTTGAACAAAATGCAGGGAAATAGCTATTTTATTGCTGACGCTGTTGAAATTTAGAAGGAACTGAGTGAGATCTTAAAAAGAGAAGTATGCAATGACAGAGTTAAATTACAAACATTAAAAAAACAAATGGGACAAGCACTGTCTCCAGCTCATTTTCTTGCAAATATTCTCAATACTCGGTACCAGGGTCAAACTGTAACAACTGAAGAAGAGGAGTTGGCTATGACATGGACATCCAGCAATCATCCCTCCATAATGCCAACTATAATAAACTTCAGATCTAAGGGTGAACCATTCAAGAAATATATGTTTGCTGATGAAGTTTTAAAGAAAGTCACACCAGTGAACAGGTGGAAGTCACTTAAGCTTGGAAGTCACTTGGATTCAGAGACTGTTGAAGTGATAATCTCACTTTTAACAGCAGTAGCTTCTTCTGCCAGTGTAGAAAGAATATTTTCTTCCTTTGGACTAATTCATTCCAAATTTAGAAATTGTTTCAGACCTGAAAAAGCAGGAAAGCTTGTTTTTCTTTTCCAGATTATGAACAAATAGGAAAATGAAGGTGAAGTCAACTGAGTTAGCTGCAGAAGCCAATATTTAAAGTTTCTCATGTTGACCTGGCTGACATAGTCGATTTAATTTTTGTTTTTAAAAATATTTCATTTAACTATTTTAGTTAAAAACAGTTTTAACCAAAACAAACCTGATTTTATGTTTAATGTTTAACTAAATTGAAAAAATTCATATGCTTGTTTTGTTAAAATATTATATGTTTGCTGTTGAAGAAAAAAAACCAGAATACATAACGTTGTTGTTTTAGTTAAATAAAACAATTTAAATGTCTGTCTGGTGATGTTCTCCTCCTAATACAGCATAGCAAGAAAATCCTCCAAATATTAATGATTAACCTGTTGAATTGGAGATAGTTCACCTCCCAATGACTTCATAAATATCTGCTTCGATTACCTTTGGTGAATGAAATAACCAAACAATCATTCATTTTCTGATATAGCTGTAAAACTAATCTGAAAAGTTTTCAAAATAAATCACTTAAAAATGTATAGAGTGTACCTTCTAAAAATGAAACCTACATCTATATCTGAGTTGTGAAGAATGCACTTTTATGTAGAAATCCATGGTTAAATCTAGTCTTCCTGACTAGTGATTTAAATCATTATTTAAATAAATTTGATTTAAATCAAATCCACCCTGGTTGAAATTAAGTTTGTCACCAGAAATCATGTTTTGTTTGTTTTTGTTTTATTTCTAACCATGTTTGTCGTCGATTCTTACATATTATCACTTAAATATCTGTTAGTTAATAATAAACTTATTCTTGTTTTATTATAAAACCATCTCAGTGCTGTGTGTTAAACTGAAGGGTGAAGTCCTCAGCTAAACTAACAGGCTGGTGTGGGTTCTGTCTCTTTGGAGGCAGTAAACCTAATAACTTCTGTGAGTATCCAGTGAGAGGGGTTGGACACTGTGGGGGAGATGGTTTTGGGGAGATGTGGGACTGGAAGGGCTGTTGGTGTTGCCCTGCAACCAGGCTGGTGGAAGCCAGGGGGAGGCAACTGTGATGTGAACAGGCTGCTGGTGTCAAGGAACTGAGCCAAAACTGCACAGCACATGGTTACAGGGCAGGCCTGGGTGGTCTGGGTGAAGTCCCAAAGTGCCACAGCCCCTCTTCTCTCCCTGCCATTTCACTTTTGGCTAGCTGAGGCGGCTCCCGACTCAGCTTGTTGGCTCTGAAAAATCCCTTTCTTAGGGGCTTAGCTGTCTCCATGCACAGGAGACAGCTACAGGCAGCTTAGATTACATGGCGTCACCCAACTCAGGATTGAAAATTCCACTAGGTGGCTGTCTGTCTGTGGTGAGGCATTGCTCCCCTCCGTCAAGCGACATCTAAATCCTTTTGAAAATGTGTTTCTAAGTGACTTCCCAACA
Organism: Terrapene triunguis; assembly: GCF_002925995.2. Taxonomy (NCBI): domain Eukaryota; kingdom Metazoa; phylum Chordata; order Testudines; family Emydidae; genus Terrapene; species Terrapene triunguis. The sequence continues at coordinate 84,025,952 of NW_020664417.1, read as the reverse complement.
TCACAGAGGAAGTCTGTGGTGGACAAGAATTGAACCCAGGCCTTCCACAGTCCAGGGTGGTGCATTAACCTCTGGACCAGCCTTCCCCAGAAATGTACGATATTATAGTCAACAGTACAGTTGTATTTGTTTTTTTGTTTTTTTCAGGGGGCGGATCAACCAAATATGCACAGATTGACATTGCGGCCACGGAGACAGCCCACAAAGTGGGAACTCAGCACGCTCAATGCCGTGAGGACCGCCTGCAGGAACTTGAACACAAGAAGAAAGGGTCCCAGGAGTGATCTGTTTGGGAAAGAACTTTTTGCTCACTGTAACTTGGTACTAATTTAAATTTCAAATGATTCACATATTTATTATTTAAAACATACTCTTATAAAAGCTGCCCTTGTTTATCATATTTATACCAGACTCATTCCAATATTCTAATTCCTAATTGGAAAATTGGTAGCATGATGTGTGTTTTAAGCTTTGAGTGTAATGTCCAGAAGTTCTCTTCTTTTTCCATATACAGTATATGTAAGTTACTGTTTTCTTTTTCTATAACTCAATAATCCTGGAAGAACGTGGTGCCATATCTCAATGATTACTGATCTGGGGCATTGTATTTAAAGAATTTTGAATGTGTGCAAATAAGGATGTATGTTTGTGGGTGGGTGTGTATGCATACAGTATTGATCTGTGCAAATAGACATATATGTATCCATACACGTGAGTACATAAAAACCACAAAAAATATATTCAGATATTGTTAAGTATCTTACTTAAATATCAAAGAAAGAAAATTCAGCGTTTTAAAACCCTTTTCTACTGGCATATTTTTGTCCAAATACAGGCTCACTTATGCACATGCTTAACTTTACATAGGTGCGTAGTCCTATTGAAGTCAATGGGACTACTCCTGTGCGTCAAGTTATGCATATGTGTAAGTGTTTGCAGTGTCGGGCCATATTTACGACTGTCTAGTTGTGCCTGAAAATCAGAGATTTGAGGCCAACATTTCCAAAATCCACTATTTTTAGGTGCTTTGGTTTTTGGGTGCCCAACTTAAGTAAGAAGCCTTGAGCTTTATTTTCAGAGGCATTGAGTACCTGAACCTCCCACTGACTTTGACTAGACTTGTGGGTGGTCAATACCTTGAAAATCAGGCTCCTGGTTTCTCAAGTTGAGCTGTCCAAAATCAAGGTACCCCAAATTAATAGTCACATTTGAAAATCTGAGCCTGCATTTGTATCTCCAAAACTGTGCCTCAAAAATGAAAGCCAGGATCAAAATCAGTCCATCAGAGTTAAAACTAAAACTGCCATTTATTCATTCCATGCTATGCCTAAATATTGCAGAACCAATGCTATGTAAGATCACACTGTCTTTTGAGACCCGACAATGCATAGGCACAATGGGATGTAATATAGAAATATAGTTTTAGCTATAATTCTGAGATGTCTTGCTTTAGCATAGTTAAAGTGACATTGTATGCTTCAAAACCTTGACCTATTCTTTCTTGCATCAATTTGTAAGTCTGCGGTTTTGTGGTTTGTGTTTTTGTCCTGAGACAAAATGCTATTATTTATTTTTAGTCTATGCCAGAGAACCTACAGTAACAAACCAGAGTGTTTGTACTCTGGAAAAAACAAAATGTTGGCAATGAGTAACATATCAGTTTTGAGCTTTCAAGGATTATCAGAAGCAAGTTAATTAAACAAATACTCTAAGTACTGAAAAATACTTTGACAATATCATTTTAAGTCAGAATCTTAGGAACCAATTCTGCTTGTAGATCCATGCAGTAACTAACATCAATGAGTGAAATTTTTGGACTGAAATGAATTTTACTCACTGACTTCAATCCCTTGTGTCTATTTGAAGGCAATTTTTTTTTGTTTTACATTTAACAATTAGCATTAATAGCTACTGTCATCTTTCATATAGAATTATAGAACCGTAGGACTGGAAGTATAAGTATATACTAATGTGCTATCTCTTTAGGGACAATGATGGGCTATCTTATAACTATGTGTTCACCCAATTTTAAAAATGTTTTTCTTTTTCTTTTTCTGAATGGATAGTTATAATTTATTTTGTAAATTTGTATTGAAAAGAATGATGATATCCTGGACTCTTACTGCTTCTTGGGACCTGTTTCAGTTAGCGCCAATCCTATAAGCCTCCCCCTCCTCCCCATGCATGGGACTGCCAGTGGAGTTGATCAGAGATTTCCTTAGGGAGGGCTTGCAGGATCAAGCCCTTCATTATGTAAATATTTGTATTTAATGTTTACAATGCATATTATTTACTGAAAAGTTTTCTTATGTTTTACTGCGTCACTTTGTAGTTAGTCACTGTTTTTTGAAAAGGTGGCTTTTGACACAGGGCTGGTGTTAAAATACTTGCAATAAATACTAGTGACACGGAAGGCCAATGTTTGGACTTGAGCAGCCTGATCTTCCCTGTCATGTATATAGCAGCAGTCTTGCCAATGCGGAGCTTATGTCATGATACGCTAAGCTGTTTTTTACACATTGCAACATTACCTTAATAAGTGGCAATTCTGTGTCACAACAGCACAGGGCAGAGCTATCATGTAGTGATTCAAAGTCATATCCCCCCAAGGCCCTGATTCTGCACTGGGATCTGCTAGTTTAGATCTCTGCACCCACACAGAATTTGCATTAGTGAATCCTGATGCAGGATTGGGATTGTAATCATTGCAATATCATGACACAGCATGAGGCTACCGGCAGCAGACAATTTGAAGGGGAAGGGTGATGGTATTTCCCTGCTTTGGACAGAGTTCATCACTCTCATCCCAGCCAGGGATGAATGACTCTTACCACCAGTTCATTCAGATATTTCTGATTAGGCAATACATGTATGGTCTTTCAAATGTACCACAGTCCGTCATGGTGAATATATCGTGAATACACCTTACCAGGGAAAGATACACTCTTATAAAGGCCGCATTTCCCTACATGCTCCTCCTCCCCGCAAATTACTCTCTTTGAACACTGCACATTGCAACATGGTTATTTGGGGGCAGAGGGGACACACAACGTTGGAGCCCACAAATTCTTCAGCTACTGCTGCCCTTAAATGATGAGTTACAATGTTAGAGACACAGTCAGGTTAAAATTTATGTGTCTCTGTGTTTTTATAGATATATAGATATATAATAATATTACTAAAGAAAATAGTCCATCCATCCAGAGAGATATGTCTCCTTACTGAGGATTCTAATAGCACCCTATAGGGCTGCATGAAAAATTAAATTTTTAAACCTCTTATTTACTTTTCAATATTCATGCTCTTTGTTTCCTTTTTGCCTTTCAGATAGCTTGGACAATGAAAAGCAGACTACCATTTTTCACTTTTCTATGCGATCAGTCTGTTTTTATATCTGATTTCAGTGTCAGGATCTCATGCAGAAGTGTGATGGGGTACCATTTGGGATGCAGATGCAACATGGCAGTGTAAACTTATTGAAAAGAGAAATCTGTTTCAATTGGAAATACATATAAATCACAGAAACATTTCCATTGGCGTTTCAGTTGATAAAAGCTTGTTTTTAACAAAACATATATTCTGGGCTGAATTTGACCTGGCTGGTATCCCTTTAATATGATTATATGGACTTTCCGATATTGAGAAATTTTGTACAGGGATGAGCAGTAGCTGTTCAAATCTCAATATCTTGGCTATGTTAAAGAAATGGGTTGTTGTTAGTTTTGTTTTTAAACTATCACACAGGCCTTATCTATGTTCTGGACCTACACAAGCTTACTTTAAGAAGGTTTCCTGAGCTACAGCATAGGAGCACACAAAAAATGGGAAGCGTCTAACTTTTAGACTTCCATGAAGGCCAAACTGCTCTTTCTCTCAACAGGTTGCATTACAAAAAAAAAAGTTAGTTTCCAGACTAATACCTTGGTCCCAGTGCCAGACCAAGACATATTTTAAAGGCCAAGCTATAAATCCATGAACAGACTTTTGTTAAATATAGCAGTGCTTCGATCACATACATTCATAGGGGTACACACACACATACCCTTAACAGAAAGAGGGGGGAAGAAGAGAGAGATCTAGACTGCAGTTTGCCAATCAGTTCAGAGCTGTGGCCAAAATACCAAAAACCAATAAATCCCCTTTTCAGATAAATTTGGCATTCTGATTTGTCCTGGGAGAAGTGAAAAGTTTTGGTCTTGATCCTACATTCTTCACACACCCACTGACTTCTGTAGGGCTTGCGGGATCTCATCATGCAGGTGACCTACTCTCCAAAGAGCAAAACAGCACTATGTCTGCTGATCCCTGAAAGAAGTTGTTACTCTTTGGAAGTGCCATCACCACAGTAACAACACATGCCAAAAGTGGGAATTTATGGAGCAATGCTTCTAGGGATGAAGTCAGAGAAAACTGGCTTTAGCTACCTTTCATCAGGTGAAGTATTGTGGGCATAATGGTAGTCAGGCAGATCAGGTAGTCTAGCCAAAATTTGGTCCATCTCTGGTATAGGTATGTTTCACACACATTTATGTGTACTCTGTGTAATACCTCTTTGATTTTGCTAGTCTTACACAGGTAGGATACTTTCAAACAGAACTACTTCAGTGGATTTTATGGCATTGTTTTAAAGCAATGATGTGGCTTTCATTGTCATGTGTGACCCTTCAGGTGAGAGAAGGAATTTCTCTAAACTAAATTGTAGTGCTGTGGCACTGGAGCTAAGATTTGTAAAGGTATTTAGCTGCCTTAAAATGCAAATAGACATCTAGTGGGCTTTTCTAAAGCATGTAGGCACCTAACTTGCTTAGGTCGGTTTGAAATCCCCACTAGTGTCTATCTGCATCTTTAGGCACCTAAATACCTTTGACAGTCTGGCCCTGGGAATCCTCCTCAGCAAATAGCTTGGGCAAATGCTTATGCTTTTCTCTGTAAGACTTAATATAGTTTGGTGGGCTGTACTATTATTGACTTCTCCTTGAGTTACATTGTTTTGTCAGGTCATGAAATGCATGAAGTACAGTAAAATAAGCAGTTTGTTGGTCCATGGAAGCCCTCTTTACCCTTTGCTGAAATGACCATAGCAGGAAGTGAATTGCCAGATAATACCATAGTCTTGCATTTATACAGCATTTTTCATTCAGAAGGATCGCTAGTTGCTACACAACCTGATCCACAAACAGGTCATTTCACACACAACTGAAATGTAGTCAGAGTGGATTGCAACGCAGCATCACTTTAACCTTACCCAGCAATACTATGCAACAGATTAGGGTAAGGAAAAGTAAGAATACCGTACTGAGCTGAAGTTGTAGTTAAGTAGGCAGAATATGACATCCTGGCCAAATGTCAGCTCAAGTAACTGGGATTAACAAAAAGTGCCATGCGATCTTTAATGATCACATGTGTTGATGACCTCAGTAATGCCTTTCTTCTGAAAGATGGAGCTTTGGCAGCACTGTATTCTTTTAAGTTTTGGGTTGTTGATGTTCAGGATTTCATAGATAACTAAAACATCCTTATTTGGACTTTCTTTGAATGGATAGAACATGTCTCACAGGGAAACATAACTAATGGACATTGTAAATTGTAATACAATACACTTTTTATTAAAGCTGTGTGAAATCTTAGAAGAGCCTAACTGCTAAGCAAGCTTACATTTTAATAAAAGTTTAAGGGAGTTCTAATTAGTTTCTTACTGTAACTTCAAAAAATACTTGCTTCTGCTCTGGTGCTGCATAAAGAGAGTCCAGGAAGAATTTTAGTCTGTTATTCTACTGCATATGTGTATGTATTCAATATAAGCATTTTATTAAAATAGTAAGTGACAAATTCTTTGAGGGATAAGCAACAGGGAAGGGGAGATCAGAAGGAAGAGTTAGTAAGTGTGTGAGTAATTTCTTTCTTGGTCAGTACTATATTATATTGTGAAAGCCTCAGAAATGACCAGCATCTGTTATTGTATCCATTCAGCTTTACCCATCTGTGAGCTATATTGGTAATCTGCAGGGGGCGTAAGTTGTACAAAACGTAGTAGATTGCGGTTGTTCTCATCTTTAGTAGGGAGACGTGACCCACTGAGACTACAGGGCCAGTTTGCAATGAACCATATAGATGTGTAGTACACAGGCCCGTGTTTCCCTGTTACAGGAGACAGTAGAACCCTGTGGGCTGCATTTGGCTTTCATGTCACACTTTTACTATGAAGAGGCTGGATCTAGATGCTGTAGGCACAAATTAGAAATATATTAAGAATTAGTATTGGGAGTCTGACAGACAGGCAGGTGGACTGGCAGTGAGGGTCTACACTGGTCAAGAGCAGCACTTAATCTTGTCAAGGAGGAGACCAGGACTAAGAGCAGTGCAGTAGAAATCAGGTGGTACTTAAAAAAACTATAGTATTGTTGTAGAGGAATTTCCAGAGCCACCCAAGCATGCCTGTGAGATGTAGTGTTTGGGACCGTTACGGAAGAATACTATATTTCTTTGTAGACAAAGCCAGGTGGCAATGACCTGAGGTGACTGCATCTTCTGCCCTCGTCAAATGGAAAGTATACTAGAATGTTGATAGAGAGCAGGGGAAAGAGGCACTGGGAATGAAGCGGAATCTCCAAAACAGAAGGATAGACAATTCCCATGCCAGTTCTTGGGTGCCTTAAGAACCCCAAATTAGTCAAAAAGGTATAAAAATATAAATGAAGCTCAGGCTAACTGCAGCAGCTACAACCATGGGTGTGGTGCAGTTAGCAGTCCATTCCACAAATCGTAGCCCAGGCCAGGTCCTATAAAGAGCCTGGACCTGATTCTCCTATCATTCATACCAGTGCAGATCAGGGGGATCTTCCTGGAAATAACCAGCTTTATTGCAGTGTCGTGGGAGAATCTGCTCCCTGTCAGATGACACTAGTCAGCACAGGACATGTTACTAATTCTGGGAGTTGGGGAGAACCAATTCAATCTCACTGTGTCCAGCTGGCTAACTAAAGCTATCTCTGGATTTGTTAGTGTCTCCTCCTGTCTCTTCTCTACCCTGCGGTATACAAGGCTACAGTGATCTGCATCTTGGTGAAAAGTTAGCAAGTTGCTCAGCCTGTAGATGTTTGATACTCTCATGCAGCTGTAAGTTTTTAACCCATTCACATATACTTGAGCATCCTTGGTGCAGATCATGTTCTTTACCCTTAAAGTATTGTCCGTTATTAAGACACAAATATCCTTGTAAATCACTCTGGTTTGCACTGAAATTCAATGGGCTTTGGCCATCTGACTCCCTTGTGTTCTTTCGTAAATCTCTGACTTCAGCTCTAAATATAGGGCAGTTGAGAAAAGGAGGAAAAGTAGCTATAAGAATGCCTCTTGCGAGACAGAACAAAAAACCAAAAACAGCGCCCATCCCAGTTGTAAGGTGATCACTTGGGAGAACTATGTTTTGCAGCCATACAAACTGCACTTCTTTGTAGGGGAAAAATAATGTAGGTATTTTTGTTATGCGTATTGCGAGCTGGTGGCCAATGTGGGAATAGCTATTTACTGTTAGAAGCTCTAAGGCTGTTCTGAGCATACACCAGAGGGTTGTGGAGGTGTGTGAGGAAGTTTTTCAAGGATGGATGCTTCTTTGCTGTCTATGTGAACCTGTTCCGGGGCCTGCTCCAGGCACCAGCAAAGGAAGCAGGTGCTTGGGGCGGCCAATAGAAAGGGGCGGCAGTCCGTCCGTCGTTGGGGCAGCACGTCCGGGTCTTCGGTGGCAATTCGGTAGCGGGTCCTTCAGTGCCTCGCTTCCTCTTCGGCAGCACTTCGGCAGCAGCTCAATTGGTTTTTTTTTCTTTTTTGTTGCCACTTGGGGCAGCAAAAAAGCTGGAGCCGGCCCTGACCTGTACCAGAATAAAAGACCTCCTTTTTCAGTTCTAATTGGCTTTGGGTCTCCAAACACTATTGGCAATGAGGATAAACTAAAAACAACAACCAGCAAGTTCTACATGCTATGTGAATAAGTGAAAACCTTGTTTTTAATTGCAAAGAAAAAAGGCTGCATATGGAAAAATGAAGGAGTATGAAGAAGATCGGGAGGAATGGATTCAGTACCAGAAAAGCCCAGTGCCCTTTGGTGAGCTTGTTAAAGTTGTCATGCACCATCGTAACTCCATGCCATCACAGATTTTGCAGCGTTTTATATTTAACAGTTTCTCCCGACAACCTGGAATGTCCATGGAAGTTTTGGTAGCAGAACTGCATCATTTATCAGAGCACTATTATTTTGGAGCTATATTAAATGCCATGCTGCAGGATAGACGTATCTGTGGTACCAATGATGAAAGAATTCAGAGACATCTGTTGGCAGAGTGCACCTTTAGATTTTAAAATCACCTCTGGAAATAGCACAAGGCATGGAAGTAGATGCACAGCAGGCTTTGGATTTACAGGGAAGCACTAACCAGCATGTAGATAGCCTAAGAGTCATGGGCACCCATGCACAGATTGCCCAGCATTCTACACCAAGCAAATGAATCTTTAAGCACACAGAGGTATCTCCTTAAGAACACACACTATTGCTTTAGATGTGGGGAGAAACAGAGTGCCAAGTTTGCCGGAAACAGGTCATCTTGCAAAAGAGTGCTGTAAAAAATGGACATTTGGAAGGGAAAATGTGGGTCACAAGAAAGAGCCAGAAGCTGAGGACTTAATATATTCCATGTTTAATGTTACCAGCAAAACCCAGAGGGAAAAGCCACCGCGAATGGATGTTACAATTAATGGACAAAGACCAACCAGGGATATGGATACAGGAGCTTCTCTCTCTGTAATCGATGAGGTTTCTTATCACCAGTTGTGGCCAAGGGACGATACACAACAGTTGGGACTAGGAAAGGGGTTAAACCTATTAAAACTTAACTGGGCAGACATCAACCATGTTCACACATTAAGCATAGAAGCACTTCTTGAAACACACTCGGAGCTGTTCAGTGAGGGTCTTGGTACTCAGAAAGGAGTCACTGGCAGAATTTACATGAATCCAGATGCTAAACCATGTTTCTTTAAACCAAGGCCAGTTTCCTATGCCATGTGCCCTAAGGTAGACCAAGAAGTGGATTGATTACAAGCAGCTGGTATTATTGATCCTGTCCAATTCTCAGACTGGGCTGCTCCTTTTGTTCCAGGAGTGAAATCAGATACTGGAATGAAGTCTACAAGGTCAACTGTGTGGCCAAGTTAGCTACATATCTGCACCCCAGGATAGAAGACATGTATGCCACCTTATCTGGGGGGAAAACTTTCACAAAAATCGATTTAAGTAATGTGTACCTCCGGATCCCTCTGGACAACAGATCTAAACCCTGTGTAATGATCAATACTCCTAAAGGGTTGTTTCATTACAACTGCCTCCTATTTCTAGTGTCAGCAACTTTGGGTATTTTTCGAAGGGCAATGGACAATTTATTTCAAGCCATGCCACATGTCTATGTATATCCTGATGATATCTTGATTACAGGGGATCTGAATCAGAACATTTACAAAACTTTAACTGGTCCTGAAAAAATTGGCTGACACAGGTACACGTCTTCTCTTGAGTGTATTTTTCGGGCTGCTGAAGTCATTTACCTGGGACACAAAATTGCTGCAACTAGCTTACTTGCAGTAGAGGAGAAGGTATGGGCCATTACTGAGGCAACATCACCAGAGTCTGTGAATTTAAATCCTTTCTAGGCCTGCTAAACTATTTTAGTAAATTTTTAATCCAGCCTGGCATCTTTATTGGCTCCATTACACAAACTGTTACAGAAAAGGATAAAATCCTCCTGGGGTCAAAAACAAAAAATAGATTTTGCAGAAGCAAAGAAATTGCTAAAGTTATCAAATCTTTTAGTTCATTCTGATAACCAGAAAGAACTAGTACTGTCATGTGATGCTAATCACATGGGGTGGGCGTGGTACTAGCCCACTGAATGTCAGATGGATCTGAGCAGCCCATCAGTTAGGCACAAAGGTCACTAGCTCCAACAGAAAAATATTATTCCCAATTAGAAAAAGAAGTGCTAGCCATGGTTTTGGGGATAAAGAAGTTCCACTCTTATCTATGTGGCAGGCATTTTGTTATACATTCAGACCATAAACTACCGAAAGGTCTGTTTGGTGGGAGCACACCTGTACCTTCTGTGGCATTTGCCAGAGTTCAGATAGGGGCTCTTCTCTTATCAGCTAATGACTACGAGTTTGATTATAAACCCGGGAAAGTACTAGATAATGCAGATGCTCTGAGTAAACTTCCTTTACGGGATAACCCACTCAAAGCACCCCAGCCTGCAGAAACCATCTTCCTTATTGAAGTACTGTCCACTTTCCTAATCAACGCCGCACAGCTAAAAAGAGAGAGATCCATTCTTGTCTCGAGTGCAGAGAATGGTTACAAATGGCTGGACAGAGATGGTAATCGCAGAGCTCCAATCTCATTATTCCCGAAAAGAGTCTTTGTGTCCAGGATGGGTGCTTATTATTAGGGTCCCGTGTGATCGTACCTCTAGTAAGTAGACCGGTGGTGCTAAAGTCATTACATGAAGTGCATCCTGGCATTTTACAAATGAAGCTCGCGTGCAGTAATGTGTGGTGACTGGGAAAGGATCAGGCTATTGAGTGTATGGTTTGCCAAGCCAGCTGCCATTCTCCACTGAAAGTTCCTTTGCACCCATGGGAGCGGCCTCAGTGACCCTGGATGAAGCTTCATGTAGACTATGCTGGTCCATTTATGGGGAAAATTTGTTTTTATAATAACTGATCCTCATTAAAAATGGAGTGAGGCACACGTAATGCCCTTGTCTGCAGCTGAGGCTACCATTGATAAACTTTGCCTTACCTTTTCCATTTTTGGAGTGCCTGAGCCAGTGGGGAGTGACAATGGTACCCAGTTCACTGGTGCTGGATTTCAGGAATTTATTTGAAAAAAATCAGCATTGAACACATTAGAACTACACCATGCCACCCTTCTCCAAATGGCCCAGTAGAGAGGGCGATGCAAATCATAAAAGAGGGTATGAAGAAGATGGCATATTTTTGCAATGGCCTTTGCTGGTTAGCAGGTTGCATCATAGCACATGTGGGACCACTTTCTTGTTGGGTGACTCAGTTACCAAATGTGAGGCATATTCGTAGATATCACGAACAGATTCATCTGCAGTACCATGAGGAGTTACCTATAGAGGATTCTTATTCAGATGTTGAGGTACCAGGTATTACGGAGTCATTAAACTGTCCAACTGCTACATCCAGAAATAGTGAGATTGGTGAGGACCCCATGCCAACGACTACAGCGGACTTGGAAGTTAAGCCTGCAGAGATGATTGTATTATCAGAAAACCTTTCTGCACCTGCTATGGATCAAGGACCACAGGTCTTTCCATGGCACCGTTCCAGAAGATCTTCCAAACCTAGAGACAGACTGGACTGGTAATAGTAAGACAATTGTAGATAATGTTTTCACCCCTCAGTTCACAGAGAGATGAGAAGCAGTGCAGAATAATCCCTTGTAATTGCTCGAGAATTAGGATAGTCTATCTCAGCCTCTTATTTAGGATGTTTTGTTTTGTTGTTGTAAGTTTATTATTACTAATAATTTAAAGGGGGAGGAGTGTAATGTTGTAGGTATTTTTCTTATGCTTATTGCCACCTGGTGGCCAGTTTGAGAATAGCTATTAACTGTTAGAAGCGCTAATGCTGTACTGTATCAAAGGGGTAGCCGTGTAAGTCTGGATCTTTGCTGCTAATGCTGTACTGAGCATGCTCCATTGGGGTGGGGTGGATGTGTGAGGAAATGTTTCAAGTTCGGGGCTACTTAGTCATCTATGTGAACCTGTACCAGAATAAAAGATGTCTTTTTAGGTCTAATCTGTTTTGGATCTCCACACACTACAGGAAAATGGTCAGTCTCTGGCAAGATCTGAAATAATTAACCAGGATTAAGGTTGTCAGAATAGCACCAAACTGAGGCTAGAATAAGCATCAGCTATGACACATGTCTCTTGTATAGATGACAGATTTTACTTGTTTTGGCTTAGAGCAGGGTAACTTGAGTGTTTCAGGGCATATTTAGTTGAGCTGAAGTTATTCAAACTGCTGGAATATGGCTTTCTGACTGTATTAAAGTCAGTCAGACTGGATTTGAGTTTGGTACAGATTGAGATTGGCCATGGTCTTCATAGTCATGCCAAGTTAAGTAGGCCATGGATGCTGGCTCAGAAGCTATTCAGGGGTTGTTGTCAGTCTGGAGAAAGAACTAAACCTCCTGCCAAACTCCAGTGTTGTGGCTATACCATTCTTCCTGGTTAGCGAATACCCTATCTTCTGTCATAGGAGTTGCTGCCAGCCCTAGTGCTCTCTCTCCTATAAAACGGGGAAAAATACCAGATCCTTGACCAGACTCCAGCTGATTGGACTTAAAAAAAACAAACCTTGGAAATTGGTGGGGGCAGGTGGATGAAGGGCAGGACAGATTTCACCCAGCTTCCTCCCTGTCAATGATCTGCTGCTGGATTGGGAGGATCTCCACCTTTGTTTTTAGACTCTTGCTATGAAAGTGGCCTCTTTTAACAAATAGTGGTCCCCATTCCTGCTCTCTCTGTCCGACCTTTGAAATGGAGCAAATGTGAGTTCAAGAAGGAATTTCATGGGCCAACATCTGCGAAGGCTATTTTCATCTTGATTGGGTCTGAAGCGTTTCAGATGCTGCATGGCTTTAAAGCTAGCGATGGGCCTGACCTATAGAAATTGGTTAGGGGTTTGGATTTGAAGCTGGACTCCACTCACATTTGGAGGTGTTTGGATTTGGTGTTCTGGTTCAGTAACATTATAGGGTTGAGGTCCAAGATGTGAAATTTGGATCTGGACCCAAACATCCCAAAAGTTTATTGATTTCAAATACAATGTTTGAGTGCTGACCCATCTCTGTTTAAAAGCAATCATTTAAATATCCCCTTTAAACTTGATTAGCATGGAAACATGACTGCAGAACATTACTTGGTACATATTTCTTTTAATTCAAAGATTTATTTCAAAGTGAGTGCTTGTAGTTCCCTGGGGGGAGACAGCAGATTTAGTCATTTTAGGCCACCCCCGATCATCCCTTTGAGTTTAGACTGTTAGAATTGTATTTAAACTAACCTCTGCAGGTTTCTGGTAAGCAAACTGATGAAGGAACAATGTGTCTATGTTCTACTTTAATATATCTGTCATAAAATTATATGTTTAAATGTTAAGCATTAGTCTGTGGTAATGTTTTCCTATTGGGATAGGTGGTTGTGCATTTGTGATGGGTCGGAATGACCTGTAAATAATAATAATATACACAGATTTGCATATATGAGACTGATCGATTATAGATATGGATATTAATGGAGGTGTGCACTTGGTTTACAAGAGCTACTGTACTGAATATGGCTCACACTTGAAATATTTACTAGGAATAGCACATTTTGATGTGACTATGTATAAGTATGTTCTTGTGCAACAAGGACAGATTTTAATGAATGCTTTATTTCCTACCTATTGGTATTAAGCAAATAAACAAATATACATATTTTTCTACAGACAAATAAGCTATTCCCCAATGATCGCTGCATGATTGTCTTGAAATAGATGTTAACTATGTAATTTATAATGGGAATGTTGATTCTGAGTCTTGATGTTGTTTGTTACAATGAGGTACTGTATACTATAAAATGCAGTCTACGTCTCTTGTAGCTAAACTGCAACTTTCCTGTTTTCTAATGTACAGACTATTCTATTTGTGTTCAAAAGTGAGGTATAACATATTGAGTTTTATTTTATGCCCTTTTTATTTATTTATTCTATCTTACGTAAACAGCATGGGGGACATTTATACTTTTAAAACAGTTTTAGAACTTACACTGTAATACTTGTTGATATTTTCATGTAAAGTAGCTCAGTTGTTTTAAGGCTTAGTTATGCTGGGGTGGACCATACTAGAGAATGAGCGATTTCTTTTTTTTAATTTGAAGAGAAACCCCACAATGATAGCTTTGTGCCTTTCGGGAGGCATCATGTGTGATGACACTGTCCAGCGTACCGAGGCCTTAGTCCTGCAAAGCATTAAGCATGTGCTTAAATGCAAGCACGTAAGCAGTCCCATTGACTTACCTGGTTTATTTTAAGTATCCTGATTTATTTTGTTTTTTTCTTGTATTTAAAGGATTGTGTGTTATTTCCTCCCCTCTCCCCCAAC
>NW_020664417.1:83967364-84011328 GCF_002925995.2 Terrapene triunguis | reverse complement strand
CTCTCCTTGCCTCCATGCAGCCCATGCACCCCTTCCCCTGTCCTCATGTGTCTCTGCACCCCCACTCAGCCACCCCAGCCCTGTCCCCATGTGGCCCTTTTATCCCCCCCCAGTATCCCTGCATGTCCACTCCCATTCAGAACTTGCCTCTGTCTTTCCCCACCAATGGCCCTTCTGAACCCCAGTCTGTGACCCCCGCCATCATCCCCGTGTGCCCCGCTCTGTCCACCCCTGCCCTCATATCCCGTGCCTCCTCACCTGGCCCCCACAGGCAGGATGCTGTGAGGAACATAGCCTCTCCTCCCTATCGGCTGCTACAGTGGAACTGGCTGCCCTCTTTTTTGGTGCCGTGGCAGCCCCTGGTGGGCAAAAGGTGTAACTGCAGCACTGTTCCAGCAGAATGTATTTTCTGCAGAGAAAAAAAATCTGCGGGGGACATGAATTCTGTGCCTGCGCAGTGACACAGAATTCCCCCAGGACTAAACTGTTGACAATCTGAATAATGACACATAAATCAGATGAGTGTATGGATTAATAAAGGAAAAGAGAGGGTGAAAAATAACACCTTTGTCACCCAGGGGCTCCTATTCAAACATACTTTTTCATATGAATTCTCCTTTGAGCTTCAATTATGCACCCGTCACTACGCCAGTGTTTCCCAAATTGTCTTGGTTCAGTGACAACCTGCTTAGAAAAAATGCAGATTGAAGTGCCACATGAAAATTTTCTGTACATTTCTTATAGGCCTTAGTCAACATACTTATTTCCAGATTGTAGTAAAACAACTGCCTAAAATGTTCAATTAGGCCAGCCTTTGTAAACATCTCAGGGATTTAGACAGTAAATCACAGGAGATACACAGAGAAGCAGCCATTATTCGAATCATAGAATCATAGCATATCAGGGTTGGAAGGGACGTCAGGAGGTCATCTAGTCCAATCCCCTGCTCAAAGCCTTTTGGGTTACTCAAACTACATAAAACAAATATGTCATAAGTGACTTTGTGATATAGTGTGTGACTGAACTATGTTCATGGGCTTGCCTTTTTAACTTGCCTAATTAGCTTGAAGTTTCTGCTAATTCGGTTCTGGGTTATGATTGAACAAAGCTCGTTCTGCTTCCCTTTGACAAAATTTAAATTGAGAAAAATACAGAACATTGTGAGCAGCTCTCGGAGAAAACAAACCAACCTTCCCACCCCGGTGCATTAATGAGAATGGGAGACGTGCAGCAGCAGTCAACAAAGCTAACAGTATGCTGGGAATAATTAGGACAGGGCTAGATGGAAAATATAATGTCACACTCACTATATAAATCCAGGGTACACCCACATCTTGAATACTGCGTGCAGATCTGCTAGCCGCATCTAAAAAAAGAGCTATTGAAATTGGAAAAGTTACAGAAAAGGGCAACAAAACAGCTGCCATATAAGGAGCAATTACTAAGACTGGGACATTTCAGCTTGGAAAAGAGACTAAGGGTGGATATGATTGAGGTCTATAAAATCATGACTAGTGTGGAGAAAGTAAATAAGAAGTGTTATTTACCTCTTCACATAACACAAGACCTCAGAGTCACCAAATGAAATTAATAGGCAGCAGGTTTAAAACAAACAAAAGGAAGTATTTCTTCACACAACGCACAGTCAGCCTGTGGAACTCTTTCGCAGAGGATGTTGTGAAGGCCAAGTCTATAACAGGGTTAAAAAAGAACTAGATAAGTTCATGGAGGATAGGTCCATCAATGGCTATTAGCCAGGATGGGCAGGGATGGAGTCTCTATCTTGTGTTTGCTAGAAGCTGGGAATGGATCACTTGAGGATTATCGGTTCTGTTCATTCCCTCTGAAGCATCTGGCATTGATCACTGGCAAACAACAGGATACTGGGCTAGATGGACCACTGGCATAAGTGCCAACTTCTCCTGGCGCCGGTGGGTGCTTGCCTCCCTGGCCCTGCCCCAACTCCACCTCTGCCCCGCACCCTCCTGCCCATGCCCCGCCCCCATTCCAACCCCTTCCCCAAAGTCCCCACCCCAACTCTGCCCCCCTCCCTGCCCCTATTGGACTCTTTCTCCTAATCCCTGCCCCGGCCCCGCCTCCTCCCCTGAGCACGCTGTGTTCCCACTCCTCCCTGCTCCCTCCCAGAGCTTGTTACATCATGAAACAGCTCTTTCACAGCGGCAAATGCTGGGAGGAGAAGCTGGGATGCGGCGCGCTCAGGGGCGGAGGCAGAGGTGGAGGTGAGGTGAGCTGGGACGGGATGCTTGGCTGCCGGTGGGTGCAGAGCACCCACCAATTTTTCCCCAGGGTGCTCCAGCTCCAGGGTGCTCCATGGAATCGGCACCTATGATCACTGGTCTTGGGTTGCCAGGCCTCTGGTTTTTGATGGGAATGGGCCATTAAATGTCTGGTCAGCAGCGCGGCAGGGCTAAGGCAGGCTCCTGCCTGCCCTGGGTCCGTGCAGCTCCTGGAAGTGGCTGGCTTTTCCCTCTGGCTCCTAGGCAGAGGCACAGCCATCAGGGCTCCATGCACTGGCCCCGTCCCGCGCACCGGCTCCGCAGCTCCCATTGGCTGGGAATTGCGGCCAATGAGAGCTGCGGGGGTGGCACCTGCAGATGGGGACAGCGCACAGAGATGCCTGGTTGTGCCTCCACTTAGGAGATGGAGAGAAATGCCAGCTACTTCCAGGAGCCGCCTGAGATAAGCACCACCCGGAACCCACGCCCCAAACTCCCTCCTGCACCCCCACCCCCGGTCCCAGCCCTGAGTCCCCCCCACACACACACCCAAACTCCCTTCCAGAGTCCACACCCCGCACCACTCCTGCACCCCAACCCCCATCCCAGGCCTGAGCCTCCTCTCACACCCAAACTCCCTCCCAGAGCCCATATCCCCTCCTGCACTTCGAACCCCACACCCATAGCCAGAGCCCTCACCCCCCCCACCCCAACCCCCTGCCCCAGCTGGGAGCCCCCCTCTCCCCCTGTACCCTGAACCACTCATTTCTGGCCCCACTCTGGAGCCCTCACTCCCTCCTGCACCCCAACCCCTGCCCAGCCTGGTGAAAATGAGCAAGGGTGGGGGGAATGGAGTGAGCGGAGCCTCGGAGAAGGGGTGGGGCATGGGCGGGAAAGGGGGGTTTAGTTTTCTGCAATTGGAAAGTTGGCGACCCTACACTGGTCTGACTCAGTATTGCCATTCTTATGTTCTTAGACATGTGCAACAGGGGCAGGGGGTCTAGTAGGTTTGTATAACGGCAGGGCTGGGCTTAGGGATGGGCCACCCGGGCAAATACCTGGGGTGTCATGGTCTGGGGAGATGGTGCCATGTGGCAGTGCAGACATGCACGCTGCCGGTGTAGTCACCTGGCATTGGCCACTGTTGGAAGACAAGATACTGGGCTAGAGGGACCTTTGGTCTGAGCCAGGGGTTCTCAAACTTCATTGCACTGTGACCCTGTTCTGACAACAACCATTATTTCATGACCCCAGGAGAGGGGAACCGAAGCCTGAGCCGTTTTGAGTCTTCCCCCCCCCGGCCAGGGGTGTGTGTGTGTGTGTGTCAAAGATGAAGCCCAAGGGCGTCAGCCCCAGGCGGGGGTGGGGGCCTGTAACCTGAGCCCTGCCACCCAGGGATGAAGCCCTCGGGCTTTGGCAGTGGGGCTTGGGCTTCAGCCTCGGGCACCAGCAAGTCTAATACCACCAGCCCTGGTGACCCCATGACTCACTTTGAGGTCCCGCACCACAGTTTGCAAACCAAAATGGTCATTCTTATGTATAGACAGACTGCTTGGTGCTGGCAGGGGAGTGTCACGTGTGAGGGGGTGCGCCCAGACCTCTGTGAGCTTCCGCCTGGTGGAGGAACAGGGGGTGAGTGGTGCCGCACAGATATTGCTTGCCCCCCACTCAACATTCCTCTGTGCTCACCAGGGGCAGGGCCATCCTTAGGCATACGCAGCATATGCGGCTGCACCCAAAAATTTGTGGCACCCCTGGGTCTTAGTGTCCACCCTTCTGCCCCTTCCTATACCTGGTCTAATCTCACCCTTCCTGCAGTGCCCACCATAGCTAGTTGCTGCAACCTGGTGAGTCTTCCTCTGGAGGGGATCTAGTACTTAAAAGTGAAAAAGCCTTCCAGCCTGCCAGACCTATTAGCACAACATTGAGCCTGTTAAAGAGCCAGTCAAGTGGTAATGAAGTCATTTAACAGGCATTTGCCCACCTCCAGGTATATACTGTCAGTTTCTGAATTTACAGACAAAAACAGTTGTGCATTACTGTAATATTTACTCAGAACATGTTAGTCTACAGGATCTTACAGACATCCCCCCCCCCCCCCGCTCCCTCGACTTACGCAATCGTTCCATTCCGGAAAGCCTTGCATAACTTGAATTTTGCGTAAGTCAGAAACGTATACCCATATGCTCTCCCCTTATGCAGCCCAGGTGGGGAAAGTGACCTGGGTGCAGGGAGCCCTGACAGGGCTCCTCACCCCCCATCCCACAGCCCTGCAGGAGGAGCAGCTTTTGGGGGAGGTTAGTTCCCCCACATGGGCGCAGGAGGGGAGGGTAGAGGTTGGGGAAAGGATTCGGGGTACAGGAGGGGAGTGCAGGGGTTGAGGCGCAGGAGGGGGCAGGGGTTAGGGCAAAAGGGAATTGAGGGGTGCAGGATGGGGGAATGCAGGGCTTGGGGCAAAGTGCAGTGGTTTGGGGGGGGGGGGGCAAAAGACCAGGGGCGGGGGGGCCCCAGGGGCCGGGGGGAGTGGGGGGGGGCACCCGGGGGGGCCATAGGGCAATGGGGGCTGGCGCTGTGCCCAGGGCGGGGCTAGGGTACCAAAATACAAGTTTGCCCAGGGTGACTCTTCCCCCTAAGGCTAGCCGTGTGTAAAGGCAGAGGGCTCAGCAGGGCGAGGTGGAAGTGAGGCCTTTAGCTGGGTGGCTGGCAGCTTCAGCACCAAAAGTCATCTTGTGCCTCAGCAGCTCCACCCCTCTCCCAGGCAGGGCCCACAGTCATCCACAACGCTGGATAAACTGCACAAGGTCACCCTTTGCTGGGGAGAGGCTCAAATTGCAGCCAGCTGCTGCTCAAGAGCCAGGTGGCAGGCTCTCCTGCAGCCTGTAGCCAGACTTTTAGCCACTGACCTCTACTGCCAGATCTTTCAACTTAGCTATGCACCTGCTCCTCCTGGCAGCAACTTCTGCAGGCCAGGAAGTACGTAGGGAGCGCCTGGGCTGCAGCAGGTGTGGAGGTTGTTGTTTGGTCCCTGGGCTCCTTGTGACTAGAGGCTTTGCAACAGCTTGAAACTGGTCATTGTATACATGGGCACCAGGTATCCCAGGCCAGGGGAGGCTAAACCTCCCAAGTCAGCTGGGCATGGCCCCACCCCATACTCCTCCCCCCCCACCTCCTCTTCCCGCATGACCCCAGGCCAAGCTGCTCCTCTTCCCCGAAGCGGGCTGGGGCTGGGGTTAAGGTGGGCCGGCCAGTGACCTGGGCCGGCCGGGGCTGG
Organism: Terrapene triunguis; assembly: GCF_002925995.2. NCBI lineage: Eukaryota > Metazoa > Chordata > Testudines > Emydidae > Terrapene > Terrapene triunguis. Next base: position 84,005,820 of record NW_020664417.1, on the reverse strand, counting down.
TGTTCAAGCTGGCTGGGGCAGCCTGGGGTGGGTTGGTTAGGGTGGGCCGGGCAGTAGGCTGGGATTCGGGGCAGCTGGGGTGGGGGCTCCTCCAGCTGCAGTGGGGAGCTCAGGGCTCCGGCGGGGAAGGAGGGTGGAGTGGGGGCTGCAGGCAGAAGGGGCGGGGCTGAGGGGGGCTAGCCTTCCCCAACAGGTGGTTCATGCACCATCCATGCTCTTATGCATGTGTCTTTTCTGGGTGAGAGTTGCTCCTGTGGCATGATCTGGAACTTCACCTCAGTAGTTTGAACTGTGCCACTCAGTGCAAGCTAAAGGCTAGGAGAAGACAAGAGCCAGGCACCTGTGTGCCGCTGCTGCGAGTACAGCAACCATCTGCCTAGCTGCGGCCCAGGGCTATATACTACTACCATGCGTGGTTGGTGCGTGTTATTTACCATAAGGGCTCAAAGCAGCCAGGATAGGAAGCATTTTGCTTCCTGGCTTGCTGAAGAGCATGTGACAACTGTTTGCTAGAAACTGACCCCCCGAGAGATTTTTGACATGCCGCTTCCAACCAGTTGTACCATAGCGTGGGAACCCCTGCACGACATGCAGGATTGCCATCAGTTTGGGCAGGTACATGACTTTCCGGAATATGCCAGGGGATTATGTTCGGATTATTGTCAGCATGCACGTGTTGCATCCTCTACGCTGAGCTACCACTATTATTTCTTCCTTTTTGTGCGATAAGATATCACCTCTCTTTCTCTCCCTGGAAAAGCTTTTAATCGCTAGGACCAGCTACTGCCCATTCTCACCAAAATACTACAAATTGGCTAAAGTAGACATCAACGTACAGTCATCCCATTCTGTGTGGTAGGGTGACCAGATCACCCAGGTCAAATATCAGGATGCGGGGGAGGGGAGCGGAGCAAAAAAAAAGGGAAAGAAAAAACCAGCAGCAGAGCAAAAAAACACCCCCCCTCCTCCTCCCTCTGCAAGCGCTGGAGGGAGGCCCCGGAGACGCAGGGGGAGCGCGGGGCCGGGGTGAGCGAGAGTCCGGCCTGGCCCCGAGCGCAGGCAGGATTCAGTCGGGCGGTACCTGGAGGGAGAGTAGGGGGGCGGCCCGCGGGGCCAGGTGGCGGCTGTTCTCCCCACCTGGGCAGTGGGAGCTGGGAGCAGCCACTGCTGCAGCTCCTACTGACGCGGCCGGAGTGGGGGCAGCAGGCCCCAGCCCCCCTGTCCTGCTTGGGTCCCGCAGGGGAACGAACGGGGCTGGGCTGCCGCGGGATTGCACCAACTGGGCAGCCAGCCCAGGCGTGACTGGCCAGGGGCTGGGCACAGCGTGCGCGCTGCTGGGTCCCTGCAACAGGCCCGGGCTCGGGGGGTTCAGGCCCGGGTGCCAGAGCCGCAGCCGCCGAGCTTGGCCATGGCCACTTCCTCCCCCCGCGGCAGTGGGAGCTGCAGCAGTGGCTGCTCCCAGCTCCCGCTGCCCAGGGGAGAGAACAGCCGCCGACTGGCCCCGCGGGCCGCCCCCCTACTCTCCTCCAGGTACCGCCCGACTGAGTCCTGCCTGCGCTCGGGGCCAGGCCGGACTCTCACTCACCACGGCCCCACGCTCCCCCTGTGTCTCCAGGGCCTCCCTCCAGCACTTGTGGAGGGAGGAGGAATGGTGTGCTTGGGAAAGAGGCGGGGATTTGGGGAGGGAGCCAATAGGGGAAGGAGGGGGCGGAGTCAGGGCGGGGGGCTGTGAGCCCTTCCGGGCTCCGGAGCCTTTGCTTGTTTGTCCAGTGTCCCGACCTACCATTAGTCAGGACGCGGGACAAAGCAAATATTGGGACAGTCCCGATTTTATCGGGACGTCTGGTCACCCTACTGTGTAGTCCAACTGAGGCTTGATAATCTGACTCAGAAAAAAGCAGGTCTTGGCTCTAAACACTGGGATTTCCTAAATTTTTTGGTGCATATTTTTTATTCCATGCCTTTGCTGCTTTTTGTTCTGCACATTGGATGAAATTCTTTTCTCAGTGGACAATAAAGTGGGCTATGCAGAATGCAAACTGTAAAACAAGTCCGCAAGTGTAACCCACACACCTTCTGGTTGTGGTGTTCTGTCCCACCTAGTGGCACCGAGACCACTTAGCGAGAGAGACAAAATGAGTCTGCTCCACAGCCTTAGCTAAGAGCCCACTGGCTTTTAGCTCCTGCAGTAAAGGCTCATGCACTAAGCTCCAGCGGTCCCCGGGTTGATCCCGCCCACCGACGACCCAGGGTCTGGCGGTGTTACACAAGCACTGAATGCCAAATGGGTGCATGGTACAAAAGTTTACCACTTACTCCACCAACAGAATAGCAAAGGCCACAGGAGATCACGTATAGTTGTATATTGTAATGGCTTATATTTCTACAGCCTCATTGCACAATCACATCCACTATTATGGTAACACAGCCACCTCTGGGATGGAGAATAGATGACGAGCCATTAACAGCAATCTGGAAAACCGTGTAGCTGGCAACCATAGAAATAGGACAAACTGATTCTGTTCCCAAGAAGTGCTAAAGGATTTTTTTTTGTACTATTTAGCAGCGCTGTCTGAGCTTCATTTTTAAGTTATCATCTGAAAGAGGCATAGATAGTGAACTGCATGGTGCTCAGTTCATCTGTCTCAGCAGAATAAAGCATTTACCTGATTTGGTTGGAAATCAAAATATAGGTTCTACGGAACGGAGCTGCAGCACATATAAAACAAATGGACCAACCATCCCTTCAGTAAAAATATATCTATTTTAATATTCCTGGACAATGGAGCACCAGACGTGCCAAGGTCTACACTGCAAGGTTGATTCTGATCTCACCTTCCCTGCTGTTACTGCACTGATTTACGCCCCTGTGAGAGGTGAATCTGGCCCTGCATGATGGAAGTGGACTGCTATGTGAAGAGCGTGTGTAGACTACAGGCCATTCTGCCACAATGCTAACCCAATCTGTCTCTATGCCACCAATGAAAGTCCTTAAGGATCCTGATGAGTCGACAGTCCACTGGAAAACAACTTGATCTATCAAGTGGACAATTTATTGCCATTTCCAAGAGCATTGCCCTTTTTGACCAACACAGCTTGATCATCTGTGTTAGCTCTGGCTGACCTGATTTCTTCTCCCCTCCCAACTGGATGCTACAGAGGGAATGTTTTTTTAAAAAGATGATCCTTAAGAGTCATCATTTCCCCTCTTTGTCTGCTGATTTTTCAGGATTGGGTGAAAGACCTCTCTCTTTTCTCAGGCTTTTCCCTGTAGTAGCTTATGCTAGGTATTTGATGGGAGAGTCTGTGTTTATAGGGATCAATTGTATTTCTTAAGAATTTAGGATTTTTTTTTTAAGTCTCACTTCTACCACGTTAAAAGAACATTAAGGTTGCAAAGTCAAACATGCAAAATGCTAAAATTGAGGATGCCTAGGCACTTTAATTCAGCCCCCTTGTGTGTATGCATTATCCTATGCTGTTCTTTCCATTGGACCCCTGACTCATTCAGTGCACAGGGATAGATGGTGCTCACTGAATGGGTACCTATCGAATAATTTCTTTTTGTCCTCATCATTCAATGTGTGTCCCTATTCTTTACTTTCGGCATAGCATTCAAACAAAATTATTTATTTCCTCAGAAGTAAAATCCCTGATCTGAAGCATGTAAGTGCTTGAGCTTCTCAGCAAAATGGCTGTACGAACTTATTAGCATCCATATTTTCTTTTGTCCTTGTTCTTGGAACAGTTTTAGCTGAAACTTAAAAATTTTTCAAGCAGAGGCAGACACCCAGCATGGACAATTTAAAGCCAAATGGTTGAAGTTTGGTAAAGTTATAAAAATGGAAAACAGGGTCGTATATTGGAATGTTAGGGTAACCTTAACTATAGGCATCACTTATAATATCCAGTCAGTGACTTTGATACAGAGCACCTTCCAAACATTCAAAATACAAAATAAACACATTCTTCTGCTGCAAAATATACCCACTGTCACAAGGGATTATGATGTGCATGCTCAAAATGAATTCCAGCATCTAGCAAAAGTGCTGGAATTATCTTTAACCAAAGGAGAGAGGAAAAGACAATTCACTGATGTCTCATTTTGTTTTTTTAATGATTTAAGTGTCACAAAAACTCTCTGAACAAATGTGAAAAACAGTTATACAAATCCAGGAGCTTCTGAAATATTCATTACTCTATGACTATCTGGGAAGAATTGGCCCCAACCCTTCTTCCCTCCTTACTCATCCACTATAAGATTATCTGCAGTGATCATCTGATCCAATGTCTATTGAATTCAGTGAAAGTCTTTCAGTTTACTTCAATGGGCACTAGATTAGGTTGTACATTTAGATTATTCTAACTTTCTATTAAGCCTTTGCAGCATCAATGCCTTAAACACATACTTTGGGTTAGACCGGTCAGTAGTCCCACTGACTTCAATTTTGGTTTCATTGATCAGGATGGATTTATTGGTAACAAAATGTAGTTTCCCCAATAGTAAAAACAGCGGAGCTCTCACATATAGTCCCTACTGTTTTTTTGGAATGATTATTTGAAAGGCTGATGTGATGCAGGATGCAAAGTTTAAATGATAAAAGATGTGCAAATTAAATGTATATTTATAACTGGTTCATTTAATTTGACTATCACAGTATCAGTTCAGTGACTAAAATGTAAAAGGACTGAAAACATATTCCTTACAAAGGACAATCCTGTTGGGTGCTTAATATTTAATTATCTGCTTCTCTAGGTATTCGATAAGTCCCAGGAAAAGTGATCTATTGGGTATATTGATCTCACAACATGGAAAATATGTTCAGAGTTCGTTGTGTTGAAGACCTCTTGAGAGTCTACTTGATAAGTCTTGTAGGTGCTTCTTTACCTAAAAGGGCAAAAAGATATTCACTAAGTGATCAGGAAATGCTGTTGCATATTGACATTTTACCATTGGTGTATACGGCACTTGACAGACCTGTAGAAGGACAAGGTCATTCCCCGATGACTGAGAATTTTAAGGCCCAACTGAATGAGACTATTCCCGAAAGCCAAACCTATTACCCAGTCATAGCAATTGTGAACTTCTTCGATATTTAGAATCAGGATTTCTGATATGACAAGAAGGATGGTGTTGTGGTTAAGGCGTTGGACTGGGACTCAGGCTTCCATGCCCAGCTTTCCTACAGGCTTCTTGTGTGTAACCCTGGACAAAGATGCCTCAGTTAAAATGGGAACAATACTAATTTCCTCTTCTCACCTTTTGTTTTGTCTATTCAGATTGTAAATCCTGCAGGACTGAGACTGTCCCTTACTATGTGTTTGAACAGTGCCCAGCACAATGGTACCCCAATATCAAATGGGATCTGCCCCAGGATGTACCTGCCCTATAGCACCCCCTTCTGGCCAAGTGTGGCACTATAAATGCTGTTTGCCTGGATTTCCCCTAATATCATCAATAAGTTCACAAACACTACATAAGGAACAATGCTCATTCTGAGGGGGTCTAGTTTATTAACCAAAGACCTAATGAAAATACAAGCAAGTCTTCACCCCAGCATCTTAGCTGGGAGACAGAGTCAGTCTTAGTTTATCCATTCCCACCCAGCTGCAGCAGGGTTCTCTTGGCTTGCATCCCCCTACCCTGGAGTCAGGCCTATTATCATTAACTGGGAAGAACCCTTCTCCGGAGCCAGAGGCCTGTAGAGATTCGTCAGCCGCAGCTCCTCTGGGGCACCATATAGTTCCTGACAGACCAGGCGGGCTTCCTGCCACAGTTTGAAGGAGCACAGCTTCCAGGCCTCTTGCTCCAGGCCTCTCCTGCGAGCTCCTCTCCCCAGGAGCTTCCTGTTTCTGAGAACCACTCCAGCTGAGCCCTGGTAATCCATTATCAGGCTCATTAGCTGCCAACCAGCCACCATGGGATTTAATTACTTCCACCTGGGCCTCAGTTGGCTCCTTCTTTACAAGAACCTGTCTCAGGTGGGCTGGTCCCTGACTCCCCTTAAAGGGCCGGCTCCCATGATAGGGCCTCAAATCACTATTGTAATACAAATGATGACTAATAATGAATATGTCAATAGCATGGATAATAAGCACAGGAAAATCCAAATTCCCTCTAGCAGAGTTAAACCTACACTGGGGGCATATAGAAACTTCACAACACATCGTATTTGTACAGACCTTGTATCCCAATTCTTTAGTCTTTTCTTCTAGCATGACGTATTTCTCTTTGTTTCTGCTCAGATGATCTTTATCGCCCGTTCCCTCCACATGCTTCAGTTTCTGATGGGAAATCTCTAACTGTTTTTGGTAATGATGATGTTTTTCAATTTTTGCTTCAAAGTGTTTCAGCTCCTCCTAGAACAATGAATACACATTTCAGGCTAAATGCAGTCTTCTTTCCGAGGTTTCCTCCCTCTCTTTCCCTGCAGCACATTCCTAATGCTATTTTAATGAGCGTCACACACTGAAAGCCCTTCCAGCTCTCTGCTTCTTAAGAACGCTGGGATAATGGAGCATCATAACCATCCAGAAATTCAGCTTTGAAGGAAAGCATCCAAACATCAATCTACTGCACAAGCGTCATAGAGGCCATTAATGTCTGAGAGGCGCAATGATACTATGGTGACAAGCACCATGGAAAAGCCTAGAAGTTTCTACAATGCGTTTTTTGCATTCTTACAATTCTTACAGAGGTCACTTTTCAATATCAGGCCCTTAATGCTCAGAATTAGCTCTTTTCTGATTGGCAGCCCAGCCATCCCCTGATTTGCTGTATTGTTTTACCACAAGCTGTGATGTGCCTGGAATAGAACAAAGTGACAACCTCTTCGACTAGTGCTGAAAGGGGCCAGGTTGACATCAGTGACATCTCGGATTTATCCACAGAGAAGATCTCATGTATACTGTGGCAGAGGCAGCAAAAATGCAAGCTTCCCTCAACACCCAGTTAGGCTCTTGTTGGACCACTATTCGAGAGGAACTTTAGTCTCCATGAACTTTCGGGGCTGGCCCTCACTACCAGCAATACCAACTGTTGTGCCAATTATGGTGATGGTTCCCTCTGCAATGTAACACCTGCGCACAAAGAACCGGACTGAAATCCACCTCACTTATTTCACGTAGTGCATGTCTACACTGCAGCTAGGAGTGAGCCTGCCAGTCTGGCTAGACAGACCTGTGCTAGCATGCTAAAACTAACTGTGTGGATGTTGCGGCATTGGCGGAAGCCCAGGCTAGCCACTCAAGCTGGGACCAACCTTACCCCCAAGTGCGGGTGGCAAGCCCAAGCCTCAGCTGCTGCTGCAGCATCCACGCTGATATTTTTAGCATGCTGGTGTGAGCCCTGCTAACACAAGTTTGTCTACCAGGGCTGTGATGCTTGCTCCCAGCTGTACTATAGACAAACCCTTAAACAATGTTTGGCACTAGTTTGACTCGGGTCTAGCTTGGCAGAGTTTTCACTCTGAGCTGGTGGGAAAAAAACAAAACAAAAAAAACTATGCCACTCTAATGGATCTCCTCCAGCTTTAGAAGCAAAGGTCTCGCTTTCCTCTCAACAGTTCGATGGCAGAGGGAAAGGATTAGCCTGTTAACATTCTATTCTGTTTTACACACTACGTGCCACTATATTTTAGCACTGGGTTTGCCTGCAGTTGCTAATCTGGTCAAGCTATTTTCCTTGGATGATGTGCCAACGCAGCACCTTTCCTTATAAAACCTTGTGCGGTTTGCTTTACAGGAGATCAGCCAAAATAACAAACGCGAAGGCCTGACCTTAGCGTTAGCTCTTGAGTACTCAAACAAGAATTTCAGCAAATTTCTACCTTTAACTCTTTTCTTCCCACATTATAAGTCAGTGAAGTGCACCCTGTAATCCTTACCTTCCTCTTTCTAGGACGATACCCCAGCATGTGCTGTGCTGCTGACAGCAGCAGATCTCAGCACTGGTGCATGGCATTTCCCTAAAGGAAGGTTTCTGCCCAAACATTCAGTCTGTTTCTAAACTGTTTCATATTCTTATTTTAGATCCTACTGGTGGAAAAACGGAGTTTTCCTTATTCCAGGGACAGATGCCATGGGCCTGATCTACCTCTCCCACTGTTGTGTATGCCTGATCCACAGCTCACAGAGGTCAATGTAATTAAAACATGTTTAACTGAGTGTGGAAATCAGACTCCATGTTTCTAAGGAAGAGTGGTCATGTGGGCTGGACGGTGACTCTGGAGATCTAGGTTCAATTACAGGCTCTGCCAGATTTTGCACATGACTTTAGGCAGGTAGTTTAATCTCTCTGTGCCTTACTTACTCATCTGTAAAGTGGGCACAGTAATACTTCCTAGGGGAGTTATGATGGGGACCTTATAAATACACAGATAAAAATTCAGAAGCAGACTTGAGGGCACAGCTCCCCCAGCCACGAATGCAAGATATTGCTGTCCCCAAGCAGTCAGGGAAACAGGACAAGCAGGCATGGTATAAACTAAATAGAGATATTTTTAATTTCATCATTAAAAAAGCCAAAAAATGCAAGCACGAACACCACAGTAATTCATTTCTCAAAAAAGGCATTCACACTAAACAGGATCGCTGTGCCTCTCTGGGTTAGCTGTGCACTGCTCCTTCCCATGAAATGACCAAAAAGTAACCCTCCCACAAGGGGCAAAATAACAGCCTGGTGGGGAAGTTAGCTAGCTGGTGGTTCCTGGTTTTAGTTTCCATCCTTTCCATTATTTCCCAAAGCATTAATTACAATTGGGGATTAGAAGATGATGATTGGAGAGGTGATCTGTTTGCACAAAATAAGGGCCCACTGTTATCAACAGTTAGGTGCATGCGTAACTTTACTCCTATGAGGTTCCACGACAGTCCATGGAGCTACTCACATAAGTAAAGTTACACATATGCTTCAGTGTTTGCAAGATTGTCTCTTGATCATGGTGAGTGAAGAATAACAGGAGGGGAAAGGGTGCATTACCACATCCTGAACGTAGTGTACATAGCGTTTCTTAGTGTTGAAGAGAAAACCCTTATCTAAATTCTATCTTACCCGAAATGATTCGAGTTCTTTCTCAGTAAAGTTGGCTGATTTGGCCATGTCCCATAAGTCAATCACTCTGGGTTCGTCAAATTCTAAACCAACAGACACAAAACATAATTATTTTAATGTTTAAGTTGTTAATATTTGATACCATGTTAACATGACTAATTAACAGCAACACCCACATGGCTTTACATGAGAAACGCGCACACACCGGCACTGCTTTACTGAGCAGGTCTACCTAGATGGAGGACAAATCCTAATATTTTACTTAGATGTTTAGTATGGTAGATATGGGACCTTTAAAAAACAAAACCAAAAGGAGACACACACACACCTTGTTTATGGTCTCCATTACCCTCTCTGCCTTCATGGTAAACGAAATGAAATCCCAGCTGATTTCTATTGGATGGGCTTGGAAGACAGGAGTGTCCCCCATCCTATTCCCTGCATTTAACCCTCCCCGGGTATCCAGAAATGGTGATGGTTTCCCCTAATGATTATTAGGATTTATTTTTTGTATTGTAATAACGCCTAGAGGGTCCAATCAGAAAACATCCTTCCCCATAAGGGGAAGTTCCAGTGGCAGCAGCCACTGGGGCAACTCTGGCAGCATGGCATTACAGGAGCCATGCTGCAGAAAAGCTCTGAGTAGCCAAAAGGGAATGAGTACCCACAGGGTCTCTGCAGAGTTGGCCCTGAGACCCCATAGATCTCTGAGAAACATGCAGATTTGGAGAGAATCAGAGGCAAACCTCCTGGTCATTTTCAGGGACAATGGTTTGTTCCACTTTCCCACTCAACCAAAAGGCACAAGGAATGGAAGCATCAGGAGAACCTGTTTCCTGTCCTATATGAAGGGTCTCTGTAGACCAGGTGTTCTCAACCTTTTTCTTTCTGAGCCCCCTCCAACACGCTATAAAAAGTCCACGGCCCACCTGTGCCACAACAACTGGTTTTCTGCATATAAAAGCCAGGGAGGTGTTAGGGGGTAGCAAGCAGGGCAATTGCCTGGGGTCTCATGCCACAAGGGCCCCTGAGAAGCTAAGTTGCTCATCCTTGGCTTCAGCCCCGGGTGGCAGGGCTCAGGGCCCTAGGTTTCAGCCCCATACAGGGGTGCTTTGGCTTTCTGCCGTGGGCCCCAGTGAGTCTAACACTGGCCATGCTTGGTGGACCCCCTGGAACCTTCTCGCGAGCTCCCCCCCAGGAGGCCCTGGACCCCGGGTTGAGAACCACTGCTGTAGATGACAAACAGGGTACTTGGACTGTAAAATCAGCACTTAAACAGAATAGGCTAATGCGTCCCTTTAAATACCCCATGTCTGTTTGTCAGCACTTTGTACACGGCTCCTTTGGATTATAACTGGTTATTTACCTACTGACTTCTCATAAAACTGATTATAAATGAATGTGAAACAGAGTGAATCATACCACTGGCTGTGTCATATCCCTGGTGGCTGATTTTACGTAAACGATCAAGCCCTTGATTGATGCTTCGCATTTTGTCTTTGAGTTCTGTGTGTTTGCCATGCATGATTTCCTCTTTGAACTGGTCCTCTTCAGATGGGTTGATCATATTTTTGTGGATTTCTGTTATCAAAATACAAACATTAATTCATAATAGGCCAAATTCCGAGAGGACAGAAGTACCTGCAAATTCCAGCAAGTTGGATGGGAGCAGTTGGTGCTCAGATCTTAGCACATGACCCAATAGTAAATTAGCATAAATAGTGCACTTTAATAACACTGATTTTTAAAAGTGTTTGCTTCTCAATCTACGTGCTTTGGACAGGAGCAGTGCAGAAATATTTTATCATATAGAATACATAAATCAGGTCAACAATGTCAATAAGAAGATCCAGAATTCTGTTGCCCTATTTCCTGAAAAATCCCTACAGCAGCAGAACAGCATTGCCCTAGGGAACAGGAATATGGGCGGAACACTTCTTAGTCCTTGCTAAAAAGGCTGCTGGAATGCCCCAGAGGGGCTGTTAGCAGCCAGGCATAAGTTAGAGCAGCCTCAGGTGGTGTCCTAAACTGTGCCAGGTGTGGCATGCCAGGCAGCAAACTGACCTCTGGTAGCCTTAGCTGGAGGTAGCACAAAGTGGCATAAAGCCCCCTTTGCTCCCATCCTCTTGGGTCCAGCACAGACCTTAGCTGCGAAGAATCTAGCTCCTCACTGCTCTAGCTGTAACTCCATCCTTCCTCCTCAGCTAGAACCCAGATCTGATCCCCCCAACCCCGCCTGCACATTGGGCGCCTCCATGGACCTATTTTCCACTGGATCAGGGCCCAACTGCTAGAACAGGGGCTCAGCACTTGCTGATATTTTCCCAAAAGCCATAATGAATTTATTTTGCTAAGCTGACAATCTCCTTGCTCACTAAAACACATGCAGGTGTTATAAAACAAAGAACAGCAACGGTTCCATTAGCTATAGAGATTCTTGGCAGAGGATACAGACTTGTGCTCTGCAAGTATCTGAATGGCAGCATCTGCAAAGCAATCCTAATATAAACCCAACAATCCGTCTTTAGGTTTTTAAAGATACTTTAAAACAACTGAGCGATTGGCAGAGAAAGGGCTGCACTGCACTGGAAACATCAGACAAACATTCAGACACCTTCTGTTCTGCTCACAGTCTCTAGCAGGATATTATATTCGTGAATCTTTTCTTTGTGATGCTTAAATTCCCGCCACAGCTTATCCAGCTCCTGATCGGAAAACTTCCCAGAGGTCTTGGCCTGAAAGAAATATGAACGAGACAGAAACTATAATCCTTTTTCATTTCCGAGGCCAAGTGATGCTACATACACTCACTTGCCAAATAAAATTCCCTTCACATTTTTAAAAAAAAATGATTAGGTCAAGCTTCCCTTCAAAATCTCTTCGTTTTATGTCTCACTGTGTCTCAATATTAGGGCAGAACATAGACTTGGGCTGAAATCCTGTCCTCACTGAATTAATTCAACGGGAGCTTTACCGTTAACTTTAATGGGGCCAGGATCTCACCAACCAAATATCCAGAGACATGATGAAAATTGTTATTTATTATTATTTGTATTATTGTAGAGCCTAATATCCCTGTCACACACATTCCTTAGGAAGCAATCAGTCCGTTATTGATGTAAGAGACATGAACTGCACACCTGAATGTATAGGGTTTGTTTCCACTAGGGATGTAGACTGACACATAAGGAGAACATCTATTCAAGAGCTCTCATTCTATTGGCAAGTAAATACCGTACTGTGTGTCGTGTCCCTGCTCTGCACCAAGCTGTTTCCCATTGTACTAGCTATTCGCAGTTAGAGAGGCACTCAATGTGCTTCCCTGGTAGGGGGATGGATGGTGCTGTTTTTCTTCCCACAGGTTAAAAGTGAAATCTTTTGATATTTGTACAGAGCCAGAGGCTCAAATTTTGTTTGGGGAATACTTCCAAGTGATTTTGTTGTTGTTGCCATTTCTCAAAGAAGGGCACTGTCAGGTTCAATTTGATTTTATTAAAAAAAAAACCAACCAAAACCAAAAAAAAAACAAAAAAACAAACAAAAAAAACTTCCTTTGCTGTTTTACTTACACCACCGTAGATTGATAAAGCGAAGAATTTAAAAAACAAATCTACTTTTTACTAATTATTTCCTTTTTGCAGGTTCTTCCAGTCTGTTGTTACTGCCCAAACTGGAACAGTTCTTGTTTTCAGGCACTAGCGCGAACTCTGGAAGGTTTCACTCACAAACACTACAGGGTGGGATTTTCAAGTTAAAAAAATCCTTTATAATTGTTTTTTTAAATAATTCTATGAAATATTTCTAATTAAGTTTAGCCATTTAAACAAAACCAAACCCAAGGTACACAGCTGTATCCCTGAATGTTCACACAGAGTGAAATCCTGGCCCCTGTAAAGTCATTAGCAAAACTCCCATTGACTTCACTGTCATCAAGATTTCACCCAGACATAGTGGGTGTAACAGGTACAATGGACCAGATCCTCTGAGAAGAGAAGTACCCTCAACACCCAATGATTTTGGTGGAAGGTGAGGACACTCAACATGTCATAGCACCCGGCACAGTGTTTGGAAACAGAGTTCTAAAGCTTCTCAGTCCAAGTCAGGGGTTTCTAGAAAACGTAAACATACACTTGAATGAACATTTACTTCTTACACTGAAATGTCCAGAAAATAAACACACCTTGCTCCATAATTTCTCCAGTCTTGGATCATCTAGCACATCACTTTCTGTGCCATCTTTGATGTAATTGGTATCTACTAGTTGGGCATCTTTCTTTCCATTCATTCCATATTTAGTCATAATTACTGTAAGTGAACAACAAGAAACATTAGAACCAATAGGAGATGGTTCCCCTTAGCCCCGCTGGAACCGCTTTCCTGAGAGTCTGTGGAATCCATGCCCACTCAATGAGGTGTTCTATCTTCCTCTATTGGTAGCAGGGCCACATATACAAGTGGATGAGCCAGCTATAACTTTGGCTAACAGAGCTGGGTCTTTTAGGTCAGGCAGCAGAGGCTCATGCTTTAAGATCCAGAGGTCCCAGGTTTGATCCCCTTGCTGATGACCCACTCAAGAGCATGGCGTTATATCTCTGCCCTCTCCTTTGAGTCTCTCCTTAAGACACACATCTACCATGAGGCCCATCAATCCTGGATCTTTCCTGAAGAAAGCTAACAAAAATAAAATACCATACAAACCAGATCAAAGAAAAAGCATGGAACAAGATACTTGCTAAACAGCTCCATTTTCACCTTTTATTTTCCATGAGTCTATACATTTAAAAAAAAAAAAAAAAAAAAAAAAAAAAAGGACTATCTTCAAAGTAAGGTGTTTGTCGTCTGAATTGTCTGCAAAGCACCTAGCCCATTTTGTCCACAGAAATGTCAGTTTCACACAGTGTGTCCCCAGACAGAATAGCTAAAATAGTTTATTTGACCTCAAAGCACACTGACTACAAATCTTAAATTACTGTAAAATAAAAGCTTCATGGAATGGAGGATGATTTTGGGGCAGGATGTAACACGTGAATACTACCAATATACCATCAGCACTTCTGTGCCACCTACAGAGACCCTCCAAGAGTTTTGCAACATTAATCAATGCTCAACACACTGTTAATTAGGAGTAATTGTGGCACAGTTCCCTATCTGCAAAATAGGGACAGCGTCCATCCTCGCACAGCTAGTCAGTTGCAAGGTCAGGCCTCCCAAGTCCTGGCCCTGTGTCTTTAAATCTTCACATGATGCACACTATACTCCTCCTGCAAACTCAAATTCTCTGAGTCACCATTACAACCCCTTTAGGAGAAGGGCACTGAGCAGCACCCTCTCCAGAAGCCATCACTGTCCCCAGAACAGCCTGAGGGATAGCCTCAGAGTGAGCATATTGGGGAGGAAGGATGACAAAACTGGGAATTAGGAGGGTCTAATTAAGGCGCTGCAACTGACTCTCCAAGTGACCTCAGGCAAGTCACAGGGCCATATTTTCAGACACTGGCTTCAATTTCTGCAGGTGCAAAATCGAGATGAAGATTTTATACACAATATAATAGCTCAATTTCAGAAGTCAAGAGAACTTCTATTTTTAAAAAAAGTGTCTAAAAATAAATGGAATAAATAAAATCATCAGCAGGATGAAAAGCAAGTTATCAATGAAGTTGCAATGCTGTTTGATTTTGTTCTGTGCTTTTCCTGAGACCAAGTTTTCAAACCCTAGGTGCCTAAAGCTAGGAATCTCATTCCACTGTAGGAACTGTGCCCAGCCCTGGCAGCTCCCACTGTCTTCAATATGAGTTTTGTGTGCTTATTGCCTCTGAAAGTCAGGCCATTTATTTAATGACCTAAAAATAAATGTTGACACCTAACTTTAGGTACCGAGTGACAATTCTGGCCTCTTCAGCAAAGTTATTCCTTACCATTTAAATTGCGCCTAAGTTTGGCTTCTTTTTCTCCATCTTCATCAAGCCCTTCAGCCTTCAGCTTTTTCCAGCTCAGCTCATCCTTTTCTTGTATTTTGAGGTCACTATGTAGCTCTGCCAATTTTACAGCTGACAGATGAAGCTAATGAGAACAGAGAAATGCTTTGGTTAGTTGCCTTGTAATAACACGCATGTGCATACACAGCTGCAAAGTTACCTCTGAAGCTAGACTGGCATAGAAAACAATATTTGATATTCCACTGAAATGGGACAGTGTCAGTCAGAGCACAGGGACCTCAGTGTGCAAGACACTGTACAAATAAACTCCTTGTATGATGCTCCCATTGGTCCTTAACATCCATATGCTAAAGCTGCCTTTGTTCCTCAGGCCCCCAATCATTTCTGTAACGGCAGCACTGGCCATGGGTAAAAAAAAGTATCTCCTGCTGGCATTAAGCTTTAAATTAACTCTCTTCAGCTTTGGTTGGGGAGGGAAGGAAAGCAGGTGAACTTTTAATGGAACATTATAATATTAAAAAGAAAAATCCCTATCTGTTACTGATACTGCAGATTATTAAAACAAAGATTTTGAAATATCTAATTTGATTTATTGTTCCTTTAATCTGACCCCATTTCTTCATCTTGGAAAATTAGACAATTTCATTTTCTGGTTTTAATGCACTAAGATTTCTACAGTTATTGAGTTGCAAAATGCTCCAGGGAAATGTTTCTATCCCAACAAAATATGGTTAATATTCAACATAATAATTACGAGCAGCTATGGAAGTTCTCCAGGTACTGCATTAATAGAACATATAGATATTTAAATCAGTAGGTCCAGATAACTCACATCCAAGAGTTTTAAAAGAGCTGGATAAGGAGCTTGCTGGACCATTCATGTTGATTTTCAGTAAATCTTGGAGACCCGGGGAAGTTCCAGAAGGCTGGAAGAAAGCTGATGTTGTGCCAATATTTAAAAGGGTAAACAAGATGAGCCAAGTAATTACAGGCCTGTAATCGATACTGGTCAAAATAATGCAGTGGCTGATATGGGACTCGATTAATAAAGAATTAAAGCATGGTAACGTAATTAATGTAAATCAACATGGGTTTGTGGAAAATAGATCCTGTCAAACTAACGTGATATCATCACTATGCTATTGAACATTTTTATCAGTGACCTGGAAGAAAACATAAAATAATCACTGAAAGTTTTCAGATGACAAACATTGGGGGAGTGATAAATAAATGAGGAGAATAGATCACTGATTCCAAGTGATCTGGATTGCTTGGTACACTGAGCACAAGCAAACAATATGTGTTTTACTATGGCTAAATGTATATCTCTAGGAACAAAGAATGTAGGCCATACTTTGCAGGATAGGGGATTCTATCCTGGAAAGCAGTGACTCTGAAAAAGATTTGGGGATCATGGTGGATAATCAGCTGAACATGAGTTCCCCGTGTGACTCTGTGGCCGAAGAGCTAATGCAATCCTGGGATGTATAAACAGGGGAATCCTGAGTAGGCGGAGAGAGGTTATTTTACCTCTATATTTGGGACTGGTGCGAGCGCTACTGGACTACTGTGGCCCACAATTCATGAAGGATGTTGCCCACGATTCAAGAAGGATGTTGATAAATTGGAGGGGGGTCAGAGAAGAGCCACAAGAATGATTAAAGGATTAGAAAACCTGCCTTATAGTGACAGTCTCAGAGAGCTCAATCTGCTTAGCGGAACAAAGAGAAGGTGAAGGGGTGACTTGATTACAGTTTATAAGTATTTAGATGAGGAACAAATATTTAATCACAGGCTCTTCAATCTAGTAGAGAACACTGTAACATGATCCAATGGCTGGAAGTTAGAGCTAGACAAATTCAGTCTGGAAACAAGTCATACATTCTTAATGGTGAGAGAAATTAACCATTGGAACAATTTACCAAGAATTGTGGTGGATTCTCCATCAATGACCATTTTTAAAATCAATATTGTATGTTTTTATAGAAGATACACTCTAGAAATTCTTTTGGGGAAGTTCTATGGTCTGTGCTGTAAAGGAGGTCAGAATAGATGATCACAAAGGTCTTTTCTGGCCTTGGATCTGTGAAAGGATGAGCCATCAAGGCCATAACCATGAAGAAATTAAAAATGTAAGGCTTCTAGAGGAGTGTTTGATTAACTTGAAAATGTTGTTGTATATATTTAACAAAAAAAACAAAAACAACCTCACACCCAGGAATAGGAATAATTACTGATGTGCATTGTCACTGAATCCAGGTTGCTATAATAGGAGTCACAGCTTTTGAAATTCCTGATTTCTGTCACTTTAAATTGGAGTAATCAAATAATACACTAGCATTAATTTTTGCATTTACTTAATAGTCCTGGGGGAGAGGGGCATTGTGCAAGAAGGGGATGTGGAAGACAATGGGGAAGTGAGGTCAGAAAAAAACACTTTAGCAGCCTGGCTTTAGCGAGGTCCCATCTGAGTTTTCTACATCATTTTACCTCTGCTAATCTAGCACCCCATCTTTTGGAAAGTTTGGATCCACTTCTGAACTTGGAAGCTTGGATCCATCTGTTATAAAATAACGTAATGAGTGAACGTTATTTGCTAACACACTCAGACTAATGGCTATACAATGATAAATGAAAAAGAGATGCACCAAATCTACACTCAGAAACTGGTTTGTTCCACAAAAAGTGAGAAACTATTTCAGAACATCAAGATATCAATCAGTGTGTTTCAGAAATATTCTCTGACTTCTCATTAATGAAATTAAACATATTTTTAAAAAAACAAACAAGCAAATGGCACTGATAAGACACAGAAATTCACTTTGGAGTATACAGGTTAGCTAAGGGTAACTTCAAAGAGGCAGCTCACACCATTTAGGACTGTTCTGAATTGTCTATTTTAATATACCATTAAGTTAGATTCCAACACAGCAAAGCACATTTTTCAATTTAAGCATGAATTGCCCTTTTGAATACAGTGGCACAGAAGGACTACTAACTTGTGTAAGTGCTTTGCTGAATCAGGACCTTAATTTACTCTAAAACCTAGAGCAGTTAGAAAAACAGCTAAGCCTAACGGTCTTGATCCTGCAAGATACTGAGCTCTCTGGCCCCGATCCCAGAGTTAAGAACATTGACTTCTATGCCATTCACTTCAATGGGATTATTCACTGGCTTAAATTCAGCAGAGATCTTAAGCGTGTGGCCTGTCCCTGTTCAGCAAAGCATGTCAGCATATGCAGTCAGTGAGATTTTAGCACGTGCTTATACACTTTTTTGAAGAGGGAGGCACATCACAGCCTAGGTGCTTTGCTGGTTTGGGGCCACATTGCTTAGCAGCTCGCTCAATTAGGACTGAACCTTGACAGCTTAGTCATTACTTCAGTCTCATCCACAGGCTTCTCCACAGCTTCTATACAATTGGCTGTAAAGGTAAAATGGGTGACTGAGTTCCCGCACACTCCACTAATATTTAACCCTACACTGGTGTTGGTTAAGCTTTCTTTCATGCAGAACTAACAGAACACGGAAATACACTAGAAATAATTCACATGTCAAACTGATTTAATTCTCAAGGATTCTCAAAATTGTTGCAATAAAACCTTTAAATATATACTTTGTCATTAGGCATACATTTTCTAGTTAATAAAGGATCAACTGCATTGTCCACAGTTTGATGCCTGATTTATCGTCACTACATATGGCACATGGCTGGTAAACATGTTACAAACTTTAAGCTTAAGGAGAGAAAAAAGTGGAATTTTCAAATGAAGAAGTTTCACAGAAATCAGATATTATTTCAAACACTGAATTTTTCCTGCAAACTTTTTTTTTAAAGACTTCCTTTTTGTTTTTTTTTTGTTTTTTTGTTTTTAAATAAACATGGAAACTTTACATACAATATTTAAACCTGTTTTTCCTGCAAACAACAAACAAACAAACATACATGTTTGTGGTGTCCATTTTTCATGTCTTGTATTGGCGCTGAGTAACTTTTGATTATCATCTTAGTCACAACAGTGGTTTTTTCCCCAAAATTGTAATGTTCTGTTTCTGAAATATTCCCATTTCAGAACAGAAATCCAATTTAGAACATAATTCAATGGGAAATTCAGAAAAGGATACCTGGAACATTACAAAACATGAGAGGAGGGTAAAGCCTTTCAAATTTGCCAAAACTTCTGTAGAATTCTTTTGCGTAGTCTGTTCTTATATCAGTGTTGGATACTGAAAAGAGAGCAGATAAAACTGGTACTCAAAGCACTGCTCCTATTTGAAGTTCATCTCACACAGGTCCCAGGATGATATCACCTAAAACACTGCAAGGGGTAAGGTGCACATATGTGGAACCTTTGGGTACATCTATACTTACCCGCTGGTTCGGCGGCAAGCAATTGATCTTCTGGGATCAATTTATTGCGTCTTGTCTAGACGCGATAAATCGATCCCGGAAGTGCTTGCCATCGACGCCGGTAATCCTGCTCTGCGAGAGGAGTAGGCGGAGTCGACGGGGGAGCCTGCCTGCCGCGTGTGGACCCGCAGTAAGTACCTTTAAGTTCGAACTAGATACTTCAACTTCAGCTACATTATTCACGTAGCTGAAGTTGCATATCTTAGTTCGAACTGGGGGCTTAGTGTGGACCAGACTTACTGACTGTAACACTGGCAAATGGTACCAAGAGTTGAGTGTAGCTAGCAATGAAAGTTGATCAGAAGAGGTTTATAATTAAGCTGTCAAGTGCCAAATTATTTGCTCCTTGCCTAATGTTTAATATTGTTAATTGACAACATTGGGAACTATCACCAGAGAATCTGTGAAACATTACAATGTCATAGCAAAGATTGCTAGGCTCAGTTGTAATCATTACCCACAGCAGCAAAAGCAAGGCGGTTCTGATTAAAGAATGGAACTCAATGGACTTCACAACACAATATCATGCTAGACTTTGGAACCTATTGTTTCTTAGGATTTAAAGCTCATGATGGGACCATTCAGTAGCAGATGATATTAGACCTATCTGAGCTGCAAAAACAAAAGCACAAAGGGTTCTTTAAGAATTAACTACAGTCAATGGAAAATTTGTCATTAACTTCAGTGGGTGTAGAATGGGGTGGGCAATAATTTTCACGGGGGGGGGGGCACTTCACAAATTTTGTTAAGTCGTCACAGGCTGCACATTTCTACTATATTAATGGAGGGGGTGCGGGGTCTGGGAGGGAGTTTGGGTGCAGGAGGGCACACTGGGGTGGTGCAGAGTGTTGGGGTGCAGGAGAGGGTGAGGGGTGTGGGCTCTGGGAGGGAGTTTGGTGCAGGAGGGGGCTCCGGGTTGGGGCAGGGGATTGGGGTGCAGAAGGGGGTGCGAGGTGCAGGCTCTGGCCGGGAGATGCTTACCACAGGTGGCTCCCGGCCGGTGGCACAGCAGGGCTCAGGCAGGCTGCCTGCCTGCTGTGGCCCCATGCCGCTCCTGGAAGTGGGTGCAGCCGGCAGCTGCTGGCACATCTCTGCGCACCCCTTGAGGGGAGGGGGACAGTGGGTCTCAGTGCACTGCTCACCCCCACGAGCACTGCCCCCGCAGCTCCCATTGGTCAGTTTCCTGCCTGGGGTGCACAGAGACGTACCAGCAGCAGCCGGCCGCTTCCGGGAGCAGCGTGGGGCCACAGCAGGCAGGCAGCCTGCCTGAGCCATGCTGCACCGCGGGACTTTTAGCGGCCCGGACTCGGAGATCGTGAGGGGGCAGAGGAGGCCGGACAGAACTGTTCGATGGGCTGGATGCAGCCCACAGGCCATATTTTGCCCAAACCAGTGTAGAATCAGGCCCTCGATAAAGGGAGTCCTTGCACTGAGATCCCTTGGATACGTATTGCAGGTCAAGTAAGTATCAGTTCTAGGGAGAATGGGAGCTAGCCAGGGACAGAGAGAGAGAGATCAACCTTATTTCTGGGAAATTGAGAGGAACTGGGTTACCACTGAATAGTGCAGCACTGCTCAGCTGAATTACAACACATGGCTGTGATGCAGTACTGAATTGCAGCACCCACCCCTGATGCAAAACCACAGAGCTCTTTATTTTCAGCTACTTCTAATAAATGGTCAGAAAGACGATGGTCACCAAAGCTCACAATATAGAGCTCAATGTTGGAAGAAGGCTCATACAAACCTTTCACAGGAAAGCAGCAGTGAAGCTGGTTTGGGATTTCATTACCAGCTTAAAAATCTTAGTGAAGATTTGCTGAAAAGATCATGTAGGCTTGCGCAAAAAAAGGACAGGTGAATGGAGATTTTTGGTTAATTTGAACCTGAAAGTAAAATTCAGGTAGTGAGAACTGCTGCTTATTAAAGGCACATTTAGTCTAAACAATGTATTGCCTGTCTAAAGAGGACATCCTGGACCTCTAGCATGTACTATAGCTCAATTCTTTACCTCAGCTCACATTTTAACACCATAGTGTAATATCTGTATAATAATGTGCTACCGAGTTCCTCTAATCAGAAATTCACAAGATATTCCAGTTTTGCAAAACTGATTTTAAGGGACAATCTCAGCATTGTCATGAGTGCTTTCACATCTATATTCTGGTATTCTGTTTTCCCCACCTGTTGGCTTTGCCTAGATAGCACTTCCTCCCCACACGTACAGGTGAGGGGAGAGAGATTTAAGACACCTGCTCTTGCTGTGTGTGCAGAATTTTGGAGGCGAGGCAGTCTTATTTGCCATGCAGGGAGGGCAGAACACTTGGAGTTACAGTGAGTGTAGCAGACTCCTGTGGGCATGAGAAGAGGACATAGTATCTGAGCCCAGGGCCTGAGGGAGTTCTCTGCCAGAACACAGAAGGGGATCCCAGAGCCCCAGGTACATAATGAGGGCACAATATTGGAATTTAGGGTGAGTGTGTAGGTGTTTACTGAAACATGGAGATTACAGCACTAGGCTAGGATTTAGGAGACCTGAGTTCAAGTCTCTGCCCCACCAGAGACTGCCTGTCTGACTTTGAGAACCGAGGTTAAAGTGACTTGTCCAATCTGAAGAAGAAGAGAAAAAAAAGGGTGGTGGGGGGGAATAATAGCACTTCCCTACCCCATCGGGGTGTTATGAGGGCAAAAACATTTAAATCAGTGGTCCCCAACCTTTCAGTATGGCGGGCACCGAACAACGGAGAAGCGGCATCATCGAGAAGCGTCGCTGCCGAAATGCTTCTCAGCGGCATTTTGGTGGCTGGTTGTCCAGCGGCCGCGCTCCTCGGCGGCGGGGCGCTCCCTTGTCAGTAGGTGGGCACACATAAATGCCATGGCGTCCACGGGCACTGTGTTGGGGACCGCTGATTTAAATAGTGTGAGGCGTTCAGATATGATAGTAATGGGGGCCATATAAGTCCCTAAGATAGAGGTGATCTAACATCAAGGCCAAGGGATAGGGATCACCACAGACACACAGGAGTGAGAAGAATGGCATAGCTAGTGGGGGAGGGAATCACGGCAAGTTCCTAAGGGAAGGCCCAACCTGGGAGCTGGAAGGGCAGTGACAGGGATTGCCATTAGCACATAAGGGCAAGTGGAGCTTCAGTCAAGGTCCACCACACACATCTGATAAGCACCTTTTGCACTGGATTGAGGAAGGGGTAGGGCCAGTGCAGGAAGGGGTCACAGACCCGGCAATCAGTCAATCAAACGTGGGCTGGGTCACTGAGGTGCGCTGTAAGCACTGTTGCACCAAAGCTCCTGCTCCCAGATCATAAAAGACCTCCACTTTTTTCCAGATGATGTTACACACTGGATGGGATTGCTTGTTAGTAGAAGCACATATGGGCATTGCCAGATCTCTCCTACAAACTCACTTACAGAATTGTCTGCAGAGGCTGGTGTGTCCCAGGTGAAAATCGTGCACAGCTCTCACATAATAAATGAAAGTTCCCGGGGGGGAAGGGGGATGCACCGGGGAGACAGCTTGGGCCTTTATCCGGTACCTAATATCCCACATCACATCTTAAGTCAACATCGGGTCCAGTTTGCTCCACTTTTCCCCAATCCCAGAGAAAGACTCAGAGGCAGTGGTACATGTTCATACCACCACCAAATATACGGGGGCCCACCATATCTTACAATTAAGCTTCTTCCTGAATGTGGGCCAATATTTTTAAAGCTAGGTGCCTAAAGGTAGGCCCCACATCCATATTTAGGCATCTAAATCTCCCGATTGGAAGAAGTGCACCCACAAATCCCACTCAATGGGAGCTGCCGGGGTTCACAGCCCCTCTGAAAACCAGACCACTTGTGTTCAGCTTCCTAAAGACGGGGGCAGGGGCCCAGCTTCAGACAGGGAGGTTTGAAAATGCTGCGCTTTGCTGCCAGGCACCGGCATCCTCACCCCAGCGCGCAGGGGAGCAGGGGATACAGTTGCAAGGAAGCGAATTAGCGACTCACCCGCTGCGCTTTCTCCCAGATCTGGTTCAGCTTCACAACCCTGAACTCCCCGGCCTCCTGGCGCTTCGGGCTGCCGGCTGTAGCAGCCTCATTCACCTCCCTGGAGTATTTGCCCCCCTGCGCCAAGACAACCAGCAGCAGAGAGGAGCTCAGAGCCAGCAGCTCCCAAACGGCAGACATCGTCCCCCCGCCTCCTCTTGCTGCGACAGCTGCTACAGAGAGTCACCCAAGCAAGCAGCCGGCCTGGATAAGAGGAAAACTACAACCCCCACGCTGCAGTGCTCCAGAATGCACCGTGGTCATTGTAGTTCGCCGTGAAGACAAATGATCCAGCCCCAGGGAATCCTTACAACCCCCTACTACAAGACACAGAATGCATTGCACGCTGGAAAACCAAGGGGGCTGATGGGAGGCTTAAAGAAATCTAGGACGGGCCTAATTGTTCAACCAGCGCTCTTGTGAGGGAGCTGACAATGCAGCTTTCTGCAGGCACAGCATTCATTGTGCAATGGTGTTTGCTATTTCAGTATCAGGCAGCAGCTTAAATATAGAACATACGAGCCAAAAAATAAAAATAAAAATTTTTGCTTTTCAGTTTTGAGCAAATTTTGTAGGGGGAGCCCGAATTATAGCAGGTAAATGCAGGCTGCAGTTCTCCTACTGAGAGCACCTTTTTAGGTATCTAAGTAATCAGCTTGGATTTGTTGATTGAAGGGTAGGGATAGGGTCCAGAGTGACCTAGACAAATTAGAGGATTGGGCCAAAAGAAATCTGATGAGGTTGAACAAGGACAAGAGCAGAGTCCTGCACTTAGGAAGGAAGAATCCCATGCACCACTACAGGCTGGGGACCGACTGGCTAAGCAGCAGTTCTGCAGAAAAGGACCTGGGGATTACAGTGGATGAGAAGCGGGATATGAGTCAGCAGTGTGCCCTCATTGCCAAGAAGGCCAACGGCATATTGGGCTGCATTAGTAGGAGCATTGCCAGCAGATAGAGGGAAGTGATTATTCCCCTCTATTCGGCACTGGTGAGGCCACACCTGGAGTATTGCGTCCAGTTTTGGTACTTCCCCCCCACTACAGAAGGGATGTGGACAAATTGGAGAGAGTCCAGCAGAGGGCAACGAAAATTATTAAGGGGCTGGGGCACATGACTTACGAGGAGAGGCTGAGGGAACTGGGGTTATTTAGTCTGCAGAAGAGAAGAGTGAGGAGGGATTTGATAGCAGCTTTCAACTACCTGTAGGGGGGGTTCCAAAGAGGATGGAGTTAGGCTGTTCTGCGTGGTGGCAGATGACAGAACAAGGAGTAATGGTCTCAAGTTGCAGTGGGGGATGCAGTAGGTTGGATATTAGGAAACACTATTTCACTAAGAGGGTGGTGAAGCACTGGAATGGGTTATCTAGGGAGGTGGTGGAATCTCCATCCTTAGAGGTTTTTAAGGCCCGGCTTGACAAAGCCCTGGCTGGGATGATTTAGTTGGGGTTGATCCTGCTTTGAGCAGGGGATTGGACTAGCTGACCTCCTGAGTTCTCTTCCAACCCTAATATTCTATGATTCTAAAAGCATCATACACAAAAGGCAAGATCCAATTCTTGATGGGGGGGGGGCCTTCTCCCACACACCCTGTGGAAGGAGTCTGGGTTGGCTGCAGGGGTCGGCACCACAATGTTGCATGACGGACACTTGACAAAATTACCGTACTTAGTGACGGATGTTGGGGGGAGGGGGGAGGAGGATGTCATTCATTCATTCAATTTTTTGAAAAATTACCACGGACCTTAAAATTTTTACCACGGACACTTGTGTCCATGTACAGACATGTTGATGACCTCTGGTTGGCTGGGAGAAGGATGACTACGAGTAACATAGGAATATGCTGCTAAATGGGACAAAACTACATGACAACAAGAATGGGTTGAAAACTGCATCCGTTTTCAGGCCTTGACAACTGATTATTCAAATAGTTAGCATGTACAGCTCATCAGGATGCACTTAAAACCACAGGTGCCTGAGAGTTAAGCAGGCCTTAAACCCCCAATGTATCCCTTGTATTTGTGTTTAAAAATGTTGGCAACTATGTCTCATCTGCAAAGTGGAGGTTGATAAGGCCTATCAGCCTTCTGTAAATCCCACTGGACTCTCCAGTTAAAATGAGAACAGGACAATGTTAGGATTAGCAGAAGGTGTCGTTCTGTGCCTTTAAATGCATAGGCAACTCTCTGGCTGCTGTTGGGGCAGTTATCTTTTTGTGTTTCAGTTTAGACACAGAAAGTTACATATCAGAGAAATCTGTATGGAACATAGGATTGCAAAACAGCAAAGAGGTCAGAGAAAGTGAATATATTTCCTGGTTAAAAGAAAGGAAGAAGAAAGTCTAATGGTACTTACGGTCAATGGAAGGTTTCCAGTTTAATGAAAAAGAGGAAGACTTTGAAGCTTATGTTCAGAGACTTGAATAATATTTTCAAGCAGATCTTATTCAGGACAATGTCAATGGAGCTTTTCTTTTAGCAATAATAACACTGTTCATTTTAGGTTCAGTACAAGGGATGGACGGGGTACAGATTGGTTTCTATTTTACCAAGTCTGGTTCATCCTTGAATCTGACTCCTCTTCAAGTAGTCCTTGCATGTCTCAAATTTTTCACAGGAGCTAATAAATTGTCCTTCATTCCAACTTTTCTTTCGTAAAGCCCTGCACAAGGGCTTGTGGCATTTTCAGCACCCATACTTTGCAGTTACAATATAGTCTGCAAGACTTGTGGTGCTGTGTTGATTTTTAAAGACACAACCAGTCTATAACTAGTAAATATTTATACACAGAATTTTCATCAGTTCCTTAATACATCTGGCAAAACAGTATTAAATGCTCTAGCTGTTTTTCTGAACAGACAGTGAAACTGTGATGCACAAAATTAAAAGTTCCAAATGTGAAAATCACACTACGAAACTGCTTAGAAAGACGGCAGCACATGCCCACACCTGATCCACTTCATAAACACACACATCAATGACATTTACACATCCAAGAGAAATGTGCCATTTGTGAACATGTCAAAAGAGCAGCAAAGCCAAATGTTGTCAAATACCTTAGGAGAATTTCTTCAGCATATGTCATGTGTATGGGTGAGGCTGGAGACACAAGGGTAATATGATCATGTTTATTAGCAGCGTATCTATCATCTATCTAGATGGATTATAGAGATAGAGATATACAGTACATGATATAGCCACTGTCTACTTTCTCTTGGGCTATTGTACTAGCACGTCTCTGTATAGTGTCTGAGCACTTTGCAGGTTAATAAAGGTCCCTAGTGAACTTCATGGAATCTTTAGCTCTTTATCCCTTTTCTAATTACAGAAATCTTAATTTGGGGTAGGGTTTTTTGTTGGTAGCGGGTGTTGGGGAGCAGCAGGGATGTGTCGCTTGTTGAAAACATCCATCTGGTTCTGATGGAAAACCTGCATCAAAAAGGAAGCTGTTTCAGTGTGACCTACAGATAACCAGAATCTGGATTAGTCTAATCTACTCTGGAAAGTTCATTTCCAGAGTAGATTGGCCAAGAATCTTTTATCTGTGACTCTCTTGCACTTTGTCCTGTGTGTATTGATCTTCATTAGAACAGAGGACAGCTATTGTCTTGGCAGTTTATAGATGATGAAGTCTTTATTGTAGCTGATATCTGGCCTGTTAATGGCTTTGAAATTAGGACCAAGGCCTTAAACACCTTAGATGCCTATCTTTACACTGTGCTCAGCACTGTGGCATCTGAGGTCCTTTTTGCATTCAGCAGTGTGGGCGATATTGTTACAGCTATTGCATATGCATGTATGCCCTGTGTGATATTTGATGAGTTTCAGTATGTGGTGTCCACATATCAAGGTTCAGAATATTTGGGTTGGTGAGAGTCTCTTGTCTTCATGCTGCTTATAGTTAAACATATACTATATGGGGAAGTTTAGGCTTGAAATTAGACGAAGGTTTCTAACCGTCAGAGGGGTGAAATTCTGGAACAGCCTTCCGAGGGAAACGGTGGGGGCAAAAGACCTCTCTGGCTTCAAGATTAGGCTAGATAAGTTTATGGAGGGAATGGTTTGATGGGATAACGTGATTTTAGTCAATTAGGCAATAACGTGCCATCGCTGGTAAAATGTGGGTCCAGCTGGAGAATCTTGCCTGTATGCTCGGGGTTCTACTGATCGCCATATTTGGGGTCGGGAAGGAATTTTCCTCCAGGGTAGATTGGCAGAGGCCCTGGAGGTTTTTTGCCTTCCTCCGCAGCATAGGGCAGGGTTCGCAAGCTGGAGGATTCTCTGCAACTTGAAGTCTTTAAATCACGATCTGGAGACTTCAACAGCTGAGATAAGGGAAATTGGGTGGGTCAGCTTTTGTGGCCTGCATCATGCGGGAGGTCAGACTAGATGACCATAATGGTCCCTTCTGACCTTAAAGTCTATGAGTCTATGAGTCTATACAGTTAAGTGTTTTGACTCTTAATTTTGTTCCCTTTCCAGAGTTTCAGATGCTTCCTTAGAAGATTTTTAAAAAACTGTTTCTAATGGTGCTTGAAATTACTGTGGCTTTTTGTTTACGCCAGAGATCCATCAGCAGTTCTGTTGCCTGCCTAAAAAGGCCTCAAGATGGCAAACAGGGGTCCGTCGCCCGGTGTGCTTGGCACCAATAAAGACACCGAGGGGAGAAAGCAAGCCAAGTTTATTTCAGAGCTCTGAAATGGCACTAGGAGACCAGCATGTCTCAAATCCAGTGCAACAAATACAAACAACTTTTACCTTTTATACTTCAAGCAGTTTCTGTGTAAGCCTTTGTCTGTTACTCCCTCTTACCACTCCCACCCCTCCCTTCTCTAGCCGTTACAATTAGAAAAGTTCTCATTCGTCTGCTTATCTTTTGGCCTTGCAAGGCCTGTTTACAGCAGTCTGAGCAAAACAGCAGCTGTATGCTAGAAAAAGGCTGACCCTTACATTTCTGCTTTAACATGTAAGCAGTTAGCACAGAAGTAGGTGAGAGTTCACAAGATGGAGTTTGGGGGTTCCAGATAGGCCCAGAGCAAAAGAGTTTCATCGACACTTTGGCCTTCCACTCTCCCGAGTTACCTGGTAGCTATGCCTAGTGGACCCCAACAGTTCTATAGATTCTATAGATTCCCAGGGGATGATTCCTGTCACCTACACATTAGCTTTACACTTGTGTAGCTCTTCAACTTCAGAAGAGCTACTTTTGATTTTCACAGGTAAAAGTTACAGAAAAACAACAACAACTTGAGTGCAACAGTTATGGACTGATCCTGCAAGTTACTTCCTGAAATAGAATGCCCTCCGCTTCCATTGACATTAGTGAGGGTTGAGAGTGCTTAGAAACTCTGCACCAGTGCTCAGGAACACACTGGGGCCCAGATCCTGATCTCATTTACAAATTGGTGCAAACTGGGAACAATGCCATTGATGTTAAAACCTTTTCTAGATCATTTCTCTTGAATGGTTCCTGTGTTCTAGATTGTATGCATTTTGTTGCCATGGGATTTTGAAGTTGTTGTAGCAACAGGAATTGGAGAGAGAGGTCCACAAGGAAGAAAATAAGAAGATCCTATATTTATTCTCCTTCCTCTCAACCTCCCCACTGACAGCAGCAGCCATCCATAATCACTTTGCATATGTTCTCTGTTGCTTTCTCTGTTTAACAGCTCACTTCATGATACCATTAGAACAAAGACATTTTGTCCTTAATTGTTCAGTTGAGAGTGAGGAGAAGTTAAGAGGGTAGATGTAAAGGCGGACCTATAGCCTATGGAGAGACAGGATAAAAAAAGAGGAAGCGGCAGTTTCTCTAAGGTTGTGGAAGGACAGGAAGATGTAAGAGGAAAGGAAGAGATTGAGGACGACTTTAGTGCCTTATACCCTCACTCACTTGACGGGAAGAGATGGAGCAGCAAGCCTCAGCAGCAGCTGATCAAAAAGGTATGCAGGACAGGCTGGAGCTTGACTAACCCCTCACTCAATGAAAAGTGTGCCTCCTACACAGTACACATTACAAGTCCCTTCTCATTTCAGCAATATAATCTACAGTGATCTCTGTCTCCCTCTGATCCCACAAAACCCCATCTTGACAAGCAAAAAGGGTGTATTTCTCAATCATGTTAGCTCAGTTGAGCTTGCTTAACATGATTGGAAAGTCCTGCCAAGGTGCCGGCCAACATGTTTGAAGCCATTAGCCAGGTGTGTTTAAGGGGCTGTGTTTCAGGCAGTGTTGCCTCCTAACAGGGGCGGCTCTAGGCACCAGCAAAACAAGCAGGTACTTGGGGCGGCAAATTACCAGGGGCCCCAGCTCCGACCTGAGGCAGTGTCCTGGGCTGGATCCTGACAGCCCTGTTGTTCTCTGACCAGGTGCCGCCGGGGCTGTGCTGCGGGGCACGGGGAGCCGGCTCAGTGGGGAGTGTGTCCCTGCCGCTCTCCCACGGGCAGCGGCCAGCCCCCCTCAGGCAGGAGCCGGTAGCACGGCCCTGCCCCGGTCACGGAGCGCAGTGGGTGGCGGCGGAACATGGCGCCCAGGTGGGCCGCTCCTCCAGCGCCAGCTGCGGGCTCCTCCTTGGCTTGTCCCTACCTCCGCCTCCTCCTCCTTGTCCCCCCTGCGCCGCCTCCTGCCCGGGGAGGGGAGAGGAGGGAAGCGGCAGCCCGGGCTGAGCCGAACTCGTGCTGCTGCACAGGCCGAACCCGTGGCCGGCTCCCAGGGGTCCCGGGGAGCGGGAGGCCCGGACACGCTGCCCTGCGATCACCAGCCGCCGGCTACTCTGCCCCAGGCCCCGGCAGCCGAACCCCGCAGCCGCCCCAGCTCGCTCCGCGTGAGAGCTACAGGCGGTGCCCCCTGCCCGGCTGGTTCTGTCCCCGGCTACGCCGCAGGGTGACCGCCCGGGACTCTGGGGTGTTGCTGAGGCTGCCCCAAGCCAGGCTCCTCTCAGAGCCTCCTCCCCTCCCTGCGCTGCATAGCAAGACATGGGACCGTGGGCAGGGCTGCTACAGCCATTTCAGACTGGGATTGGTGCCAGGGGAGTGGAGGTGATTGTGCCCTGGCTGGAGAGACCGGGCAGCCCCCTCCCCCACGCCCCCAACGCCCGCTGCTTGCTCCTGCCGGCACGGGGCTGCGACGCCCAGCTCCGGAGGGCAGCACCAAGCCCCCGGGCATGCTCACGGGGAAGGAGAGACAGAAGGCCGAGCTGTTCGGTGTCTCCCATGCAGCTCCAGGCCCCTCTGGCTACTCGGCAGTGACAGCCAGTCTGGGTAGCCCACCAGCAGCGTGACTTGGTCCGACCCGCACAGACCACATGAGCCCTGGGGTTGGCGCTGATGTCCTGCCTATGCCAAGGCCTCCGGCGCAGGCGCAGCCCTAGCTCTGCCCAGACAGACACAGCCCAGCTCACTCCATGGTCGGCCCAGTGAGTAAATGAGTACACTAGTAGGAAATTGTTTTAGTTCACTAACTACAAATTCTCAATTTTCATTTTTTTAAAATTTTAAACAGTGAAAAACAAAAAAAAACAAAAAAAACCACTGCAAAGAGCAAAAGTGTAAAAAAAAAAAAAAAAAAAAGGAGGGGGGTCAGCCAAATTTGTTTTTGCTTGGGGCGGCAAAAAACCTAGAGCTGGCCCTGCCTCCTAAGCTGAAACATGGCCAGCTAACATGGTTTCAGACTGATCAACCTACGTCTTGACAAGGCTTTTCATTTGTTTAGGCAAACTCGACTTAGATGACACTATAATGTTTTACCCTGTCAGACAGGGTCAGGGTGTCCAAACTGCGATAGCAGTAATAAAATAATACTTTATACATTGCTATAGCACCATTACTCCAATGTGCTTTACAAACCTTAGTGGAAAAACTAAGAATGACAAACTTTTGTGAATTCCAAAGCGCTTTACAAACACTAGTGAATTGGTTCCTGGCCAATGTGAGCTGCGGAGCCGGTGCTCAGGGCAGGCGCAGTGCATGGAACTAGGTGCATGGAACTAGCACTGCTGACTGGGCCGTTAAAAGTCCGGTTGGTGGCACAGCTTGAGGTAAGCGCCGCCTGGAGCCTGCATCCCTGCCCCCCTCCCATACCCCAACCCCCTGCCCCAGCCCTGATCCTCCTCCCGCCCTCCAAATCCCTTCATCTCAGCCCCCTCCTGCACCCTGAACCCCTCATTTTTGGCCCCACCTGGAACCCTCACCCCCAGCCCAGAGCCTGTACCCCCTCCCAAACTTCAACCCCCTACCTCAGCCTGGAGCCCCCTCCCATACTCCAAACCCCTTGGCTCCACCCCTGAGGCTGGAGCCCCCTCCTGCACCCCAAATCCTTCATCCTTGGCCCCACCCCAGAGCCCACACCCCCAGACAGAGCCATCACCCCCTCTTGCATCCCAACCCATTGCCTCAGCCTGGAGCCCCCTCCCGTACCCTGAACTCCTCATTTCTGGTCCCACCCCAGAGCCTACACCCTCAGCTGGAGCCTTCACCCCTTCCTGCACCCCAATTCCCTGAGCCAGCCTGGTGAAAATGAGTGAGTGAGGGTGGGGAGAGCAAGCGATAGAGGGAGGGGAGATGGAGTGAGTGGGGAGGGGGGCTCGGAGAAGGGGAGGGGCAGGGGCGGGGCAAGAGTGTTCGGTTTTCTGCGAGTAGGAAGTTGGCAATCCTACATGGAGCTCCAGTGGCTGCCCGTGCGCCTAGGAGTCAGACATGCCAATCGCTTCTGGGAGCTGCATGGAGCCAGGGCAGGCAGGGAGCCTGCCTTAGCCCCACTGCGCTGCCGACTGGACTTTTAGTGGCCCTGTCAGCAGGGCTGACCGGAGCCGCCAGGGTCCCTTTTCAACCAGGCGTTCCAGTCAAAAACCGGATGCATGGCAACCCTACCAAAGACTGCTGTGAAAGGTAGTTACACATTCTTGCATTAATACCTGGAATCCATAGCACAGACATCCTCTAAGCCCATGATGGCTTTCAGTCCTACTTGGTTGTAATTGTTCAGCCAGGTGACACAAAGCTTTTTAAGCTTTTCCTTGTGATGTTGGCTGTATCAGTAAGCTTTGTAAACATGAAAGAATGCATAAATCTCTTTTTTTAATGGAAGAAAATTCATCATATTGGACTTTATCTTCTTAAAAGAGATTTACAATTCTTTAGATTCTTATGTAACCCAAATTAATTACCAGTTCTTCAGGTTTCATTCAGATTTTCCAGTGCATAGCATTAAGGATAACAAAGTACTTGGCTAGGCTCTGGAGGCAGACTACTGAAGCAGCAAGGCGAAGTAGCCAACTTCAGTTTTGGTTTTAAAAATGCATCCTCATAGTGTGGGAGAAGATCTTCTGATGATCTATGTATTTTTTTCCTTAGTGAAAGAAAAAATCAAATATTAGGGCAATACTCTTGCAAAGCCTGTCATCACCCCTTCTAATACACATAGATGATAACAGACTTCTATTACTATTAGCTTACTGGAATTATTCCTTTAGTTCAAGGGGTAGAGGTCTGTGCTTAAGTGCTGAAGGTCCTAGGTTCAAAACCCTCTGATAAGTGGTGTGGGCTCTTACATAAAAGTGATCAAAATGGCTGATGTAATTAAACCAGGCCTTGTTTTATGAAAAAAAAAAGGCATAAATTTAAAAAAAAAAAACTTTACCTAGTTGTTTGCTGTGTTTTTCTGCCAGCAGTTCCAGATCTAACTGCTGTATCCCTTAGTGCATCCAACACCCATTTCTATGTAATCCTCCCCTCATCCCCACTTGGTAAATGTTTTATAAGGTCTCTTTCTCTCTTCATAATTGCAGATGGGATGATAAAGATTCCTGGGGTGAAATACTGGGCTTATTGAAATCAATGGGAGCTTAGCCATTGATGTCAATGGGGCCAAGATTTCACCTCAGTCGTTTAAGTGAGAGCAGAGGTATGCAAGTGATAATCCTCCTGAAGGTAGAACAGTCTTACATTTATATAGTGCTTAGGTCCTGACCTGCAAACACTTGTGGATGTGAAGAAAGGTTAAAAAAACTGGGTATGTTTTACTCTTGAGAAAAGAAGACTGTGTGGGGTGGGCAGATCTGATAATAGTCTTCAAATATTTTAAGGGCTCTTATAAAGTTGGCAGTGACAACTGATCTTCATGTGCACTGAAGGTAGGTCAAAAAGTAATGAGCTTAATCTGCAGAAGGGCAATTATACATAATGTTATATATTAGGAAAATCGTTCTAACTATATGTATAATTAACTACTGGAATAGCTTTTAGGGTGGTTGTGGAATCCCCATCACTGGAAGTTTTTAAGAACAAGTGAGACCAACACGAGTCAGGGATGGTCCTGCCTCAGCGTAGGGGGCTGGACTAGATGACCTCTCACAGTCCCTTCCAGCCCTACATTTCTATGATTCTATGTGCTAAATGTGAAGCATGAGTAGTCCTATTGGTTTCAAAATGTACAGAACATCATTGGGAATACTCATGTTTAACATTAAGTATGCTGATAAGTATTTTCAGGATTGTGGCCTTAAACTGATATACAAACTGCACACAGGTGTCTTATCTATCACCGTCATGCCACCAGATCTGGGATTAGACATGACAATGGTTAAAAGTGCACAGTAACACTAAGTAACAATTTAGGACAAGAAGTCCTAGTTAAAAATGCAGTGTCAGTTTAGGTAAGGAGTATGTAATTACCCAAGTTGGAATTTGGCCATGATACCAAGATTAATAAAGTAACAAGAGAAGAGGTTCTGAAAACTGACAAGTGACACACACATGTACCTCAGCTGGTAGGACTCTGTCTGATAAGCTGCATTTTCTCTCATACAGCTATTAAAGATCACTGCTTGAAACTGTTCATCCTGAAAATCCTTGGGGGTGGAACCTCAGCCATGAAATGGAGAAGCCAGTTTGACAGACTTGTTCCATTCTTGGTTTCCTGGGCATCACATCTCAGAATAATTGTGCTCCATTTTGTCAGAATTTTAGTTGAGGACTCCTTAAATGTGTTGCTTTAATTGGAGCGCTTGCTTATACAAAACATGTGGTAACACCCTAGTGATTTCTGGACTGAAGGTTTTCGCTATTAGACATGACAATAAGAATCTTCAAGGATTTTACAACTGTGGCTATATGTACAAGTTTAGCCATGCTGCCTCCTTGCATCACATCTCTCTCTTGTCTACAAAATATGCTCGTGACCACATCACCCTCTCTTTGCGTCCTTTCACTGGTTTCCCTTACCATCCACATCAATTTCAAGTTCACATCCACAACACATGCCTATCTCTTTATTTTCCCCCATCGGCCATTCTGCCTATGCTCCTTTCCAACCCCCCTCCCGAATATCCCATTTGTAACCTTCAGCACCTTCTTCCATGCCTCTGCTTGCACGGGGAACTCTTTCTCTTACTCTCATTGAGTCTTAACACTCACTTCTTTTGTGAGGCAAATAAACATTAACTCAGTGGGATTAGCCATGATGGTACGAGTTACATATTTAGCTCCCTGTTGGAAAGTCCTTTGAACATGGACAACATCTTCCGCTATCTCTGTACAATTGACAGTGCTGAATGTACACTGAAATATGTTTTATTTGCTGAAGTAGTTGTAATCAGAATCTCGCAACAGAGGAACAAGAATATTTTACAAGTTACTAGTGTATGGGGAATGGTTCAAAATGCTTTAAGAGCTGACCTCTCTAAATTTAGGGTTCTACAAACTGCAGGTTGAACGCTCTGGAGTGAAAGGAAGGCTGGTTTATTTCTAAATGACTGTACCTAAAGCTGAGGAGATTGGATACAATGGCATGGAGAGCTGTAGAAAACCCAAGGCGGATAAACAAGTGGGATCGTCAGTCCTAACTGAACTAATTGCCTTTCCTGGGGAAGAGTCACATCTAGATGTATCCATCTTGGGAGTCCTTTGTTACCATCTGGGTTGTCATTTCTGACAGACTTGCACTGAAAAATTCTGAACAAGGGAAAGGCTTCATTTTACCAGTTTATGTTGTATTCTCCTCTCTGCCGCGATACAACATGTATTTTGTTATTAATATCTGTTATAGGAAAGGGGAGATTCAGGTGAAGAAGATTTAAGTTGGGCATGTTCTCAAAACCATTGATTGCAAAGTACAACTATGGTTAGTTTTATAATTTTACAGCAATCAGTTACCACTTGCCGCACAGTAAAAATAAGAAGACATGCTCCCTGCCGTGAACAACTTGCAGCCTAATTACAGACATGATGTAAAGGGGTGCAGATGGGGCAATGGAACAGTAGAAAGGAGTTGGGGAAAAAGTACTGGGATTACAGAGATAGGGAAAGTTAGTACCCTTATACAAGGCACTGGTGAGACCTCATCTGGAATACTGTGTGCAGTTCTGGTCTCCCGTGTTTAAGAAAGATTAATTCAAACTGGAATAGGTACAGAGAAAGGCTACGAGAATGATCCAAGGAATGGAAAGTCTACTTTATAAGACAAGACTCAAAGAGCTTGGCTTGTTTAGCCTAACCAAAAGAAGGCTGAGGGGAAATATGATTGCACTCTATAAACACATCAGAGGGATAA
Source organism: Terrapene triunguis (assembly GCF_002925995.2). Lineage (NCBI taxonomy): Eukaryota > Metazoa > Chordata > Testudines > Emydidae > Terrapene > Terrapene triunguis. Next base: position 83,969,830 of record NW_020664417.1, on the reverse strand, counting down.
ATACCAGGGAGGGAGAGGAGTTATTTAAGTTAAGCGCCAATGCGGACACAAGAACAAATGGCTATAAACTGGTCATCAGCAAATTTAGGCTCGAAATTAGGCGATGGTTTCTAACCATCAGAGGAGTGAAGTTCTGGAACAGTCTTCCAAGGGGAGCAATGGGGGCAAAAAACCTAACTGGCTTCAAGCCTGAGCTTGATAAGTTTATGGAGGGGATGGTATGATGGGACTGCCTACAATAGCACGTGGCCCACTGGCGACTGCCAGTAGCAAAAATCCCCAACAGCCAGAGACAGGACACTAGATGTGGAGGGCTCTAAGTTACTACAGAGAATGTCTTCCTGGGTCTTGCCTACATGCTCAGGGTCGAACTGATCACCATTTTTGGGGTGGGGAAGGAATTTTTCCCCAGGTCAGATTGGTCGAGACCCTGGGTTTTTTTCCACTTTCCTTGGCAGCGTGGGGAACGGGTCACTTGCTCGTTTAAACTAGTGTAAATGGTTCCCTGTAACTTGATGTCTTCAGACCATGATTCGAGGACTTCAGTAACTCAGCCAGAGCTTAGGGGTGTATTTCAGGAGTGGGTGAGGTTCTGTGGCCTGCAATGTGCAGGTGGTCTGACTAGATGATCACGATGGTCCTTTCTGACCTTAAAGTCTATGAGGATAACAAGCTAGTGACCAAGTCTTGCTCTGTTTCTGCTATCCAATGTAGTTGGTGGAGGGAGGAGGCCCCTGGAGCCACATACCTGTGGAGAAGCATGTCTCAGGAGCAGTGGATCTCAGTGCTATAATCTGGGTCTCGCTAGGGATAGGAGACTCTTCCGGATCTCTCCCTTGACCACTACTATTCCAGGCTGTTGCTAGGAATGTCCCTGCTGCTGCTGGGGGTTGGCTACCAGTAAACAAGAAAGCAGCATGATTTTCAAGTCGTTTACTAGGGGAAAGAATAGAGTTGGAATGCAAATAATTGTTCTGTGTAGTATTAAATGTGGCATAATTCATATTAAACAATGTAAATGACAAACCTACTAGCAAAAAAAATGGAGAGTTAAAATGCACGCTCCTTAGTCATGTCCTTATGTATGTCTTTCCTAGGCAATATCCAGAAAGAAAACAAATCAGAAAAGGAAGAGAAGTAAAGTAGATAATCCAAAGAATACACTGCAGGGCAACAAACAGCAAGATGCAAACATAGCTGTTCATTGCCACAGGGATGGGAAGAAGATACTCAAAAGCAAATGGACGGTTTCGGCAAGGTTCCAAAAATGGGGTCCAAACGCCTGTGTGTTTTTACCTGTGCCAGAGGACATGTTTCTAGAGGACATGGTGGCTGAAAATCCTTGCTATAAAAGCAATTCCCAACAGAAACCTGAGCAGTACTGGAAAAATGCTGCTGCTTTAATACCTCCATGCATAGGACACTAGTGACCTGCCAAACAAACCTCCATGCATAGGACACTAGTGACCTGCCAAACAAAGCCAGATATTAACTATCCTGACTTTTCTAGTGTCATCTTAGGGTGACCTACATCTATACATGTTTATTAAACTGAATTAATAAATGGCTAGTGAAATATTTGTGTTGTGTCCTTCAAGAATTTGCCATGATTACTGACCCATTATCTTCGTGTATATGGTGTTCAACAGTAGCAACTGTAATAGTTAAGGAGAGAAGCTTTTTCCACTCTAACCCTGTTTATAACTTTCGTAAATCATCACCATCATGGCTGCAGTTCTGTATGCTTGGTCTCTGCCTGAAGATGAACTTTTTTTTTTTTGGCAGAGGGAGAGGAAACTATGAGGAAAATCCTTTAAGCCATTTATGAGATGCAGGGCCGCCCAGAGGATTCAGGGGGCCTGGGGTCTTCAGCGGCGGGTCCCGGGGTGGAAGGACCCCCCACCGTGGGTCTTTGGGGCACTTCGGCGGTGGGTCCCGGAGCGGAAGGACCCCCCGCCGCCGAATTGCCACCGAAGACCCGGAGCGGAAGAAGCTCCGGGGGCCCGGGCCCCGCGAGAGTTTTCCAGGCCCCCGGAGCAAGTGAAGGACTCCGCTCCAGGGGCCCCGAAAAACTCTTGTGGGGGCCCCTGCGGGGCCCGGGGCCTGGGGCAAATTGCCCCACTTGCCCCCCCTCTGGGCGGCCCTGATAAGATGAAAGATATTTTTCCCCACTGTAAAACAAAAAATGTTCTCTCTGTTTCAGGGAGACTTCACTCAGACATTAAATGTAATGTTTGACCTATATTTAGTCTAATGCTTTAGGAAGTATGCAAAACCATGCGGGGTGTAGAAGACAAACATTGTACACAATCAAATACTTCCCACTGCAGATGGAGTGAGAAGTTGTGTTAACCTTTAAGGGGTAACCTTAAAGATGGATGACCGTGTGCATTTGTGTAGATCTGGTTTACCTCATAATAGAAATTCTCAGTCAACTGAGCTGAATGAACCAAAAAGGTGGGGGGG